>NC_056744.1:1327563140-1327635640 GCF_019279795.1 Protopterus annectens
TGCATTCTCAACCACCAAACAATGGATGAGAACAAATCACCTTGTACTCAATGCCTCCAAAACCAAAGTAATGGTATTCAGCCCCTCTAAAGCTACCTTTTTCAATCCAAGTAATTTCACTATTACTAGTCACAATAATACATCCTTAGAACTGGTATCTGAGGCCAAATTACTTGGGGTCCAAATTGATAGTCAGCTTAAATTCAATTCCCATCTTCAACTAAATATATAAAAAAAACACCAAAAACTCGGCATGCTCTACAGACAGAATCGTTATCTTACACCCTCCACCAAACTCACCCTATCTACCACATTTCTCATCTCATCCCTCCTCTATGGAGCCCCACATCTAACTAACCTACAATCTTCTCTCAAAACACAACTCTCCTCTTGCTATAACAAAATTGTCAAGTTTGCTACCTCCCATAAGTCTTCCTCACACCACTGTTCAGCTCTCCACAAACTAAAATGGTTAGAACTACCCATTCACCTCACCTACGTCCAACTGACTCTTGCACACCAACTCATTTTCAATCCCTCCCTCTGCCCATCCCTTTCCTCTACCTTCAAACTGCACCTCCCTGATAGAATTCTAAGATCTAACAACCAAAACTTAATTGAACTGTATAAACCAATTCGTCCCCCTAGAAAAAATCTCTTATCCTACAGTCTTGCTCGTCTCTGGAACTCCTTACCCCCATCCATTCGTACCATCACAAATCACTTCTCATTCAAAAAATCCCTTCACTCACACCTAATTTCCCAGTGGGAATGCTCCTGCTCCCACCCAACATAATCTCCTCATACTGAGAATTTTCACTTCTCCTCCCCTATTCATAATGAGAATTTTTACTTACTCTCCTAAACTCATAGATCTTGCTCTTGCTTGTATTAGGTTTTCCTGAATACTTAAAGGTACCTTAGTGTAAATATACCCTTTGATGGAAAAGGTTCTCTGTTTCTATATTGAAAGGTTCTTTGTCAGCTCATATACCTTTCTCTTGATTGTATTAAGCTACTCATCCTGAATGTATGAAAGATATCTCCAGTGTATCCCACCCTAAGTTGTAAAAGCCTCTCAGTTTCTATATTTAAATTGTTTCCAGTTATACAAGATTGTAATATTTGTATATGTTTGTACACTAGTCTACTGTATTTCCAAGTCCATAGGAATTGTATAATTGAAACTAAATACCTTATTGTAACCTTGCTAATTGTTTTGGAGCTTTTCTCCCCAGGACTCCATTGAAAATGGGTTCTTTTGGCCCAATGGACTATCCTGGTAAACCAACTGCAAATAAATAAATAAACAAATAAATAAATAAATATATGTATGAATAATGAACATCGTAACAATAAAGCATAGACAAGGGATGTGAAGGGAATCAAGAGCAACTATGTCGAGGAACTATGGGTATGAAATTATGGATCCAGGCGTGCCAGGGTTGGATGGTCCGGTTCTAATTGGACCACCCCATGGAGGTCAGCGAGTTCATAATAGCTATATATGCAGTCACATGCAGACAAAAATATGGAGAAGTGCATTCTCTGTAACACATGCATTCCATTTGTAGACATAAATAATAGGAATGTGCACATACAAACATCAACAGTAGATGGAATAATAGGCTGGGAAGAAGAGGGATGGGACAAAACTGCTGGAATGCAGAGGAGAGTACAGTGTCCAAAATCAGTGCTGTGCTGATGATAATCAAATGTGAGGGCTTCCACACACATGGAATCCTTCCTGTGATCTGCCCGGTACGGCAACGCCAAGTACTTAACCTGTCTAATTGTAAAAGAAATACGCTGAACACGTACATAACTAGGCTCCCATGTGTAATGTGTGCGATACCACATAGTCATGCATATTAATGAATTGTAGTGTCATGTTAACGGCAGTAAGGATGTAATAAAGAATAGAGTCTAATCTTGCCATAAACACATGCATGTTCCATGTGGGACAACCCAATAATTGCAAACAGTATTCTTTGGTCGCTCATGTCAGAAATGTTTGCAGACTAAACGTATGGGAGGTCTGAGGATACGTGGAGTGAGTAAACCGATGGAATGGCTCTATAGGAGTAGGGTGTGGCCAGTGTGTAGTGGTGTTGATACACCGCGAATCCGACAGGAGAATGGATGACAGCAGTGTTAGGGAGGTGTCGGGCTGTGTTTGGGGAAACAGGAGCCATGGGTATATGGGAATATATGCATATGGAGTAGCACAGCAATACTGCAATTGTTAGAGGAACCCCGTAACGAACAGACATTCTTGTACCAAATCACACTGTATCACATTCCAATTACCATCGGTAATCCGTACATGAATATATTGCGACATCTGTCTGCTGTATAATGTGCTAAATACTGATTACAAGATAACTGGAGTGAAGTGCCGGTGTCATAATGAATAAGGCACTAGTATGCAGGTGAAGTATATATAAACACCAATATGCATGTGTAAGTGCATATGCGAGGGGAATGTATTGGTTTACAGACACATATATATATATATATATATATATATATATATATATATATATATATATATATATATATATAAATATATATATATATATATATATATATATATATATAAAAATAAATATATATACATATATGTATAGACATATATATATATATATATATATATATATATACATATTTAGATATATATATAGATATATATAGATATATATATATATATACACACACACACATATATATATGGTTGCAGATATATATATATATATATATATATATATATATATATATATATACGTACATATATACATACATAGTGTGCGCGCGTGTGTATGTGTGTGTGTGTGTGTGTGTGTGTGTGTGTGTGTGTGTGTGTGTGTGTGTGTGTGTGTGTGTGTGTGTGTCTGCGCGTAGATATACAGAGATATACAACTATGATAGGAAACAGCACACAGGAATGACATATGTTCACAGGCTATGGCAATGGAAGTGAGGAGCCCAGGCAAGAAACATGACACACTCAGCATGCCCTTCCACCTCTCCCCCCCACAGCCAGACACGGGAAATATACACACAATTAATGTAAAGTGTCCACTGCTCCCCAGACCACAGGCAGGATACAACTGGGGGGGTAGACAGTGCACCCGTGGATTCTAATCATGCAACACATACTGGAGCGTCCCTTGCGGGACACCCCAAAAATTGGCCAGACCATATGAATGTGATAGATCATCCATTTTGTCTGCAGTGTATCCAGACTCGGAATACAAGGGTGGGTAACCCTGATGACCCATGGGCTGAGACAATTTTATGAAATGGGTCTCGTGAAGTGGAGAGTGGGCAGCGTGTAGTGGTGTATCCAGAACCGACCAGGTCCCAGAGTAAGGCTGGGTGCTGTTGAGGAGGTGAGGGTGGGGGAACTATGGGTAGCTACTTATGGGTCTAGGTGTGCAGGTGTTGGCTGATGTTGGCCAATATGGACAGCCCTAGGGATGCAAGCGAATGTGTTCATTGGGCAGAGACATCGCCTAACAAGCAGCCACACCCACTGCGAGACCCACTAAAGCAAAGTGTAATTTATATGGCAATGAACGTAATAACCAGATGTAGATGTATATATGTAGAGCTATGTGTGTGTGTATATCTACCCATAGCAAGATAGAGATATGCTTCTCCCTTGCCGTAGTACGAATGTATACATACAGAGAAAGAATACAGATACATACCCACATATGAATATATACATATGCAGACAACCATAGACCCATATGTCATTAGATTATATATATACATGTATGCATACATATGCAGATATATCTGTATATATTAATGTAAATATATATATATATATATATATATATATATATATATATATATATACACATATATATATATATATATATATATATATATATATATATATATATATATATATATAAAATATATGTTACAGTAAATATACACATGTATATAGCTAGGATATGATACAGCAGTTACGAGTAACATATGTTCACAGGCCGGGCATATGTTGGTGGGAGGTTCAATAAACAAATGTGGAACACGTAGCATCACCCCCCCACCCCTCCAGCTAGTCTGGTGAGACATACAGACACACAATAAAGGTAAACACACCACTGCTGCCCAGACCACTGGCAGGATACTACCAGTGGGAGAGATATGCAAGGTCTACACTTGAAACATAGACATCGATGTCCCTTGTGGGACACCAAAAATGAATGATCAGAGCCAGTCCCGGTAATGATTTCTTCAACCAGGCTGTAGATGTACACGGACCAGTAGGTTGTTCAAGCCTGATAACACATGGGTCGACACAATGTACGACATGTGTCCCGACATGGGGAGAGTGGACAGTGCATAGTGGTGTGTTTATACCCCACCTGCACCCACAGTAAGGATGAGTGCTGTAGAGGAGTGGTAGGTAGGGGAACTATGGGTATGCAATTATGGGCCTAGGCGTGCAGGTATTGGCTGGCAGAGCCATAGTAGGACTGCCCCATAGATGTAAGTAATATTCCGATGTGGGCATAGCAGATGCCCATACCTCCCAACCCCTAAGAGCACATCCACTGGATAGTCTGTAAACCATTGGGGGAACACATAGGGAACATACCATTGAACTGTCCCTGATTACCAGGGACGTCTCTGATTACAACTCAGAATCTAGCTCTGTCCCACCTAAACCCTCCTAGAACTAGCGATATTAGGAGGAAAGTTGGTGGAATACACGTAATGAATAACAACAACATATAAGAGTCATAAACAGCATGTACCTCAGACAATGTGCATGAATACATATGCTCTGGGGCTTTCAATGTGTCAGGTTAATAGCACCAAATTTCTAAATATGTCCCTGATGTTGTTATGCAGTGTCCCAGATTCAGTGTTCATTTTTCCCCATTTGTATGAGAGGTCTGATAGTGACAGAAACGCATATTCCGCTGACTACCTTAGAAAGATGATAGAATAATAGATTAGGGTCACCACCTGTCCACCTTTGCGAGCAACAGTCCCCTCTGGGAAGTTGTGTCCTGCAAAATAATTGAAAATATGGCAAATGTCCTGAGATTTTAGGACAAAGATTTTCCTATATTGTCTGTAGTAGTTGCATAAAACAATTATTTTATATCTGAAACACCTAAATGTTATAAGAAACAGAATAAGCAACTATAATGCTACAAGAATAAGCTTTTATTTAGGCAAAACAGTGAAGTTCTTTCCTTTGTACTGGCTGTGGGTATGTTTTGCCCTGCAAAATCTGACGTTTCTACATAAAAGTCCCAACTTGGGCAATTGAAAAGGTGGCAACCCTATAATAGGTATGCGGTAGCATGACTCAGCTGATGGATGTGGGTCCCAAAACCCAATTACTTGTCTGTATTGAAGAGTCTCAGTTCCCATGTATCAGCCAGATGGGTGCAGATTGTAAGAGGAACACACAAATAATATGAATAAATCATTGGACAGGCCACCGATTCCGTACAGTCGAACGGCATGCCGTCGCCTAATGGGCAGCCATTCCCAGTACTGTAGGCATGTAATCCAATGTAATAGGCATCACAAGGTAATACTGTGGTCCTCGCTCCCACCCAGGGGTGTGAGTGTCAGATGCAAGCACCAATGTTGGTGCATTGGCAAGTGTGGGAACGAGTGGGTGTAAGCCTGTTTGGCTACCAGTATGCGAGTATTGCACTGGTAAAGCAATGTAGAGGCTAACCAAGTGTAAGAAGCTGTAACCAGAGGTTTGCATTGCTTGACACCATGCAAACCCACACACACCTGCTCACAACTGCTTTAATGTGCCTTACTCCCTCCGTATCCAATGGCCTTGTTCTGCCCTGCAAAAAAATAAATGGCCTCTGCAAGGCTTGGAATCAGGACCCTGCACACAAACCTAATGTGATTTACCAATATGCCATGGCAGATATACAGACAACGGACAGTACCACAAACATATCATATAGCACAGTCATTCAAAAGTATAGGAATGTATCCCATCATGTAGATGTATGTGTGAGTGTTTATGTCCAGCATATAGGTAAATATGTATATAGAGATATATCAGGAACATACCATGTGGCAACAAAGCATTACAAATGAATGAAACAGGAAACACCAGCGAAGCCTGTATTATGTAGTGGTGTTGTCCTATGTAATCTGAAGACTCCCTCAGACAGACATGTGTCATTCATACATGCAAACAGTTGTACATTGGCCATATACATCACTCTGTGCATGTAATGTACATTAACACACCAGTACCTGTCCCATCATTATGTATGAACAGTACTTTTACAAGGTGCTGTGTGCAGCATCATCATCATGATAAAGGTAAATGGGGTAACCATAGAGGGACCGGTAGTGTTGTGTGTACAATGGGGTCATCCTCAACACGTGTACCTGGACCATTTACGAGTGATGTGCATACCAGAATCGTGTGCCTGAGGGATAGGGGTGAGGATAACAAGAGTATGTTGTGATGCATATTACAAAGGTTACATGTGTCCAGTGGGCACATGTGTGAAATGGACAGCTATGTATAGGGCAGATGTTGTCCTAGGAGCCGATTGGCCTTATGTTTCTGTAGGGTGAGGGTTGGATGTGGGGGGAGGGGAGTAGGTATGGCCGTGGAGGATAGGTAGGGTAGGATCACAGACAAGACAGCATACAGGGTCAGTATATGACACATGTGGGGGGATACACCTCAGACGGGGATGGGTGTTCGGCATTCACAAGCCCATGGGAACAGTGTGGGATGGAGGTCCCCAGCCATGGGCAGCTGCCACTGCACCTAAACAGCTGCAAAGGAGGCAGTGCTGGAGGCTGTTCAGGAGGGGCAGCATCACCCTGTAAATGTGACACTCTGCCCTTGAGCTTATGTATCTGGCTTCAGAACCCCTTAGTGAGCCCCCAGCACAACACATCCAGGACCGCACGACAGCAGACATGTTCCTGTCTGGTCCTGCTCCAGGGGGGACATGCCCCATCCTCAGTCGTGGTACCACCAGAAGGTGTTGCAGAGCCAACAGAGGTTGAGGTCCAAGTCTGGGCCCCAGATGTGCTGGTGCCCGGTGTCATGGTCAGCTGAAGTGGGGCAGGAGGTTCTGCCGGGACCTCCCACCCCATGCAGCCTATGGTGTTGCAGTTTAAACCCACATATGGCTTAGTGATAGACAACAGCATTGAGGATTACCTACAACAGTATGCATAGATATCACCATCGGCCCAACACAACAGATGGTATACATTTGCAGTGGGGAGCACAACACATGCATATATACTGCATGACATCTGTACAATGTGTAGTAGACATGTGACAGCAGCTATGAACAGTTGTCAATTATTGGCTTGTCACTGGGAACCCCAGATAGTGTCTGTCAAACCACTGTTTCATGTGACATATGTCCAGTTAGAGATGCGATGGCAGTAACACATCCCTGTCATCATATACTGTCTGCAATCCTCACACTATGCTCTTGCTGTGCACAGATGTTTGTTCAGTGTGTAACACAGGAAACAAATGGTTCCACACACTGACCAGTTCACAGATGGCCCTACAGATGGGGGTCCCTCATGAACAGAGTACTGTCATGTCTGTATTAAAACATGCAGAATAGTCATTACCACACACAACATGTTAAACAGGCAGTAGTCTCAATGCAGCATAGCTACACTTACATGCTGTAGTCATGTGTGGCACATCACCCTCCTGTCTTTAGGCTATTTCCCACTGTGTATGATGTTTGAGGTACATCCAGATATCATCTGTGATGTCGTTGCAGTGCACCACATCCAGGTACCACTCACAACGACTGTCATGGCCAAATACCACCATGATTTTCCTAGATAGTGTACTGTGCTTACAATGCGAATGGCTATGGGAACACCATCACAGCTGTTCCACATGCAATCAGCTAGAGTAGGACTGCAATAGGTGCAGAGGCGATCACCTGATCATGTCCATCACTTACAATGCACATGCTGCTGCTGAGCAGGTGTACACCTCCACATCCACCAGCGAGTGTGTGGGAGGGACAGGCAAATTACACCAGAGAAGGGTTTGGAGACTAAACCCTAAGCATCGTCTGCCACACGCCTAACAATACAGGGGTAAAACCCCTGACTGACTAGTCATTACTATTACATGTGCATGAAGTTACTACGTGCCACAAAGCCGACATGTTGCTGTGCTGTAAGAACATATATGTGTGTAGGTGAGAGACATCTGCAACAGAGATATAGTAGACATACATTAGGTGTAGCACACACGGCTGTCCACGTGAATAGATGCCATTGTCACCACAACCACACTCTCTAATGGACTCACATTGACACTCTTTGCCAGGGCCACAAATACATAACCTAACTACTTAGTTTGCCACACTGCAGTAATGCACAGGACTACACGCACCACAGGGGATATCAGGAGGTTCTATGGGCTAGGGCATGTGAAAGTGTTTTACATCTGTTGGTATGCCGACGAGGGTTATACTGGGAGTGACTGTAGTTGGGAGCATCATTACCCACACGCAGACACAAGGTGTCAGTACTGACATGCATGTATGCATTGCTTCATGGGTGTGCAGTGGTTGGCTGTGCAAGATGGCTGTACAAGGTTGGGTGAGCAGTAATTCTTGGCATCGCGTCACCCGACAATGGTGTGAAATGTGGTACAGTGGTGTAGTGTCTGCAATGTCCCACAAAGATGGGTACTGCATGATCTGCCCTGACATCCTGGTTACCAATGTGTATGGCCATAGCTTTGTAATGCATGCCATGTCTGTGTTTGATAGTCCTTCACAGGGACATTGCCTGGGATGTGCATGTCCCACAATACTGTACAGTGACATGTACAGGTGTACCTGGTTTGGCAGGCACATGTTGTGTACACAGGCTGTTATCCCCCGATAAGCCAATACTGGCCTGGTGCGGCAAAACCTGCTTATAGTCAGCAGGTTGACCCTGCACCTGCATTGATAGCATGATACAGGTATTCCCTGGTGTCAGTGGCATTGGTCCATACAGGGCACATATATACGGCATTGTATGGTCTCTGTGGATCACATTTGATGGCACCGCATATGTTGCAGGCATCCAGTGGGGAACATAGTGAAGGCACATTGTCTGCAAATATGTGCCTATTGTACCGCTGTACAGGGTGCCATGTCCTCTGCAGCCCACTGCATTCACACCATGCCTACTATCTGTCATCAATGTGCATGGTACTAGCAACATAGCAGGATATCCTAGGCAAGAGTGCTCGTGAATGGCACATGGGTGCAGGACATATACCGGGTACTAGTAAGGTTGCATATTTTGTTCACCAGGACTTTTGCCAGATGTATGGGTATGGCTTGCCAACACAGTCCCGTGGCTGACTGACAGCTGTACTCCTCATTAGGTGGCCAATGTGTCATAAGACGGACACCATATAGGGAAAACTACAAAATCTGCTCCCCAACATGTCCAGTGTTTAGACACTCACAGCCACCTCTACACAGGCTCTGACAGACAAACACACACACTTGCCTTGTCCTGTATTTGACCCCTACCTACCGTATCACAATGCAGCAATACGCTTTTAGGGCACACTCTATGGTGAATACTGGGTTACAGCACTCCTACAGGTGTATTCCTAGGTGGGTGACAACAGCAAGATTGACAAAGGTGGTCATGTGATTTGTACAGAGAGTGCATACTCTACAAAGCACTGTATTTGTCTCACGCAGGCAGACACAGACACACACACACAGTTGGCAAGTCTGGGATTAAAACACCGACCTAACTACTTTATCACACTACAGCATTATGCAGTTACAGAACACACTACCGAGATTACTGGGTCACAGCACTCCCAGAGTTGTATTTCTAGGTGGATGACATCATCAGCCTTGCCAAAGGTTGGTATAGGAATTGTATGGAGTGTGAGCAGTCTAAAAGCATTATTCAGTCATCAGGCAGACGGAGACAAACAACACACACACACAGTTGGCAAGTCTGGGATTAGAACACCAACCTAACTACTTAATCACACTAAAGCATTACGCAGTTACAGAACACACTACTGAGATTACTGGGTCACAGCAGTCCCAGAGGGGTATTTCTAAGTGGGTGACATCTTCAGCCTTGCCAAGGTGGGTATAGGAATTGTATGGAGTGTGAGCAGTCTAAAAGCATTATTCTGTCCTCAGGCAGATGGAGACACACACACCAGTGGTGGGAACAGAACACCTGCCTATCTAAAGATCATTATTACAATACTACATAGTTACGAGTCGCACCACAGAGACTATATGTTTCAAGGCTGTCATTATGACCTTCTAGGAATGCAGACATCAACAAGGATGCTGGCTGTTAAGATGTGCATACCTGTGAACCTGTGTGTTTAAAGTAGGAATCCATCCTGAACAGGAGTATGCCCATCTGTGGAATGGACGACTACTATCACTATACAGGGTTACAATGGCCATGCCCATACACATAGAGGCACATAACTGACACAAGGTGTCACTGGGCATGCTCACACACTTAGAGGAACAGGGCTGGTCAGAATGAACTATGTGTCCATCTACACAAGGTTATACTGGGCATGCTCATACAGTAGCACAGGGCTGTTTGGGATACACTCTGATTCTAAACACAGAAGGCCACAGTGGCCATGCTATTACAGTTAGACATAAAGAACACATTGTAATGGACTCCGGTGTTAGTAGTTGCCATTGTTAGCAGGAACGCTGCACTACATATATCTGACACCGGATTTATACACAACATCTGCTGCTGTCCGTCACCTTAGATGTACCATTCTATACCAAGCACAATACTACCACTCGCAGTGATGTCTTGCTAGGAGTGGCAACTGCTTGACCAACACAATGAGCCAACGTCCTGCTGTAATTACGAGGTTATCCAGTGTTTATCATTCTTGGATGACATGACTGAAAGTAGACAGGCCTTTGTCACATGTCACATGCATCCATGATTCAAACGAGTGGGGATAATACCTAGGTTGCATTCACCCATATAGTGCCATTCCAAGGCAAATTTTCTAAACACAGGATAACACCCTGACACCTAGAGGGCAACTGCATTGTATGCTTCTGCTAACCAGTGCTAGATGTGTAGCATTCATAATCACAGCTGCTCACTGTAGATCCAACAATGGGGAATACTGACATCTGTGCAGTGAGAAACACCTGGCTGAAGGCTCTGTATTGCACAATAGCACTACCACCATATACCTCAGAACCAGACATGTGGGCCATAAGACAGGTACGGACCACTCCACGTGGTGGTGTCCCCACATACATAAAGGACACTCACATGTACTGACCAGTACTCCCACAAAAGGCATCACAGATGAGTCAGGTGCAGGACACAGTGTCAAAAGCTGCATTCTAGGATGTAACCCTCAGACACCACCATGCCCTCAGACCACCAACACACATTCATACATGTGGTAGGACATAGAATAGTACAACACCAAGTAACCATTGACCAGTGGACTGTACCAAGCTCTGCATCAACTGTGCAGAGTACCCATTTACTGACCCAGTTGCATCATGTGTTATGCAATGCAATGATACCACTGTTTGTAACCAGTTCAGCTGTATCACACCTGGGGCCCTCGGTTGTTTACAGCATTAACAGATAACTGTTGCTGTACACCAGTAAACACCCTCATGTATGGATATGACATACATGTACCTGTCCTGGATATGTACATGCCACACATATACAGCATATATGTAAATAGTATAGCTGTTGTTGTCCTTTGTGCAGACAGGTGGCTACAGCCATTACACACATGCACAAGGAATGTAGGTCCATGGCTGCTGAATGCTAACAGTACATAAGGTGTTATATCAATATTGACAGAGGTAACATTCCCTCTGTACTGGTCACCCATTACACCTATCATATCATACAACAGTCCATGTGACATGTATGTCATTACACATGTCCACCAATTGCAATGCCTACAAACATGCCCAAATGACAGGAATGTAGGACCTACACGCATGTATATGTACAGTGTCTTTTACAGATATTTAAGAGGAGATCGTATTCAGGTATATAGTGCATTTAGGGACAACTACCTCTGGGAATGTTTGGGGTTATCAAAAAGTACTAGAGAATCATTAGATAACCTATGTAGAAGATTCTATAGGAATGAGAAGTGTGCTAATTGGTTCTCTAACAGAGTAGCTGATGCTTGGAACAGACTACCAAATTACATTAAAGCGAGTACTAGTATAGATATTTTTAAGAACAGCTTGGACATTTATTATGGGAACAAGTATTTTGGCATATTGGCAAGCTAGAAGGCCTTTAATGCCCATGCTTGAAACATTTGTACGTATGTATGTATGTATGTATGCATGTATGTAATGCCTGAGCTTTGTAAGAGCAAGTCAAACAAAATGATTACACTAGGTCCAAAAGATGAATATATGCAATATTTACAAGAGTTTACAGTGTGAATAAGTATGCAGTGATAATTGTAAATTATAATATGAAAGGTTGCAATGATTCACACTAAAAAGTAGCAATGACAAATTATTTGCATACCCACCCAGTGGTGTAAACCTTGGCTCTATATGAGTGTCACTGTTGAAGTAACACCCCGACCCCATGTGTAAAAATGGGAAATAAGGGGTTGTAGACAAATGGATTTACACATTTTTGTGGCTAGGGTGGGGTAAGGGGACAGCCGGAAAACAGAAACAGTTTGCTATGGTTTAAAAAGAGAGGAGCTTTTCTTTTTTTTTTTTTGCTCCTTAATTTAATGGGGAGGGGACCCAAATCAGGGGATGGTCCCAGGTGCCAACATTTCTAACTACATCTCTGTATTTATGAGTTTGCATATGTGAAAAAACAAAATGCATAGTGGTTAATACATTTTAGCAAGATATTTATTAATAATATTAATCACTCTGGATGTCCACACCACGCCACCACCCCCAGCCAAGGAAACCACAGTGAAAAACTTTTCTATAGCAAACCACCGTACTTAAGACAGAGGTGGTAAGTTTCACAGCCCCCACCCTAAAGGATAACAGTGTCCATGATGCAGGAACCTTTACAAATGCACTCTATGAGCACCTACAAGGATGCACGGATTGTGCTATCCCTAGCAAAACCAAGACTCACTCCCCTAAGAGAAGGAAACCAGTCTGGTGGACCCCTGCCATAAACAGGCTATACAATAGAAGGAGGAAACTAGTTCAGAAAAAAAGCAAATCCCATGAAGGAAAGACATCCCTGATCAGTATCAGTAAGAAACTAAGGTCACTCATAAAATCATCCAAGGCTAACTTCGAAAGAAAAATAGCCAAGGATTTGAAAGATAACCACAAAGCCTTCTTTAGCTATGTTAAGAACCTAAGTGGCAACTCGCAGATATGCTCTGAGCTAGTGCAAAATAGCACAAAATGTACTGAACCTACTGATATTGCAAACATCCTGGCAGATAGATTCAATGCAAACTTCACCTCCATCTCAGCCCCAAAAGGGCCCACAACAATAACAGAAAAGCATAGTGTCCCATAAATCACAGACACACAGATGAAAACAGCCCTTTCAAAAGCCAAAAGCACAGTGTCAGTGGGGCCAGATGGTGCCCCAGGCTGTGTCTTGCATGAACTACAGAACGACCTAACCCCCCACCTAAACACACTGTTCATCCTCAGCCTCTCCACAGGCTACATGCCATAGAATGGCGCACAGCAACAGTTATTCTGGTCCACAAAGGAGGGGCCACAACTGACCCTGGTAACTATCACCCCATAAGCCTGACTAGCCTGGTCTGCAAGGCTATGGAGTGCATCATCATGGAACTCATTAACAAAGACATTGAGAACTCCAAACACTTGACCCAAATCAGCTCGGCTTTGTTAAGGGCAGATCATGCCTACTAAATTGGTTGACTTCTTCAAGACAGTCACCAAGGCCATAAATTAGGGGAGGGTGGTTCACACAGCCTACCTTGACCTCGCCAAGGCTTTTGACACCATTCCCCACTTGGGACTTATAGAAAAACTCACCAGCCTGAACATAAACCCCTACATCAGGTTGCCAACTGGCTTACAGACAGAACTCACACGGTAAGAATAGCGGGCTCCAGGCATGACTCTAAACCAGTCACAAGTGGTGTCCCACAAGGCTCAGTCCTGGGACCCCTACTGTTTGGCATATACTTCTCAGAAGTACAGGCAAACACAGGAGGACTATGGCTAACCAAGTTCACCGATGACTGTAAACCGGGAGCCATAATTGACTCTCTGGCTGACACGGACATTCTCCAAAAGGGCCTTACTGAGATGGACACCTGGTGTCAAAGTCATGGTCTCAAGCTAAATGCCAAAAAATGCATAGTCATCCCATTTGGGAAAAACAAAACACCCATTAATTACCACATATGGTAGACAGTAATCTCTCCTTTGACAATCATATTGCCAAAGTAGTTAGGAAATCCTTCTATGTAGCCCATCTAATTACTAAAGGGTTCACATCTAGAAATAAAGAGGTTATAGTGCCCCTCTACTCATCACTCATCATACCCATTATAGAGTACAATGCCCCATTTGGGATGCACCTCACAAGACACTTCTAACAGCTGGAAAGACCACAAAAGTACCTCACCAAGAGGATTACTGGCATCAAGCATATGTCCTATGCAGCCTGACTGGAAAAACTCTGGCTGTACTCAGTGGCATATCGCTTACTCAGAGGTGATCTCTGCCTGACTTACAAAGCCATGTCCAACTCAGAATTGATGGACAGGCTCCACCTAAAGAAATCCAAGTCACTGCAAGACACTTGCTCTAGTGAGCTAAACCTCACCACAACAATAAATAGAACATGCTGGAGAGATAGATTCCTGTCACAGAGACTCCCCATGCTTTGGAACAAAATTCCTAACTACATTATGCAGAGCCCCTCACTAACACTCTTCAAGAGAAACCTTGACGAGTGGATTGGTAACAGAAAATACACCCCTGGGATCACTTCATTGGCTCTTCTTGACAGAGGCTCAGTTAATTAATCAATGGGGCGGCGAAAGCTGACACACTCTGGCTAGGCTTATAAATGCCCTCAGGCAGATAGCCTAGTACCTACCTATGAACCTATGAAGTTGTCCCTTATGCATGATGTAATGATATAGTTTTGTTGTATTTATGTGTTTCTCATCTCCTTTCTGAAAGATTTTTTTCTTCTAATTTCTTCCTAGTAAGTGGTTTTATGTTGCTGGAACCAGTTTGCAGTTTGCTGAATACTCTTTCACCTACTGTCTTAACAAAAAGGAAATTATAGTACAGCAAATATCTTGAGTCAGCAGTTACAGTGATAAGAAAACTTTAAACTGCAGAATATTACGTCTAGATTTCTATGATGTCTAAGAATAAAAGGATAACCCATTATTGGTATAATTTATGGTTATTCTTATTATTTACCAAGCACATGTTCATTCACAAGTATTGGAAGTGCAATAAACTATACTGTAAACTGAATTTTGCAAACAGAAATCTTGAACATCAGTTTGAACTATAGCATAACTTATTTTCAATGTATTTTTCTTGTAAAAGACAAAACTCAAATGTGTGGATATTTTTAATCAAAAACTGTTCTGATCCAGATAAAACATGTAAGAAAGCACAATAATGTCTGGCAGTCACGGTAAGTCTATTACTTTTTTTATGAAATATTGAACAATGAAATGTATTTACAAATCCAAACTGTTAATAATCCCTTACTTCTCTGTGTTTGACAACAAACAGAGGGAATGGAATCCAAATCACTAGACAGGTCTAAATTGTACTGAAACTGCTAAATAATTCATGACAGTAAAATGCTGAAAATCATTCCTGTGGTTCAAAAGTCAGTAGAGCGATGATAAGCAGAATGTTAAGTAGCTGTACAGCAGATCTGAAGCCTGTTGAATATCTGACCTAGATGAGGTTGTCATGTGTTTGTGCTGAGCATATGAATCCCTTGAGATGTCAATTTGTGGACATCAAAAACAGAGCAACTAAACTGACATGTGAGACTTCAGAGTTCAATGCAATTTTTATTGCTTTAGTAAAAAGAAAGGGATGCATTCAATTAAAAATATCTATTAAGGGAATGCACTGGCTTTGTCCTTGGTAATGACTCTTTAAGTTAAGCTTCACTAATTACAGCAGCTGACATTGTATAGCTCTTTCTGGGCAATTAATAATGTTTATTTTATGTAAGTCATTCTGAAATATTTACGATGTTTCTTCTTTACTTTGGAAGGAAATCTGACAAAACTGAGGAAAGAAAGACTATTCCATTTTGTTTTACAGAAAAATATTAACCTATGAATGAAATATATCTAGCATATATTATAATTAACCAAAATACAAAATAAGGTTAAATCATCATCATTTGGATATGTTAATCATTCTGAAAAATATTCACAATAAAACAATATATTAAGAATCTGTTAGCGTTATTTTGGATTATTTTAAAAGGTTGCCTTTATTTCACTGTATGAATAATATTCCTCCATGTTTTACAGAATTCAAATTAGAAACTTGTTGAAATGTAATGATCCATCCTCAGAATGCTTTCAGCTGTGCTGATTAGAATTTGCATGTTTACTTTAACAACAAATGAATAAGGGACAAGTCAAACCGTGGTCTACAAATAATGGAAATAACATTCCCAAACTTCCATGACAATAGCTGAATGTATCTGTCTGCATGACTAGTGGATTTAAGTGCAATCTTCAGACTTCCTTTGTTGGACAAAATTATAATAATCAGTGCCACTATAATGAAATGTTTGACAGGTTCAACAGGGCATAGCAGCACCATCTGCCATGCTGTAAACCTTCTTCCCAAATACAACTGACTGGCAGCTGCAGGTAAGCTGTAGTTATCCTTTACTTAAAAATGAGAGGCATTGCCTTCCAAATGACTGCTTTGTGCTCTTATTCTGACAAAAGCTTTGACTCTTCTTGAAATTATGTTTAGAATGATTACTGTAAAAGTCAATTATCTGGTATACAGCAAAGCACATGTACAAAAACAACAGCAACAACAATCGATGTGCAATCCAGTGAAAAGCAGGACATGGACTATAAGATACAGAACATCATTTTAGAATATGTATTTGACTCTGTGTGAAATAATTCAAGTGAAGGCGTGTAGAGCAACAGATGCAACCACAAGTACATGCCTGCATATATACAGATGCTGACAAAGATTATAATCCAGGATTCTGATTTGCCAAAAGGCAGTACCAATTTGGTGCACTTTTTAAAAGATATTGGCTATCCTTAGATCCCTTAAATCCCATCCTAAATATATATGTATCAAACAGGTAAACCAGTCTAGATCTAGTCACCACAGTGGCAAGCATCGAAGCTCAGCAACAACAAGAGTCACTGAAGGACAAAAACTCAAAATTAGTATCCGATTGCCACTACTGGAAGGGATGCCCCTGAGTTGAAAACTGCTTCTATCTCTTGTGAACCTAGGATACATCTTATATCAGCATTCCATCAGATTGAGGCACCTGTAGGAGGTAATTCAGTGGTCCTTAGGAGAAGTTAAAAGGACAACAAGTACTCAGTTCCTGTTCTAGTAGAATTTCCTTTATTGGCAGATGAGAGCTGCTTAGACGACTGAGTAATAATAGATCCTTTTGGGTTTTTATTTCAGATTTTGTGGGTGTGCCCAGAGTAGGAACCTCCTATTACTTTGGTCAACTAAACAGATGGTCAGCACCTGTCAAAAAATTGTGTCAATTAAACAGATGTCAACAAAAGTACTATTGGATAAAAGTATTGTCTTCTATACACACACACACACACACACACACACACACACACACACACACACATATATATATATATATATATATATATATATATATATATATATATACATACATATTGAGAGAGAAAGAGATCAGAGAGCTGTATATACATAATAATAGGCATGCATTATACATTGTGAGTACAGCTATAAAGTTCTACAAAATATATTATGAAATATCTGAAATGTTAGAATGTATTCTTGTCGGAGGTGCACACATCTGGAGGTTTTACTGTCAGAACAATTACAACTGATAGCAACAACACTGTAGAGTTTTGCTGTGCAAAGATGTAGCAGGAATCTGCATCAGATATATACAGTGGTGATTAACATCAGGACATAGCTGTTGGTGAGGTATCCACAATGCATTGTGCCAGTTCTGAGATGGGTGATCTCCATGAGAGCAGCCAAGGGGATATGGTAATGGGCATTGATGCACATGATGACTGTAGCTTGTCTGAGGAACATTAACTGCATTTACATATGGCCTTACATATGCACATGCTGGAGCAGTTGTTCAGGAAGGTCATGGTTCTCTTGCTGGTAAAACTAGTATACTACATGGGTGTCTTGCATAATTGCACCTATAGATGATGTTCAAGAAAGGCATCAGGTGGAAATGTTGTGGCCAGTGCAAGAAACTGTACTTCATCAAATTCATGAAGTAATTTATGTACTGCAAGAAATGGTGCTGCCCATTCTGTCTCAACAATGCCAGTTAATGGCCTTGGCATGAGCTGTTTTGGATTTTGTTTATGCATATAAACTGTCTCATTATTATAGCTTAGGTTGTGTAGTTATAGAGTTGTAAAGTCATAGCCATGAAACTTCTTGGATGGACCTAATGTTAAAGACAGATAAAGTGAATCACCCTCATCTTTATAGTCCAGCTGATCTTTTGCCAGTCTCATGTTTGCCATGATATGGCCATACTCCAAAGACTGGAATATGATCATGCAGTTCTACTCCTTGTTTGCATGTTCTCAGACTGTTTTGTTTAGTTGGATAGCCCTGACAGCATGAATCCTTAGTCTGTTTTTGTTTTGAGTCATGTTGGATTTGTGGAACAATCATTAGCATTTTGTTTGCATGGTTAGTGAAACCACAGAATATGATTATATTCATATGTCTTATGAAGAATATTTTATATTCATACTGCATGTGTATTTTTATCTATCTAAATGAGGATGGCTGTGTGATGGTTTAATATATGATGTTCATACAGCTAGGGTTAATCTTATATCTGTCTCATAAAATGACCAAGGAGTACTTATGCAATTTCTTGGGATTTATTTATTTATTTGTGAAGGACATGAGCAGTCTGTAAAGTGTAGATATACATTAGTACATCAGCATAGCTGGCCCTCTTCAAGAGAAATCTTGATGAGTGTATGGGAAATAGAAAGTTCACCCCGGGGATCACTCCAGTGGGTCTACTCGATAGAGAAACTGGGAACTAATGTCAGGGAGCATGATGCCAGGGCACTTCTATGGGCTAAGCTTGTAAAGGTTCCAGGGCCATTAGCCTAGTACACACTTATGAACCTATAAACCTATGAGCAAACTGATTTGCCAAAAGGCAGTGCCAATTTCATGCACTTTGACTGAGTATTTGTATGTATCTTTGTACCAAGATAAATGTTGGCCAGTATTCTTATCCTGGTCATTACCACCCTTACCCTGCTTGACCTGGTCCTTATCATCCTATCCTACACCTGCACTCCACCCTGCATCTCCTCATTCCTGGTTAAGTCTGACCACAAATCAATCATCTTCTGCGTCACTCCTAGTGGTACCACCTCACCACCAAATGAGACTATATTAATGAACCTCTCCAAGGAAATCCTGCTTCAGATGTAGAAGAGCTAGGCAAAATTACTAAAAATCCATTGCAAATGGACCCAATTGAGAGGACTGCTGCATTCACTTCTGACTTTTACCAGCATCTGAACAGTTGCATAGAAAAGTCAGTACCCACCCACCCTAAATATAACTGTAAATTCAGGATCAAACCACACTATTGTAACTCCCATATTAATAAACTGCAGGAGAAAAGAAGGAAAACAATGGCAAGAAATAGCACAAACTTACCTCAACACTACAATAAAACATGCCAGCAAGGATCATAAAAATACTTTTAGAAAATGTAAAGTAGAGTATGAACTTAAGGTTGCTGCAGATTTATAGGAAACTTTTCTTCAGTTAAGGAATAATATCAAACAGTGCAATGAGCTCATATATAATATCACCCATTCTGACTCCAAGTATATAACTAACACAGTATATTAGCAGACAGATTTAGTGGTAACTTTACCTCCTCTACTCACACTATTGACCCTCTATGCCTGGAATTTTGGTCTCCCTTGTAATCATATTGGAACACAACTTAGAATCTCTGTCAAAGGCTACAAATAATAGGACCAGACAACATACCAGTTTATAGTCTCATTAGTGTCAAGAATTCAGTATCTGAGCCTCTACTTAAACTGTTCAACCTCAGTATATATCAGATGCCTGGAGTACAGACACTATCCCCCAGATTCTGCAAGGCTTGCACGGTGTGCAGGATTAGTGCAGGAGCTCTAGCAGGCAATATGTCTGCCGTGCAATCCAGGAATAGCCTGCAGGGGCATGCACGAGCGCTTCTGCACTAGTCCTGCACGGACTCAGCCCCTGTATGTAAATTACCCCATTTGTAGGAGAAATCCATGCAAATGAGGTGAATTTGCAATTCAGGAAGCTGGAAACCGGCCATGCAGGACTAGTGTAATCTGCAGAAATGTCCTTGGTTAGTAATGAGTACATTTCTGCAAATTCCAAAATGGAGCCGTGACAACTCCAAATAAAGGGAGCATATCATTCAGGAAGCATGCCAATGGCCAAGTATAAGGCCATTGGAATTGAAAAAAGTTAAAAAAATAAAAAAAAACTTATATTTTTTTAGCCGGTCTCTGCTGTTTAAGTGTAGGACAGCGGCACACAAATGGGATTGGGCTAAAAATTAAAAAAAAAAAAAAGTATTCTAAACAAAATCACTATTCTGCCATTATAATCAATGGCAGGCAGAAGACAACATGGCCAGTGAGTAGTAGTTGCTAAGGTGGGAGACTCAGTGTGAGACATGTAACTATGCATTAGCAGGCAGTCCTATGCAAATGAGGGGAATGACAGTGAATCCCAGATTTCCCCAGCATGCTAGTCATCTCCCAACAGTGTAAGAGCAGGAATAGCTTGGTGCAAGCCTAGGCGTTAGCTGACATCATGGGGGGGGGGATGTGTCGGGCATACTGTAAGTGGATTGGAGCCTTGTGGCTCAGGTTTGCTCCTAGCTAAGCACAGCTAGGCAAGGGGGTGTGTGTCTGAGTCTGCCTAGCACTCTTTACATTGCTTAAGTGGGTGTCACCCCATGCACTGCGTTTTAAAGAAAAAAAAGGTAAACCAGGAAATAGCAGCTCTGTGTACATTTGAGCATGGTGTTTGCGTGGCACACCCCTGAGCTTAAACAGGAAAGCAATGGGAAGGGAAAACAGTAGCAGGAAGTTAATCAAGGAGAACTAGCATAGCTGGCAGGTGAAATGTATCAAAATCAGCCAATTACACAGGCAGCAGACCAGCCCAGCCCAGAACACTACTATAAATGATGCAAACACCTTCCACTCTGTTTTTTCCCATAGTCTACACCACCGGTGTATACAAATGAGGAAGTTTTATCAGACAAAACAACAAAATGATAGGGACTGCAATAGCTATCATACAACAACTTGTGGAAGAGACTGTGGGTGGTGAGGATGTGAATGCTGTCGACCAACCCACAGTGAGGAGATGGAGAAGAGTGTACAGACCCAGGGTAACCTACCAGGGGCAACATGAGCTGGAGATAGTGAAGTGCTATAGGGTGGACAGGGACCTCCTACAGCAAATTTTTGAGCTGTGCCTGCCACACCTGACACACAGAACTAACAGAAGGGAACCCATCCCAGTGGATGCTAAGGTATGTGTAGGGCTAAGAATACTAGCTATGGGTACCTTCCAAAGGCCAACTAGGGATATGATGGGGATCTCACAGAGATCAGCATCCTGGGTACTCCACCAGTTCCTGGATGCCATGTCAGCACATGCCAGTGAGCACGTATATTTCCCCAACACCCGTGAAGTGTTGGCCAAAAATATGCAACTGTTCCACCAAATAGCAGAATACCCTGAGGCAGTGGGTGCTATAGACTGCACGCAGATATGTATTAAAGCACCACCTGGTTAGCAGGGTAGGGTCTACATCAACAGCAAGGGTTTCCCCTTTATCAACTGCCATGTCATGTGCGATGCCCAGGGCATAATAATGAATGTGTGCGCTGGCTGCCCTGGAAACTATCACAATTCCCACATCTGGTATCTGATGCAGCTGTACCAGAGATTTGCCAATGAGGACATCTCTGACGGTCACCTAGTGGGGGATGCTGGATACACACTGGAGCCGTGGCTGATGACACCCATCAGAAATGCACACACACCTGAACAAGAACTCCATAATAAAGCACATACACAGACCAGAATTATAATAGAGCATGTGTTTGGGATGCTCAAGTCACAATTCCAGTGCCTGGACACATCCGGTGGAGCTATGCAGTACTCACCAGCTACATGCACCCAAATTGTCTTCGTATGTGCCATGCTACACAATATGATCTTGCGGAAACAGCTGCAGCAGGAACAGCATGATGTAGGGCCACACAGTCCCCCACCATTGCCAAGGCCTGCACAGGCACAGAGTGACTCGGAGGAGGAACAACCTGAGCCTGCCCCAGTAGGCAAAAGGAGGTGTGCCCAGTGTGCCCTGGGCCTTGGCAAAGAGGCAATGCATAGCACATACATTGACACATGAGGGACCCAGGAAAAACACCTCTCTCTGACTCTCACATACAGTAAAAGGGATGCCAAACATGACACTACCTGTGCTCAAACATGTGTAGGGAGTGTACTATGTGCATCCAATATAGGCAGCCCTGCAGCACCACCCTCAATACTGGGACACCCACAAGGTAAGTGACTCACACATGACAGTCAGAGAGGTTCACATACCCAACAACAGTCACAGCCAGCAGGACAGGTGTAGACAAACACAAACAAAGGCTGTGCTATGGCCCCTGAATGATGCCTATGGGTAACCTCCCCCCAGGCCTGCACAGACAGACTACAGCAGATCAGGCAGTGGGATGTTAGTTCTGAAGGGTAGGAAGTCAGAAACTAATATGTAGGTCAATCAAAGCTAAGACCTATAGTATACTGATATGCCTCTAGTCAGCATGATAGGTTAGAATACAGAATGAAATGGAGTACCTGACATACCAGTACAGTCATAGAAAATGTGTACAAGTGTCAGGTGTGCCCCCTCATCCTACGTAGAAATGTAATAATAGTCAAGTGTATCCCCCTGAATCCTGTGCAGAAATGTAGTAACAGTCAGGCGTGCCCCCCCAATCCTGCGTAGAAGTTAGAAACAGTCAGGTGTGCCCCCCCCCCAGTCCTGTGAAGAAATGTAGAAATAGTACGGTGTGCCCCCCAGTCCTGTGTAGAAATGTAGTAACAGTCAGGTGTGCCCCCCCAATCCTGTGTAGAAGTGTAGAAACAGTCAGGTGTGCTCCTACCAGCCCTACTTATTTATGTAGTAATGATCTGGTGTGTCCCCCACAATCAGATGTACACACATTGTAACAGTAAGATGCGCCCCCCCCCACAACCCTATGTAGAAATGTAGCAACATGTATGTGTAGGTATAATACCAGTGGAGCACAGAGGTGGCCAAGGCAGCAGGATAGGTTGTAGCATCTACACAATATGCAGGTATGTGTGTGTTAGGTTGGAGTGTGTTTCATATTGTGTGAGAGTGGTCGGTATGTATGCATGTTGAGGTAAGACCTGGTGGCCATTTCCCACTACCACTGGTGACAGGGACAAGTATTCACAACTGCAGTGGCAAACAAAATACCCACCAGTATAACACAAGCTAGCAGTAAGCCATTGCAAATTTATGGTGGTAATATGTGTCACCATCTGAAAGACTGACATGGCATGGCTGTTGGGCTACATATACAAGCAGTACACAGGGGAAAGTACCCCTGACATACAGTATATATTGTTTCACTGTGAAATGTGCACACCCTTGGAATAGTACATACAGGTATGCATCGCATTATCTGGTCCTGTAGTAGGGGATACCGGTGTTGTCTGCCCAAACACTCACAGATCACAAAGGAGGTAGGACTGATGTATTGTGAAACAGCTGATGTACCTGCACATGCAAGCATAACTGGAATGCCCAATGCATATCTGTGTGTCAGATGCAAGTAGTGTCCATAGCACACATGCACCCAGCTCATGCATACACCACTCACAGGTGCCTCTCTGGTTGTACCCCTGCTGTGGGGAATGGATACAATATGACCCCACCTGTATATGGCAATAGCAACAGAATGCAGCATGCAGTGCAGGGGTCCCATGCAGGTGTGTCGGCAGCTGTAGGTAGTACCCTGCCAGCATCCACACCACTTGATCAAGACTGATAGAAGGTGTTGGCATGAACACCTAGCACACCTACACGGTCACCCTTGGGGAATATACTACATTGCTGTCTGAGACTGTAGGACTGACAGAATGCGACGGTCTGCCACATCTGGCCCGCATCAACAGCTAATGGCCCACAGGCCTCTGCCAAGGGCCTGTGTCTCACATGTACTGACAATGCATGTTATGTCATGGACACCCAATTAGCAAAACAACAAACTCCACATACGCCATATGCAAGGCCATGTGGACAAACCACAGTAACATGTCCACCATGTCCCACTGCATGAACTGTGGACTAACACCAACACACAGCTGTGATGGGGTGATAACCATAGGGAAAGTATCAGAGAATGTATGCATAATGTAAGGAAGAGGAAAGAATAACAGAGGGTGGTGGGGTGGGAGCGTGGGCAGCATGGAATGTGCAAGGTCTGACACAAAGCTGTGTGCACACACTATACCTGGATGTAAACACATAAATGGGTGGCTACAAACCTGCTTGTACATCACAATAGGGGTAATGTCCTGATTCATGGCCCCTCCCTCTGGTTAACCTGTGTGAATCTGTACAGCTGTGAGGTATTGCCATAGAAATATGAGGCCATACTGTCATGTTGATGGATGTGCAAGTATGGGATCCCCTGCCAGCACTGTACCAAGTTGCCAAACTGGATACACAGATGCAGCAGCAAGTGTCTGCAGCTCCCCCCTCCACAATGGCATAACCTACCATGAATATGTAGGCATCTACTCACAATACTGCACACAGCTGCAGTCACCCTTGTCCCCCAAGACATCACTCTGAGAAGAAATGTCCACCTGACAGTACATGAGGGCAGAAAACATCGCAGTGTATAACAGTACACATGTCTGAATATCTCTGCTAACAGCAGTACCATGTAACTGAAGCAGCACAGACACAATCACCTACAGTACACACTATCCCCTGCACACTTTGTCCCCATATTGCCAAATGATGGACGGATACCCTGCAGAAACAGTTTGCTACATGTAGGTGTACAACACAAAGGTCTGCACTGGAGTACAACTACCTGGAATCGATCCACACATGCAATACATAAGGACATACTGGGCATGCTCACACACTTAGAGAAACGAAGGTAATGTCAGACAACAACATACTGAAAGGTCATACTGGGAATACTCACACACTTGCACACATGAAGCCCATGTCTGCAAACAACAGTGGACCAGACATATCTGGCAGTTGCAGATGTTAGTGCAGACACTCCTCAGTATGCACCAGTCATGCTTTGCACACACAGTGGATAGGAATACAGACATATATCCAAGGACAACACACTATAATAAGCCAAAAGTTGGTGTACATAGATGTGTGGAAGTGAGTGACTGTGACAAGGAGCCATCCATTATGATGCCTGTCCCACCCAGCATACAGCCAAATGGCTACAACCACATGAGGTTCAGATGTCACTCACTGTAGATATCAGCCACTGGTATCTGTCAGCATTACAGATTATGTGGTGCAATTGCTAGCAGTGCAACATGACTGTACAAGGAAGTAGTCATCTAGCAGCTGTATACACATACCTGTGGAATATAACCCTGTGTGTGCCTTCATTTGGTGTGTCAACCTCTAGATGAATGGGTTATGGCCCATGCACACACACTGTTCTCCCCATAGCCCTACTATGACAAGTCTGCTGAGGTCATCTGCTTTGAAATATATGTTTGGGAAAGTTGCAGCCCAGTAATCTCGGTGGCGCATCCTATAACTGTGTACTGCTGTAGTGTGATAAACTAGTTAGGTAGGAAATCTCAACCCAGACTTGGCAACTGTGTGTGTGTGTGTGTGTGTGTGTGTGTGTGTGTGTGTGTGTGTGTGTGTGTGTGTGTGTGTGTGTGTGTGTGTGTGTGTCTGTCTGTCACAGTCTGTGTAGAGAGCAATGCTTTTTAGGCTAGTCACACTCCCTACAATTCAAAGGCCCTACTTTGGTAAGGCTGCTGATGACATCCACCTTGAAATACACCTCTGGGAAAGCAGCAAACCAGGAATCTTTGTGCACGTCCTATAACTGCATACTGCTGTAGTGTGATAAACTAGTTAGGTAGGAGTTCTAAACCCAGAGTAGGCAACTGTGTGTATGTGTGTGTCTGTAGCAGTCTGTGTAGAGAGCAATGCTTTTTAGGCTAGTCACACTCCCTACAATTCAATGGCCCTACTTTAACAAGGCTACTGATGTCATCCACCTTGAAATACACCTCTGGGAAAGTTACAGCCTAATAATCTATATGGAGTGTCCTATAACTGTGTACTGCTGCAGTGTGATAAACTAGTTAGGTAGGAGTTCTAAACCCAGACTTTCCAACTGTGTGTGTGTGTGTGTGTGTGTCTTGGTCACAGTCAGTGTAGAAAGCAATGCATTTTAGGCTAGTCACACTCCCTACAATTCAAAGGCCCTACTTTAGCAAGGCTGCTGATGTCATCCACCTTGAATTACACCTCTGGGAAAGTTGTAGGCCAGTCATCTCCATGGCGTGTCCTATAACTGTGTACTGCTGTAGTATGATAAAATAGGTAGGTGTTCTAACCCCAAATTTAGCAACTGTGTGTGTGTGTGTGTGTGTGTGTGTGTGTGTGTGTGTGTGTCTGTCTATATAGAGAGCAATGTATTTTAGGCTAGTCACATTCACTACACTTAAAATGCCCTACTTTGGTAATCCTGCTGATGTCATACACTGTGAAATATACCTTTGGGGAAGTAGTACTCCATTTCTCTCAATGGTGTGTCCTGTAACTACTTCATGCTGTAATGTGATATGGAATACTGGTAGGGGTTTTATCTCCATACTTGGCAGTTGTGGATGTTTTGTGTGGGTTTCCATGTCTGTGTAGTGTGCAATGCATTTTAGGCTAATCACACTCACTACACTTAAAATGCCCTACTTTGCCAATCCTGCTGCCATTCACTGTGAAATACACCTCTGGGGAAGGAGTACTCCAGTAATCCCCATGGTGCATCCTGTCCCTGCATAGTGCTGTAGTGTAATAAACTAGTTAGGTAGGAATTCTAATCCCAGACATGACAGGTGTGTGTGTGTGTGTGTGTGTGTGTGTGTGTGTGTGTGTGTGTGTGTGTGTGTGTGTGTGTGTGTGTGTGTGTGTGTGTTTGTGTGTGTGTCTGTGTTTGTAATTCGTATCCTATGTGGAGGTGGTTATGAGTGTGTACCAACTGGACTCAATGGGGAGTGAGTTTTGCAAATTTCTTATATGGTGGCCCTAGTATATACCACAATGTCCACCATACAGGGATAACAGATGTGGAATAGCCGAGAAGCTGGGGTGCAAATCCATACCCCTACATGTGACATCAAGGCCAGGTGAACAAAGTGACCAACACTAGTATTACCCAGAGAACACTCTCAACCTATGTCTCATACACAACACACCCCCTAGGGATTGTGTACAGAGTGTAGATAGAGGCTGTTGAACTATACATCTGCATTACTTACTGTGGATTGTTTGGTATCCTGTGGGCCAGCCTGTCTTCACTATTGTACTACTTGAAGGCCTCGGCCTGGTCAGCAACATTTGTAAACCTTTCCAGACTACTGTATTAGGATAACTGTTTCACAGTTGCATTACTCTGCTTATATAGATGTCAGTGTCTACACAGCTATATGACATGGCATATGCAACTGTAATAGTACACAAATAAAGCTTTCACATTTATGCAAACCCGTGTGTGGTTTTATATCCTTTGACCTCTCTGTGGGTATATGTTGCAGGCAACAATTGTCATTTGTATGAGTGGCTCATACAGTGTCCAGTTGTTAAGGTGATAACTGAAGGCATAGTGGCTGTTCCATATTGTGTGCATCTTCTACATATGTATCTTACTATAAATATCTCTGCATGTGTATGTGTAGTTATATATATATATATATATATATATATATATATATATATATATATATATATGTATATATAGCTATATGCATATCTGTATCTGCATATATGTGTCTGTGTATATGTATCCTAGGGATGTTGATAGCTTCCCCATTGTACATTCCTTATGGGAGCCAGACTGTACTGCATGATATGTTACTGATACCAGCCTGACATCATACAGGTGGGATGGAGTACTGTTAACATCTTGTGCCCATGTTATGTCAGGGCCTGGTTAGAGGATCTGCAACAGTTGGTAGTGTATTGCAGGGCAGATGTGTTTGGCTGTGGGGGGGTATACCTATTCGTACAAGACGTATGTTGATTGGGGCCTCTCAACCCCATTAACGGTGTATGTGGACATATATGTTTTTGTTATGCTCCCATTGTTTGTTATCTACAGATGTATGTCCATATATACCCATATATATATATATATATATATATATATATATATATATATATATATATATATATATATATATATATTTATATATATATATATATATATACATATCTGCTTACATATATATATATATATATATATATATATATATATATATATATATAAAATATATATAACATGCTGTATATATATATATATATATATATATATATATATATATATATATATATATATATATATATATATATATATATATATATATATATATATATATATATATATAGACATATAGCTGTAGACATACATATCTATAGATGTATGCAATTGTATGTATGTATGTTTATATATATATACATATATATATATATATATATATATATATATATATAATATCTATAGCTACATATATTGATATGTTTTATCTATGTAGATATTAATATATATACACAAACACGTACATCTACATGGAATACATTCCCTGTGCTGTTGAATGACTGGGCTGGATGATACGTTTGTAAAAACATCAGGGTTATGTATATCTGACATGGCTTAGTGGTAAATTACTTTGGCTATGGTGTGCAGGGTCCTGCATTTGAGCCTTGCAGAGGCTGTTTATTTTGTTGCTAGACAGACAAGGGCCATCGGATATAGAGTGATTAAGGCACTTTTGAGCAGTTGTAAGCGGGTTTGTGCAGGCTTGCGCGGAGCTAAGCACTGCTAACTTTCGGTTACAGTTTCTTATACTCAGCTTCTAAATTGCTTAACCATTGTAGGCATTGCTTACCTTCACGCAAACAGGCATAAACCTGCTTACTGCTGCTTAAAAGTGCTTACTCCTGATTACCCCCGCACTAATTTCTTTAAAAGAAAAGAAAAAAGGGTTGAAAGGAAAGTGGTGAAAAAGGAGCACAAAGAGGCAAAAACAGTAGGGAAAATAGCTAGGGATGTGCAGGAAGGGTGCAGGGAAGGTCCATAGCTGCCCATTTCTTCTACAGCAACAGCTGTGCATATACACTGAATTTGGAGGTAGATTTGGACACTCAAACCCCTGAGAGAGGGGTGAGGACAACAATAATATGTTGTGATGCCAATTAGACCAGATTGCATATGTCCAGTGGACAGATGTATGAAATGGACAGATATGTATGGGGCACAATTTTTTTTTTTTTGGAAACAGATTGCCCTTTTTTTTTCAGGTGAGAGTGGGATGTTGGGGAAGGATAGTAGGTATATTTGGAGAGGTAGGTCAGGTAGGTTAACAGACAAGACAAACAAGATGCATACAGAGGTAGCATGTGACACATTGGGGGTAAACTCCTTAATGGGGAGGGGTGTTGGGAAATTGGAAGCCCATGTGCCCCCTAGTGGACACAGTGTGACTGAGGTCCCCACTCATGGGCAGTCACCACTGCACCTTCCCAGCTCTGAAGGTGGGTTTCCTGGGGGCTGAGTTGCAGAGCCAGGCTGACCCTCTAATCGTGACACGCAGCTCTCGAGTTGGCATAGCAGATTGCTGGTTGAACTTGCTACGCACCAAGACCCAGACCTGGCAACGGGTGACAGGTTCCTGTCTGTGCCCACTCCCAGGGGGGCAAGCCACATCCCCTGAGGTGGTTCTACCCAAAGGTGGTGCAAGACCAACAGACAGGGCGGTCCCGGGTTTGGCCCCAGACATGCTGGTGCCCGGTGCCATGGCCAGCTGAGGTGGGACAGGTGAGTCCGTTGGGACTGGCCTTCCCAAATGTGCTATAGTGTTTAGATTTTATCATTATATGTGGGTTAGTAATAGTCAACAAATTCCAGGGTTAGGTATTACAGCATGCATAGATATTCCCATTAACCCAGACACCAGATACAGAACAGTTGCATAGCAAACAGAACACATGCACAGTGGTAATAAGAACAGCATGCGGGTACAATGATGGCACCATGCCACCAATGTTGGAATAATTCAATATAGCACATGCATGGGAACAATTAAAATATTTATCAAATAATTGGACATTATCAGAACATTGGAGTCATTACATACCGGTTGGAATGGGTATGTTGTTTATTGTTGGATATATGGTGTGGGGGAGAGAAAGATGTCAATTAATAACTAGTATATTTCTGTAGTCCACATTACTTTCCTAGTCAGTGCTGTTATCTGTACCTTACAAGTCTTACTACACTACCCTATAGCCTTAGTTTGGACAGTGATATGGCTGTCGTCATCATTATATTTGAACTGGTTTTATCTGCAGTATACACTTCTTATCTGTTGTACCTGTGGAGGGAATATTTGTTAACACTAACTAACTGTTTCTACGCATACTCCCAGATTCTGGGTTGATGTTGTGCACATAGCTATCCAACTCTTTCTGCACAGACTCTGGCCAATTGTTGACCACATGCAAGTATACCAGGACATATTGGCAAGCTAGAAGGGCTTTAATGCCCATGTTTTGAAACATTTGTATGTATGTATGTATATCTAGACTATTGCCCTCTTCAGCCTTTAGTGACTTGACACACACATATACATGCTTTCCTACACAGTTATGTTATGTAGCACAGTGTGGGTGACAGTAATCAGTGATACATTATTATTCAGAAAAACTGCAACACTCACAATTCCCTACAATACCAAAGTAAACGGTACCAGTACATGGTATAATGGTTTTTATTTCTCGGCACAGTGTTCGTATCTGACATATCTGTGGAAGCAATGTTTGTTAGCACTATTTGAATGCTGCCACACAAAGTTCCAGATTACACATTAGTATTATGCACATACATCTCACTCTGATACTGTACACACCCTGGTCACAACTTGACAACATGGGGGTGTAGATAGGACATACTTGGCTTATTACTCTCCTAACAATTTTGGGAGTTGCTACAGTGACAGGTTTGTTCTCATAGATGTTTAACAATCACTTGTATTCCCTGTTTGCTGGCTAAACATCTGGAATCATCCCACTGACCTACCAAGAGGACGGGGACAGGCAGCAGAAATGGGCCCATATACTGGACATTCTGGTCTTATCTGTATAGTTGTGGAGTATGATTCTGTATGCAGCCTACTTCCACTCCCAGGATTCAGACTATGGCTGTGTCTGCTACAACTTTAACACTGTCCATCAGAGTTGTGTGTGCTATATAGATATTGTTGTATATCTCCTATCTGCTTTCTGTGTTATAATTCTCCTGTGCTTTTGCATTCTGACCTTGTATTACAACACTCTTATACAGATTTCCTAGGCAGTTATATTTTGTAGGACAGTGTGGGTGACACTGATGAGTAATACCTCATTATTCAGAGCAACTGCTTCAGTCACAATGTCATACAACACCAGTGTAAACAGTACCAGTGCAGGGTATCATTCTTGTATTTCTGGGCACAATTTTGGTATTTGACAGACCTGTATGAGAAATGTTTGTTAGCACTACCTGAATGTTGCCACACACAGTACCAAATTCCACATTAGTATTATGCACATACATCTCACTCTGTTACTGTACACACTTTGGCCACAGCTTGACAAGATAGGGGTGTAAATGGGACATACACGGCCTCTTAGTCTCATAAGGTTTTGGGGAGTTGCTTGTGTGACAGCTTTGTTCTCATAGATGTGTGTCAATCAGTTGTATTTCTGTTTGCTGCCTATACGTCTGGGATTATCCCACTGATTTCCCAGGGGATAGGTTGACAGGCAATATATATGGTCCACTTTACTGGACATTCTGGACATATCTGTACAGTTGTGGGGTATGATTCTGTATGCAGACTACTACCACTGGCAGGATTCGAACCATGGCTGTGTGTGCTAAAAAAACAGCAGTTCATATCTCTGTTGCATGTGCTATTCGAGTTTTGTTATCTGCCTTTTCCCTATTTTCTGTCTATGTGTCTCTCAGTTGTACTAAATGGCCTCTGGGGATTACACCAGTCATATACAGGCATTCCTGCACATTCTGTTTATGGTGCACGGTGTGAGTAACAGTGCTTATTACAACTGTACTATTACGTGAATGAAAATCTACATTACCATATGATACCAGAGTATACACATGCAGTCCAGCAGTAAGACTTTTAATGTCCGGCTGTTACGCTTTTATTTACATACATACTATATGAGTCTTTTCCTGACATATTATCTTGTGTATGCTGTACTTGCCTTAAACAATACAAGTTTTATACAGGCAATTGATTTACTGATACTTTTAGTTTTATTTCCTATGACAGTACATGCAAGAGTATTACTGACCTGCCTCACATCGTAACCTCTCCAGGCGACTGCCATGGGCCTCCTGGTTCATGACCCACTCGATTGCAGCTGTGGAGGACATAGGAATATTTAGCCATACCTATCCATGATAGACATGAGCTGGCAATTATTACACACATAGTGGGGTGATACTTACAGACAGCTGGAACATCCCCTGCTGTTCTAGCCTCTTGGATCCACTGGTCCAAGAGGTCCCACTTACACTGCTACAGGTTGGCATAGTGATGCCTGACCTGCTCACCAGTTCAGGGTGTGCAAGTGGCACTGATGAGGTTACGGGCGAGACGGTCCCAGACATCCACCTTATATAGGAAGTCCTGGTACTGGTCCTGCAGCAGTCTCTGTTCATGGTTTTGACAAGGAGTTCTGCCATGACTCTGGACTCCTGGATGCACCAGCACTGTGCCCAAAAGTGCACACCCTCTCCCCTTCCTGACATAGTGCCTGCAAGGGAAGCTACAACCAGTTATGAGATGTATTCCTGCCTCTTGGGTTTAAGTAGGGCCGATTTCCCACACTTTTTTGTGATTGGCCAGTTTTGAAAAGGCTAAGCTATGGGCAAACATGCTTACCTAAGGTTGGCATTGTTTAAAGGGATATAACACTGGGCACATTGAGTTATCTGGCCTACACATTGCTTACACCTCCTAAGCTGGCCTGTGCAATGCTTAGCATTGCTTACATTTGACTTTGCATTATATTTCTTTTTTGGCATTGATTTATTATTCATTACATCTTATATGTATGCCTGGTCTCCATGATTCATGTGTACGTACACTGTATGGGGTCCTTGTGTTTTACTGGCGTCTTCAACATTCTGTTACAATTACACCTGACTTCTGGCCTTACTGCTGTACTCCAGTTCACATATTTATGCTATGTAGTGGGTTATGGAACATACGTCTGAATACTGATTCCTTTCACAGGTTCAGTTTAATTTTACTATAGTGAAGACTTGTTTTCTGATACCTCAGTCTTCAGTACTGTTGTGATGGCTTGGTGGTTAACTACTGTGGCTATAGGGTCCTGGGTTCAAGACCTGCAAGGCTGTTTATTTTGTTGATAGGCAGAACAAGGGCTGTTGGATACAGAATGATTAAGGCACTTTTGAGCATTTGTAATTGGGTTTGTGTGGGTTTGCACGAATGTAAGCAATGCTAACCTCTGATTACATATGATTAACGAGAGTTAGCTTCAAAATTGCTTAACCTGTGTGCACATTGTTATTCCTGTGCAAATGAGCTTAAACTTGCTTACTAGTGCTTAAATATACTTACTACTGCTTATTGGTGCTTAAACCTGCTTACTAGTGCTTTATTCATTATGACACTGACACCGCACATGTGCATTTACTGCAGTACTCCAGTTCATAAATATATGTTATTTAGTGAGTTATGCAACAAAAATACTGGTCATAATGTGCTTTGCCATGGAAAATGGAATGTGCTGCAGTGGGACTTGACCCAGGAATGCATGCTCGTAAGACAAATGCTCTGCCCACTATGCTATTGCTATGCTGCTTCATTTGCATATATCTTCCTTGTTATCCTCTTCAGCCATTTAAGCTACATTAACCATAGCTAAGTGATGGGCACACCTGCGCACCTACATTTAGCTTCAATTGGATTTTTAAAAAAAACAGGGTTTGTTCATTTTATTTCTATATACTTGCTGTTGTACACAAGGGGGACTGTTGGTGGGGATATGCGGACACCTATGAGCGTTCTCGCTCATTTCTTAGCCCTTTCTGCTGTTCTTCCTTGTGGGGGCATGTATATTCTGAGAGCTCTGCTCTCAGACACACCCCCTGCACTCTTACACACTCAGTGTAAGATTAGTAGCTCAGGCAGTGCGCCTCATTAATATGCATGGCGTGCTGCCGTGCATATTAATGAGGTGCACGGCAGCACGCCATGCATATTAATGAGGCGCACTGCCTCATTAATATGCATGGCGTGCTGCCGTGCGCCTCATTAATATGCATGGCGTGCTGCCGTCCTGCTCCTAAATGGCTGCCTTCATGCAGGACTAAGCTAGTTTTGCACGGATAAATAGTAAATCCGGCGGTCTGACTTCCCTACACCAGGGTGTCCTGTCTACAGATCTGGACAATTATGGATCCATCAGCCACACCAGCTAAGCAATGAATGTATAACAGCAGAATTCATTTACACATGCATAGGCAACAGTAGGTTAACTAATCCCTTTGACTCAGGCTATATTCTATTCTTGAAAATCACTTGTCTCCTGAAAGCTTTTCTCAGATAACTTCTACTGACAACATACTTCATAACATTTGAAATATTTGATAAACGATGTGTGCTAAAAAATGTAAAATATGAAAATATTCAGTAGACAATGGCTGCACAGTGTGATTAGTATCAAAGTTCTGTCTGTAGGTGATTATTTTATTTTGCAGATTTATGAAAACATCTTTTATTTTAGTTTTCTCCAAATTATTAGTGTTACACCCAAACAATGGGCTGTATCTCTGCAAGCATGCAAGAATGATCCAAGATATCTGTGGGAAGATTATTCAACTATTCGAGAGTTTTTCAATAATATATAACATGAGGGGATAATATATTGCTGCTTTTAAGATATTGCAGAATGTCTGCAAATTATGCATATAATATCTGGTCAGTATTTCAAAACAATATTAAACTACAAAATCATTCATGTTAGATGGCAAGCATTAGAGGCAACATTGTGTCCCTTAATGTTTTGTATAAGAATCCATTATTTGCTCACCTGCAAATTATACAGATTTTATGAAATTAATGATAATAGTCATAATTGTTTTGCCATAAACACATGCATATCTTGCAACTTCTTCACACGGTTTTCACTGTTTGTACATTCAACCCAGAGCAAGACAGTAACATGTCTCATTTTTGCATTAATATAGACATTTATTTATTTATTTATTTATTTATTTTGACATTTGTTAACTGGGTATGTCCGATTGAGGCAAGGCCCATTTTCAGTGGAAGCTTGGGGTAAAAGCCCCAGTTAAAATTCAATCAAATCAGAGTTACAGAATAAAAATATTAAGTACAGGATAAAATATTTTAACAAAGAAAAACTTAAAAAATATATACATGGCAAATTCCCATCATACAAGACTCTAAATACACAGTAAACACTGTTGTATGTTAAGAAAATAGTAACAATGAGTGAAAAGGAAGGTAGTAAGAGAGTACGGAAACAGCCAGAGTTGGTTAAAGAAAGAGAAATAGCTAAAAGTAGCCCAGAGTATAGAGAAGACCAGTTCAGCATACAATGGAATAGTTTATAATTAGAGTAGGATAAGAGAAAAGTAAAAGTGAAGGTGAAGTAGTTAGCTTGGAAACAAGACAGTGGAAAGGTAGAAGAAAAAGAGGACTAAAATATTTAGTTTAGTTTATATTTTGGCATGTGCAAATCTGGAATTTAAAATGGGTTTCTTTCAAGTTTTTTTTAAGCTTAAAAGTGTATGAGTGTCAGTCTATAGTTTTTTTTTTTTTTTTTTTTTTTTTTTTTTTTTTGGTTTATAGATATCTAGGAGGACCTTCTCTGAGCTTCAAAGATAACAGTTGGGGGAGTAAAGGGAAATAAGGGAAGAGATGGCAGGGCAGAAGGAAGGTTTGTTTAAGATGGTGTGAATAATTTGTAGTTGTGAGAGTAGGAGTTGATGGGGGAATTCCAGCCACTTTAGAGGTTGTAAAGAAAGGCAGTGGTGAGAGTCACAGGGTTGATTAGCAGCAAACCTAGAAATTTTATTGTAAGTGAGATCCAGCTTGGCCTTAAGTGAAGAATATAAATTGGTAAAGATAACAGAGGCATAGAGAAGAGAGAGAAGAAGAAAGACATGGGCAAGAGTAAACCTAGAGTCATTTGTTAGATATTTATTATTTCTATAGAGCAGTCTAAGTTTTTGAAGTATCTTTTTTATGCAGTTTAAGATGTGCAGATCAAACATAAGATGGTCATCAATGATTGCTCCCAACAGTTTGGTGTGTGTTTCAGCCTTAATGACAGTGTTATTAAGTGATGTGGTGGTAAATGATGATTTAAGATATGTAAGACATTTTGGGAGAAATAGGAGGAGTTTAGTTTGCCACGGTGGTGCAGCGGTTAGCGTTGTCACCTCACAGCAAGAGGTTATCCCATTCGATTCTCGGCTGGAGCGCCTTCTGTGTGGAGTCTGCAAGTTCTCCCCGTGATCAAGTGACATTTAAAGACATGCAGGTAGGTGCGTGCATGAATGGGTGTGCCTTCTTTGAAGATTGAGTGTTGGGCTGGCAAAAATCCACTGCCAATCATTAGCAGAACGGAGTTCTGCTGTGGCGACCCCTAACCGGGAAAAGCCAAAACACATTACTAGGAGGAGTTTGTTTTTTTTACTGTTACGTATGAGTTAATTGTTAGTTAACCAGTTTTCAATACAGTGAAAGAAATTTTGGGTAAGTGAGTGAAGGTCAGAAAGATGTTATCAGGAGTGGACATGGTAGTAGAGGCATCAGTGTATTGTATGAGACAAGAGTGAAGACAGGGAGTGTAAAGACTATTAGTGAAGATGTTAAAAGGTAGTGGCCCAAGAATGGAGCCTTGATGCACACCTGTACTAACAGGTAGAAAGGATGAGCAGGTGGAGAGCCATTTGACAGACTGCTGCTGGGTGGATGAGATAGCTAAAAAAACTATTCAGGGTAAGGTTAGAGATATTAAGATCAGACAATTTGCAAAGTAGCTTGGGGATTCAGACAGTGTCAAAAGCTTTAGTGAGATCAAAAAACAGACAGGAGACTAATTTGTTGTTGTCTCTGGCTTGATATATAATGGGTAAAGGAAATAAGAGCAGTGGCTGTGCTGTGGTTCAGGCAGATGCTTGGAGGGAGAGAGCAGATTTTCCTGAAGGAGGTAGGCTAGAAGTTGCTTATGAATATATTTTTTGCATATTTTAGAGAGGGATGACAGAATTGCTATAGGGGAGAAATTAGAGAAGTCAGTGGGTTGTCCTTTTTTGTGTACTGCAATAGTGTAGAAGTGTTTCCAGATTGAAAGGATGGTAGATTCTTGGACAGAATAATTTATTAGTATGGAAACAGGAAAAGCTATAGAGTTTGAGGCAATTTTTAAAAAGTATGGTGGAAGGTTATCAGCTGAGGGAGAACAAAGCTTTAGTTTGCTGATTTTATGTAAGAGATGGGGACAGTATTTAGAGAAAAGGTTTTAGAAGGATTTAAAGGTGAGGTGGGATGGGACTGGAGGAGTTTTTACATTTGTTATTGTGGGCTAACTTACTGATGGAGTCAATGAAATAAGAGTTAAGAAAGGTAATGGTTTCCAGAGGAGAGTTGTTAGGGCAGGGGTTAGAAGAACATGGGCAATCAGTATACAGAATCTTGTTTATACATTTTCAGAATTTGTGGGGGTTACTGTGGTTAGACTGAGGTTTAAGAAAAATATTTTTTTATCATAGGTGACTTGCTTTTTGGTTAGGTTTCTGAGTTCTTTGAATATTTGTAGATGAAATTGAGATTTTGATTTTTGCCATTGTTTCCATGCATTATATCTTTTTTGAATAAGGGAATGTGTGCACTTTGTTAACCAAGGAGCAGATTTTGATTTTATTCTGATTTTCCTATGTGGAGGCTGAGAGTCAAATATGTCCAGAAAAATACTGTTGATTTTTTCAGCAGCTATGTCAAGGGTTAAGTATCTGAGGAAAGACCAGTTAATGGTAGAACATGTATCACTGAACACAACAGGGTCAGAGTTGGAGAGTATATAACAGTCTTTGTATTTGTGAGATTTGCATTGTTCTTGGGAGTATCTGTGAATGTATACTGGAGAGTGGTCACTTAATGAGTCAGATAGTATACTGGGATTGTAGTAAAGGTTAGGAATGGAGCCAACAATCCAGTCTAGAATAGAACTTGAGTTGTTTGGTTTACGGAAGTAAGCATGGGTTGTGATAAGTGGAGAGACGCCATAGAGATATATGGCACAGTTATGGGAATCTGAGGAGAAGGATTGCTAGTCAATGTTAACATCACCAACAATTATTATTTCATTATGAATGGAGTGAGATAACCAGAGATATCCCAAGTGAAGCAAGGGTGAATAGAACGGGTTGCACCATGAGGGGCAGTCCAAGAACCCTCACAAGAACTATCAGTTGAAAGAAAAGATCTACAGGTCAGTGTCTGTAATAATACTAGTATAAACGAGCTACCAGCCCTAGTGTATTTTTTAAAGGATAGGAGAGCGACTACAAAAATGATTCAAATAAGAGATGTGAGCAACTGACCAGTACTGTTATGGAAAATTATTAAGATTTTAAATTACTTTTCTATTAAATGCACCCAAGCAGAAAGTAGCAAATTAGGGAACAGCCAAGCACAACTTAGTTGGTGTGGAAGCCACTAATCCAAACAGCATTATGTAATGACAACAATATAAACTAAAAAGCTGTAGTTAATTTGCGAGTTACATACATCAAGTGATACCAGAGTAAATTGTAAAATATGGGAAAACGTTCACATTGTTGAGTGAATTATTAAATCTGGGGAAAAAATTAGCACTGCTGAGGGAAATGCTCTATGGCAGCGGATAAAACCTTTGGTTATTAGAGTATGAGGTACACTGTAATATAAAAAAGATAATAACAGGTAAAGATGGAAAGTATGTTAAAAATAAGATACTAACAAGTAAGTAGAGCAAAAGAGAAGTAAATACAGGTGACAAGTAACTGTAACAAAAGGTATATATGTGATAAAAAAAATTTATACCAGCTTTCTAGCTTACAAGAACACTAAAAATCTTCTAAGTAAGAATAACAAAATTGAGTATACACATTTACATAGCACCAACAATCAATGTAAGTGTTATTAAAAGTAAGTAAAAAAGTCATTATGCACCTCAAAGAAGGCAGACCACCTACAGTAAATACACTTGATGCAATCTAACATAGTATAGACCGCCAAAGTTAACTGTAAGATATAACATCATCTAGCCACAGCACGGACAATATCAGCCATAAGGCTATGGTGTTGAGTAGCTCTGCATGCAAAAAGGAGACTGCATTCAACAACATAATGTCATCTAATTCCAAATAATAAGATAAAAGGCCATCATGCAAAGTAGAGTCTTGTTCAGGTCGACCACGGGTATTAATGGTGACACATCATTGCTATTACAAACAGTATATTGGAACACATAAGCATGCCATATTAAAATACAACAAATCAAACAATTTACACAGTGAAAATAATATAGGCAGATCTGGAGAATAAGAAAGCATAAAGAAAAGATGAACTATAACAAACGGACATAAGTGGTAACCACACCAAGCAAGGATGGAAGGAGCAGTCAAACTAATCAAACAGTAAAAATTCAAATTTGGTGCCCTTAGTAACCTAGGTAATTTATAACCTCTGATTAGTGGCTGAAGAAAGGGAGTGGCAGAGTAAATGCAGTGTATGGAAACAACTAACAGTTACCAGGTGTACAATAACACATAGACCAGTACATGTACCACAAGGGACAGTCCAAGAACCATCAGAAAAACAGCTGAAGGAAAAGATCCACAGGTCAGTGCCTGTTATAATACTAGCATAAAATAAGCTACCAGCCTTAGTGTATTTATTAAAGGATAGGAGGGAGACTCAAATAAGAGCTTTGAGCAACTGATCTGTACTGTTATGGTAAATTATCAAAATTTTAAATTACCCTTCAATTAAATGGACCCAAGCAGAACGTAGCAAATTAGGGAGCACTAGCAGGGGGGGGGTTAGACTAGCACAACTTAGTTGGTGTGCAAGCCACTAATCCAAACAGCATCATGTAATGACACCAACATAAGCTAAAAAACATAATTCACAAGTCACGTACATTGAGTGACACCAGAGTGAATTGTTACATCTACGAAGATGTTCACAATGCTGAGTGAATTGTTAAATCTGGGAAACCATTCACACTGCTGAGGGAAATGCTCTATGACAGCTGATAAACCCTCCTGTTATTAGAGTATGAGGTATGACTGAATGACAAGAGTGGATTGTTAAATCTGGGAAAACATTCACACTGCTGAGTGAATTGTTAAATCTGGGAAAACGTTCACACTGCTGAGAGAAATGCTCCATGGTAGCCAATAAAACTTCCCATTATTACAGCATGAGGTACAGTGGTAAGCACACCCACCAAGGAAGCAAGGAGCAGCCAAACTCCTCAAACAATAAAATGTAAATATCTGATACTATATAAATATTTTTCATATTTCTTATATTTTCTTTCAGACAATCCCTCATAATTCTAGCTCTGTACATTCCATGCTGACCAATTCACTAAGGATGCTTAATAAATCATGTCAGCTTTTAAATTCCAAACTGCTGTCTTAGTTTTACACATGAATATGTACCAGGACTTCAAAAGTTGGACTTTGGAAATACTGATGAGTATACTCAAGTCAAGAGTTTAAGGAAATCTCCTGTAAAAATGAGTATAATCTTAAAATATACACAGGAACTCTACTTTCCTAATGAGTACACTCTTGTAGGAAACAATTAGTTAACTGATCTAGATCCTGATTAGTTTGGTTTTGTATTCAGCTGGTTTTGTCTCCTGAACCTAGTAAGTTTCTTTGAATAGATTATAGGGACTGTGGACAGTAGCCATTCTGTCCATACTGCTATCTTAACCTGGCCAAGGCTTTTGACACTATCCCCCATGCCATTATTATTGAAAAAGTAGGCAAGTTTAATGTAAATCCCTATATTGTCCACTGGATTACGAGGGAATTACATCTTAATATCCTGTTTGATGATAATAGTATGTATCATGATGTGAGTAATATTATGTGGAAGAGTAGCACTTTTAATCCTCTACTTCATCCTTTGATAAAGGTTTTTGACAAAGTTTGCAAATTATATATTGGGTATCTTTCACAGAATGCAGTCCTCCCCATGGTGTAATATGACTCATCATGAGTGGGTTCTGTTGGGGATTTCTCAGAATACTAACTTGAGAATAATGAAACCTGATAAGGGGGGTGCTATAATGAGCAAAGGCAATTGTTTTAATAAAATGAATGGTTCATTATATAATGATTCCTATGAGGAGGTATCAAACAACATGATTAACATTCCATATAATAAAATTATTGTTCTGCTGTATGATATGATTATGCAGGGAATGATTGTAGAGGATGTATATACAGTTTTGAAGTGGACAAACTGGTGGTTCCTACCATTTTTGGAATCCCAAAAATTCAGAAAGAACTGTTTTTTTCATGCAGGGAGATCAAAATCCCACCCCTTGCTAAGTATTTGAATTTAAATTTAAAAGATGTGTTGAGATATTTCACTAACTTAAGTAAGGATTCTTGGGATTGCATGAGTAAACTCAGGGAGGTGGAATATAATGACAATATTTTTTTTTATCACAGTCGATGTCAAGGATTTATTCACTGTCATCCCCCATAGGCCAGACTTGAGTCGTTTATGAATTCCTTAATGACAAAATGCAACTTTACCCAGGGACACAGCACCATTTTCAATTTAATGGGCATGGTGTTAAGTAATAACCTTATTTATTTTGAAGGACAATTTTTTACCAAAGAAATGGAATAGCTATATGGCCTATTTGTGTACCCTTGCTTTCCAGTTTAGTTATGGCATAATGAGAGAAGAAACTTTTGTTCAACAGCCCCTAGGTTAAGTTGTGGTGTTTTAAAACCAGCCATCTTAATGACTTTTGTATTAAATGGATTGATCAAATTGACATTTGATGAGTTTTTGTCATAGACCAACTTGACTACTGATTTTTTAAGGTTTACACATGTGGTGGGTAAGGATAATATTAGTCACTTGGATGTTGAAATAAATAAGGACTGTATACATCAAATTTTTATTTCAAACATTTATAGGAAAAATACGTATTCTAATTCACTTTGACATTACACTAGTTGTCATCCTAGGTATCAAAAGAAGGCGACAGTGAAGGGCCAATTTGTTAGATAGGAAAGAATGTTTTCCAAATATGAACATGTTCATTGCTGAGTGCGACAAGTTGATTGATATGTTCTTAAGGGGAGGGTATCTCTTTGGGTTTGTTTAAACCTATTTTAGATAAGGAAGTCTCAGGGGTTCTATTTTTAATGCCCTTTTTATAAAAGTAAAGGAAAAATAGGAATTACACACAAGAAAAAAAGATAGGGGACTATATAAAAGCTTTTGCCATTACTTTCAGCATTAATGCTGATGCTGTTAGACAAATAATACAGAAAATTGGACTCTGTTTTTGAGTAATTGTTGATTTATTTGAGAAGCTGGATTAAAAACCTTGCATGGTTTACAAGAGGGGTAAGAGCTTTACAAAAATTATTTGGAAAGTCCTGATAGTGGGATTATTAAATTGCACCAACAAGGTGGGGCACCTTTAAACATGGCAATTGTAATCAGTGTTACCACATATTAGTAGGTGACAGTGTGGTTGTACACCAACAACTCATCAGTGATATAGGTCACTACAATTGCCCTTGTTTTTATACTTATAAAACAGTAAGGAAGGCTAGGGAATGTATTTACAAATATCTATTGGATATAGGTAGATATAGGATTAACAACACTTTATACAAACACTTTGAGCAATATCCAACACTCAAGTTTTTATTTTTTATCCTAGAAAATGGAAATTCTGGAACAGAACTCCCCATACACATAAAACAAAGTTAATCTGTCTGCATATTCAAAGGTAGAGAAAGGTAGTCCCTAAATGCTTTATCCCATGCATATGTCAGCCACAAATTAGCTCCATTATGATAATAGCTATTCTAATTAGGGGTAATATGCAATTATCATCCATGGGATGGGTAAGGCCAATCTCTAACCAAATGGAACAGGTTAATTCAAGCACAAAAAAGAAAAACTGGCTAGGCTTAAAAAGGTCATTATGGCAGCTATCCTAGTACCTACCTATGAACTTATGAACCTAGAATAGTTTGCCATACATCCCAGGAGGGGGACCATAGGGTAAATGGTTAGAAAAAAGCATGTTATAGTGGCAATTGTTCCTAAATGCTACTAATTACTCTGACCTGATTACATTAATTGTATGTCAATGTATTTACAGATGTATACATTTTACATTGTGCACTACTGGATTGTCACTGAAGGTGTTTAGATGGCTATGTTGCTAGCACGTTTGCAGTCCTGGATTATTTGGTTTGATAGGAAGATCTTGTCATGATGATCTTGTCAGAGTTAAATTGGGATGCCTTTTTCCATTGTTAATATTTTTCTGATGAATTCCTGATTGTAAGTAGATGAAGGCTCTTAACCGCTTTTTCATTTATTCTTTTATTAAAGTTTGGCATATTGAGCTGTGGCATCACCAATGTGTTTATTCAAAAAAAAAACCTATACAGATAAAAAGACTTGCTAAAACAGCACTTTAAAAACAGTTCTTGCCCCACCCCGGGTGAGACTACCACAGCCCTTATGTACATTTATATATACTTCAACAAAGCAAATTCTCAATGTAAATTTCCTTACTGCAACTTCTATTGTGTCCACTTATGCCCTGACAAATTTACCCTCCAGCAAAACCCCAAATCTCATACTCTCTACTTTCTATTTATTTTAGTTATTTATCTTTATTTGCCATATATATCTATATCTACATATATGTCTATCTATATATAGCTATATATATATATATATATATATATATATATATATATATATATATATATATATATATATAGAGAGAGAGAGATACATATAGATATATATAAACACACACATATCTGCCTCAACTTCAACACAAATGTCTTTTTCTCTAACAGATGTAATAACTATACACTCTTTCTCACCTGCTTTCTACTCATATTTCCCAAGCTACGTCTCTTATTTCTCATCTCCATAAGTGTAAAACTATAATTTGACATTTTAAACCTCACATTCTATGCCGACTTGACTTTAATTAATATGTAATGAATCTATTTTACTGTTTTTCTCTAGTAAAGCAGCTGCTTTTCAGTTATTGTATGTCCATATTATAATTTTTAAGCTTTACATTTTTCTGTCTTCTATAAAATTGTCTGTTCTTTTACTGGAAGCTTTCTCCTTGGGCCTCCTCTGAAAAGAGGCTACTACTGCCCAGTCTTACCCCAGTCAACAAAGATATTAAATGAATGAATAAAACAAATACATACATGAATAAATAAATAAATACATAAATAAATAAATACATTGATTAAGTCATTTTTGTCCTCTTATGCTGAGACTTTATCAGAATAGTTTCAAAGAAAATATCTCAGTTTTAAATAATGAAAACCATATGACACTAAAAATCACAAGACCCCTCTCATACACTCAAGTTTGTGGAAACATGTTTAAAATACTAACAATTCTAAATGCAATGAATACATTAAATAAATATTTATTCACAAAAACAAATTAAAATACTAAATATAAAGAGATTCATATGTATATATCAGGAATTTTTTGGATGGTGGAGTATGTGCAACTGTTTCAGTTGAGGATAAGGGTAAGATAATGGGCTACATGGGATACATGTTGAGTTATAAATGGGTACTGGTAAACTGGTACTTGGGTACTGATGTATGTGTGTGTGTGTGTGTGTGTGTGTGTGTGTGTGTGTGTGTGTGTGTGTGTGTGTGTGTGTGTGTGTGTGTGTGTGTGTGTGTGTGTGTGTGTGTGTGTGTGTGTGTGTGTGTGTGTGTGTGTGTGTGTGTGTGTGTGTGTGTGTGTGTGTGTGTGTGTGTGTGTGTGTGTGTGTGTGTGTGTGTGTGTGTGTGTGTGTGTGTGTGTGTGTGTGTGTGTGTGTGTGTGTGTGTGTGTGTGTGTGTGTGTGTGCGTGCGTGTGTGTGTGTGTGTGTGTGTGTGTGTGTGTGTGTGTGTGTGTGTGTGTGTGTGTGTGTGCGCGTGTGTGTGTAATGGGAAAAAGGAGTCTGTGTCTTGTTTAGTGGTACTGTTAGGGAAAGTGTTCATAGATTTATAGGTGTACTAGGCTAACGATCACAAGGGCATTTGTAAGCCTAGCCATGCTTCCCAAATCTCTGAAAAATTCCAGTACTCTTGATAAGTGTAAGCAAGGGCTTGGGAGATGAAACATTTATAAGCAGGGGCCAGGGAGATGAACCATTTACAAGTTGCTTGTGTCCATTACAGACATAGGTGCCCAAGCAGTGCCATTTCCTGTTCCTCATCTAATAATCTAAGTTATACGTGAATTGAGACAGAGAGAAACTCTGATTTAGATGGATGGAGAGCTAGTTCCACAGAAGTGGTAGTCTATCTGGGATACATACCTTTCTCTCCAGCAGGTCCTATTTATACCAAAAGCAAGGTTTTAGTCTTTAGAATGGGTAATCCTGGTGCTGTTTTTTTTTTTTGGATATGCAGGAGGTCCATCAGAGTGGGCTTTAACAATGCCTTGCCTGCCAGGCATAGATCTCCCTTCATCAGCCTATAGGAGATCGAATACAGGGATAGGGCCTTGAGGAGGTCTGCATGGGACATGCTACTTACACCCTGTATTCTTTTAGTGAAGAATGTCTGTGGACATTCAAACTGTTGGATGTGCCTGCATAGGTAAATACCAAAGGGGAAATTGCAGTCAATGATAGGTCTAATGAATGAATACCTAACGCCTAACCTTTTGAGTTTGTCGACAAGGCAAGAGTGGGGTATTGTGTCATATTCCATAGCCAGATCTAGGTAGGCAGTGTGAACCATTTTGCCTGCATCCATTGATTTGTTGACCTTATCAAAGAAGTCCACCAAGTTGAATAGGCATAACCTGCCCTTGAAAAAACCAAATTGGATTGGGTCCAGTATCTGGAGGATTCCTTTGCCATTACTGATCATTTTCATGATAACTCTTCCCATGGCTTTGCATATGAGACTAGTGAGGCTTATGGGTCTGTAGTTTCCATGGTCTGTAGATTACTCATATTTGTGCACAGGAATGGCTGTTGCTGTTCAACATTCATGATGCACAAAGCCTGTTTGGATGCTACAGTTAAATAGCGATTCCATGGGGCCTGATTGGTCATGTATCATGCTATTTAGAAGGCATCCTGGAATATTGCCCAGGCCCATTGATGCAGTGCTGTTGGCCTTAGAGAAGGCATTAAGGACCTGTTCCTTAGTGATAGCATTTCCTTAGGGGAGGGGGAGAGAGGTGTAAAGTTGGAGATTAATTCATTGGCCAGTATGTTTGCTATGTCTTCTTGTTTTGAGGTTGTGGACATAGCTAAAAAGTGCTTTGCGGTTGTTCTTGACTTGGGAGGCCAAATTTATCTCAAATTTGGCTTTGGTAGACTTTTTTCTTCTGTGAGTTGTTTGTTTAATTTGATGAGTGTGCTTTTACTCTACTGGGTGCTACATCTCCTAATTTTTGCTGTGAATTCTTCCATCTGTTATAAGCCTATCGATGTTGTGATTCCCTCAGGTTGGCTTGTTTTATTAGTTAATGCTATACTTCTTACCGGTGGGCACAATTGCCTCTATGCAGTTATTAACATACTTGTATAGGGTTTCTGTGAACAGTTCTGCACAGGCAACAGTGTTCTCAGGGGGGATTGACATTTTGCAAATTATCACTTAACAGTAAATAGTAGGAAGTTAGCTTTAGAGTAGTTTCTGAATATTCCAGAGTTAGCTGGGGTTCCACATTTTATTTTTACCTCAAAGGAGACCACTTTGTGGTCTGAACTTATGAGAGAAGACATTACACTAGGGAGTTTTATGCACTCTCCCATATCAGTGAGGTCCATATCCAGTACATTTGCACCCCTGGTTGGTCTATTGACAATTTGGTCCAGGGACCTTATGTTTACAAAATCCAGGAATCTCTGTGCCTGTATGTTTGATGTCATATACGATTCCCAGTTAATAGTGGGGGCAATTAAAATTAACTATGGATATGGTATTAGGTTGGATGGTGAGTGTATCCAATAAGTTTAAATACATGTTATGGGTTTCTTGGATCATACTGGAGGGCCTATTGCTTACAAGGAAGTGGTATGGGATTTTGCCTATGGCGATTTGAATGTGGAGAAGCTCAAGTGCTTTGTCCTGTTTTACCAGTCATGAGATATGCTTACTTTGATGTAAATTGAGACACCTCCACCTTTAGTCTCTGTTTGTGTAAAAGTATTATAGCCTTGCACTGGTGGTGTGCTCTCCATGGCTTTAAACCATGTCTCATTGACCGCACAGATGTCAGCATCCTTTACGGTAAGGAGAGCTTGTAGGGAGGGGAGGTTTTGTTGAGACTCATAGCATTGAGCAGTAATACCTTTAGGCTTTCTTGTTTTTGATTTGCTATATTGGAAATACTTTCAGTTTGGCATTGCCTAAAAATGTCATGTGGAATCACCATGAAGAGATCTACTACAGCAATAGTAGCAAGCAAAACTTCTTCATGAAAATCAAGCTTATCCATTCTACCTAAAAAAATCCAATGAATCTATGAGTATTTGTGTTCTCATATTGTAGAAAGGTTTTAATTTACGATCTATGTAAACTGCTAAAGGATGACCAGAGGCTGGTATGGCTTGAGGAGACTATTGCACACTTTGTTTTCTTGTCCCATAATGATTGTCACACTATTTTAGAACTCATGGAATTGGTTTGCAAATACAATTACATGTATTTTGTGGGTTAAATTTTCCAGCAGAAAACTGGTTTGGCAATGGGGGCCACCTGTGCCCCCATTTTTGTGAAACTAGTATCATTTGAATGGGAAAAGATATATAGTAAATTCTCCATACTTTAAAAATTGTATCCTCTGTATTAGATTTGTTGATGATATTCGTGTTGTGTGGAAAGGGTTCAAGGATTATTCCATTGAATTAATTAGCTATTTATCTACTACTACTGAATTTTTTAAGTTTACATCACACAAAACAGAAAAATAATTTAATTATTTGGACATTTTTGTTTATAGAACTAGAGAATTGGGGAGATGCTTATCTAAAATTTATCTTAAATCCACCTACTGTAATTATTTTCTTAATTTTAGATTTTAGTGGTGAACACCCCTTGTCCCAAAAGAGAAGTATTGTTAAAGGCCATCATCTGGTCTGTGCAGCTTGTATGACATCTTTGATGAATTTTTGGAAAGTGAAAACTTAAGGAATATGTTCTTGCAAAGTGTTTATCCCAACCAGTTTTAGCTAAGATTATTTTAGAGGTCACTTCTTAGTGGGGTAAGAGATTCATATTATTTTAGAAGTCACTTCTTAGTGGGGTAAGAGATTCATACTTATTTTGGGAAGAAGGGGTGATGTTAATGATTCTAGTACAAATACTGATGTGATCATTAAAAGACCTCAGAATGATGAAAGTTATGCTTTTGCAATTTCTTTGGAATATAATAGAGAGTATTTTGCTATAAAGGAGATTATTTGTAAATACTAACATTTGTTTAGTCAATTGCCTGGTACATTAGACATGTTTAAAAACCCTCTGAAGTTTACATATAAGAAGGGACTATGAAAAGTATTTGTGAGTTTAATAAAAGGCAATGCATATGCAAGATTAATGGGAAAATAGGGACTTATAAGTGTGGTCATTGTAAACAATGTTGTTATATCAGTAATACTGAAGTGATACACTTGGAAAACTATGGAAGGTTGTTAACAGTTCAGAGTTATAATTGTAACACCATAGGAGTTATTTATATTGTAGTCTATCAATGTGGTGCCTTTTACATTAGTAAAACAGAAAGGGCACTTAAAAAACATATATATGAACACATGCATGATATTACACATGATGTGGAAACTAACTCTTTGGCAAAACATGCTAGAATGTGTGCATATAAAAAGTTTAGATTTTGTACTTTAGAGAAAGTAAGAAAATATCCTAGGGGTGGTCACTGGGAAGATCTACTGGAATACTGTGAACTTATTAGCAAATGTTTTTACAGGCTAATAGACCTCCAGGGTTAAATTATATATTTTCTATTGCTGCTCTTCTAAGACTAACAGCTGCAAAATTATAAATATAAAAAATTGGTTGCAAATTGCACCATTTTTTATTATATCAATTTTTATGGAACTTTTTTATGTATTTTAAAAGATGTGGCATTTTAAAAGACATGGTAATATATGTGTCAATAAAAAGTTTGTAGAAGCTAATTTAAAAGCTTAGTGAAGTGTTTTAACTAGTTTAAATTAAATTATTGAGTATTACATTCTATTGGTCAATTATGTCTTGTAACTGAAGGATGGTGCTATATATTCATTTGTATTTGGCATGCACTTTAGTTCTGATGAAATTCATTTAACTGAAAAAAAGTGCTCAACTTTTATTATTTTATTTCAATAACATGGTTATAATTAAGGAAATTAGTTTGGTGCTGTTTCTGAGCTGTTCATGGTGGTTGGAAGGCAGTGGTTGTGTGGTTCTGTTTTAAAGAAGTAGAAGCTCCATGAGATGTGGCTGCATGTTCTGATGTGGATGTTGTTTTGAAAGAGTGCCTTTGGGGCTGCTGAGGGTATTTGTTATATATTCATCTAGGTGATCTTTGGGGTTCAGGAAGGTTACATTTAAGTTCCTCAGCATATGTTGGTGTATAGATCTGCTTTGAATTGTATTTGATGGGTACAGCATGTGTACTACTGACAGCCTTATTAACATTAGGAGGGCTTTTATGTGAGAGCTTTGCCTCCATTGACATTGTGTACATGAATCTCTCACATACCATATTACTTTGTTTGAGAATTAACTGTTTGTCAGTAAACTTGCAACAATTTCTACATTGCCTAAAGATTCCCATATTCACCAAGCTGGTAACAGATTGTGGGAATGTTCACATCCATGGCAAGAGATCTTTTTTATAGTTTTCAGTGTGTAACTAGGTATACAGGGCACTGCCAAATACTTCAGGGGAAACAAATAAGTAGACACTAATGATTTATGGATAAAGTATTTAGAGAAATATTCTGAAGTTAGATTAGACAACAGAAAATCAAACAGTACTTACTAAAAATAAAGAATTAGCTTTGTCAAGAATGATGAAAAGAAGGGATTCATCTGAATGTCTACTGCATAGCTACTACTAGTGCTGGTCTCACCACAGCTTAATGCTGCTGGGATACAGTGCTCCTTTGCTTCTTTTCTCACCAGATGCAAAACAGTAGCACCAGTCCCAAGATGAGAAGAAGGCCACAGGTTCCTTGGTGATTAGCAGTCTTGTCCCAGATGATGCAAACAGACACTCACTGCCCAATCAGAAACAGTCAGGAATCAATAAACCCTGCTCTTTCACTCACCAGGAGCAAAATGTAAGCACAAATTACAAGTTAGCACCATAAAATAGTTATTAGGCTTTATGGTGATCAGCATTCTCTAGGATATAATGTCCCTAAGCTCTTTGTCTCACCAGGGGGAAAACAGAAGCACTAATCCCAAGATGGCTGCTAAGAGGCAGAGTGTGGGCTTTCCAATAATTAGTGGTCTTGGACTAGATGTTACAGATTTTAAAGGTAAGATAAAAACGGGTTAATATCCTAAGAGTTGCAGTGTGCACTAAGTAGTTATATATGAAAGATGAGGTAACTTAAGCTTTATCTAATTGGAGAACCACTAATTTTAAAAGAGCAAGATAATTTGAAAGGGGGTGGGCATTTGTATTCTGGCTGTATGGAATACAATTGAATGGTCAATACATTTAAATGATGAGGAGTGTTTCACAAAATGATAATTTTGTGTTTACTCACAATAGCCAATGAAAGAGGAGATGGAAGGAAATACATGGCTAAATTAACATAAGGGGCATGCCACTAGAAAGATAAATGAGTTTAAAAACACAACAGTGCCAGACAGGTAGGGTGGGAATATTTAATTTTTGTATGACTCACAAGAGACACAGGTGTGGTCTCTGTCACAGTTGAAATATGCAATTGAAAGCAGAATGCAAGTAAAATACAATGTGAAGAAAATAAGCCAAAATATAAAAAAAATAGAAGGCAACGAAGCAATACAAATTACAAAAAGCAAAAACAAACTAACCTTTCCCTCACAACAATTTGTGGGCTTTTCCAGTAAAGCCGTGAAATCTTTCATTTTACTCCCTAAGCTTAAAATATAGAACCTAGATCCACCCTCATTTCACAGGCAGGTAATTAACCTTACTTGACTGTTCTAATTTATGTGTGACACAGCTCTGGTCTCTTTCCTAATTTAAATATGCAGTTAAAATGTAAAACACAGTGTAATGAAGATAAATCACAATATACAAAACAGAATAAGGCAATAAAGCAATACAAAATACAAGGGAGCAAAAAGAAATGAATGTTTCCCTCACAGCAATCTGTGTCAGAGTGTGAGTGAGCTTTTCCAGTAAAGTTCACTGAGACCAACATTGTCAACATTTAGCAGCTGTCTTTGTAGGTGCACTAGTAACACAAAATGCCTCATTCAGTTCTGGTTTCAGTGTTGCACTGAATTTTATCTACCATATGAGTTGTCTGTACTGTATTTGGCTCTCCTTGTAACCCCTTCCATGTCTTTGGTGCAACTTTTTCAAATAAAAAAAAATAAAATTCTCTTAAAATTACTATAGTTCTGGGCACATTCAGACATAGAATATGTTGGATCACCAGTATTAATACTATATACATGCTGCTATATTGTTTCTCTAAGTCGTTGCTTAGTATTCCCTATATAGAAAGAGTCATATGAGACATGGCATGCAGGAATAGTGCAAGATCTGCTGGAGGCAATATGGCCACCGAGAGATGCAGGAACAAGCTCCCGGGAAGTGCACAAGTGCTCCTGCACTATTCCTGCATGGACACAGCTCCTGTATGCTAATTACTCTATTTGCAGGTGAAAAACATGCAAATGAGGTGAATTAGTGATTCAGGAAGCTGGCAGCCGTCCATGCAGGATTAGTGTAGCCTGCAGAAATGTACTCAGTAACCGAGTGCATTTCTGCAAACTACAAAACGGAGCCATGACAGCTCCAAATAAAGGGTGTATATAATGTGGAAGGCATGCCAATGATCAAATATATAGCCATTGGCATGGAAAACAGTTTCAAAATAACAAAAAATAAATTCTATTTTTTTTTTGGCTGATTTCGGCCGTTTAAGAGAAGGGCAGTGGTGCACAAATGGGATTGGCCTGAAAATAAAAATAAAACCTTGAAAAAACCTCTTTATGCAAAATCACAATTTTGCCATTATAGTCAATGGCAGGCAGAAGGCAACTAGGCCAGTGAATAGTTGTTGCTAAGGGGGAAGGCTCAGTATCAGACGTGTAACTAGGTATTAGCAGGCAATTCTATGCAAATGAGGGAAATGATACTGAATCACAGATTTCCCCTGATGGCTAGCCTACACCCAACTGTGTAGGTGCAGGAAAACCATGGTGCAAGCCTAAGAGTTAGCTGACATCATAGAGGGGTGTGCCAGGCATACTGTAAGCTTACTGGAGCTCTGTGGCTCAGGTTTGCCCTTAGCTTAGCAGAGCTAAGGAAGGGGGTGTGTCTGTAGCTGCCTATCAGTCTTTACATTGCCTAAACGGGTGTGCGTGCCGTGCACCAGGTTTTAAACAAACAAAACAATTAAACCAGGAAATAACTCCATTCACATCTGAGCACTGGGTTTCTGCAGCTTGCCTCGGGGCTTAAACAGGAATGCAATGGGAAGGGAAAACAGCAGTAGGAAGGTAATCATGGAGAACTAGCATAGCTGGAAGGTGAAATGTATCAGAATCAGCTAATTACACAGGCAGCAGCCCAGCCCAGCACACTACTATAAACTATGCAAACACCATTCCCTCTGATTTTTCCCACAAACTCTACAGCACTGGTGTACACAAATTGGGAAATTTTACTTAACAAAAGCAAAAAAATGATAGGGGCTGCATTCACTCTCATAAATCAACATGTGGAAGAGGCTGAGGGTGGTGAGGTTAAGAATGCTGATGACCATCCCACAGTGAGGAGAAGGAGAAGAGTCTACAGACCCTGGGTAACCTACCAGGGGCTACATGAGCTGGAGATAGTGGAGTGCTATGGGGTGGACAGGTACCTCCTACAGCAAATTGTTGAGCTGTGCCAGCCACTACTCACACACAGAACCAACAGAGAGGAACCCATCCGAGTGGATACCAAGGTATGTGTAGGCTTAAGAATACTAGCCACAGGCACCTTCCAAAGGCCAACTGGTGATATCATGGGGATCTCACAGTCATCAGCATCCAGGGTACTCCACCAATTCCTGGATGCCATGTCAACACATGCCTTTGAGCACATATATTTCCTCAACATCCGTGAGGCATTGACCAGCAATATGCGTCTCTTCCACCAAATAGCAGAATACCCTGAGGTAGTGGATGCTACAGACTGCACACACATACACATCAAAGCACCACCCAGTGAGAGTGGTAGGGTCTACATAAACCGCAAGGGTTTCACCTCCATCAACTGCCAGGTCATGTGCGACGCACAGGGCATTATAATGAATGTGTGTGCTGGCAGCCCTGGAAGCTATCACGACTCCCACATCTGGCATATGATGCAGCTGTACCAGAGATTTGTCAATAAGGACATCTCATATGGCCACCTAGTGGGGTATGCTGGTTATGCACTGGAGCCGTGGCTGATGACACCCATCAGAAATGCACACACAGCCGAACAAGAACTCAATAATAAGGCACACGCCCAGACCAGAATCATAATAGAGCATGTGTTTGGGATGCTCAAGTCATGGTTCTGGTGCCTGAATATATCTGGTAGAGCCTTGCAGTACTTACCAGCTACATGTACCCAAATTGTCATTGTATGTGCCATGCTACACAATATGATCCTGCGGAAACAGCTGCAGCAGGAACACCATGGGGCAGGGCCACACAGCCCCCCACCATTGCCAAGGCCTGCACAGGCAAAGAGTGACTCAGAGGAGGAACAACCTGAGCCTGATCTAGTAGGCAGAAGTAGGCATGCCCAGTATGGCCAGTACTTGGCAAAGAGGCAAGACATAGCACATAAACTGACACGGTAGTAACCCAAGGAATGATACCTCATTCGGACTCACACATACAGTAAAAGGGATGCCAAACATGACACAACCTGTGCTTAACCATGTATAGGGAGTGTACTATGTGCATCCGACAAATGTGTGTCCATAGGACACACACATGTATGTCAGTGAGGCTCACATACCCAACAACAGTCTCAGCCAGCAGGACAGGTATAGACAAACACAAAGAAAGGCTGTGCTAAAACCTCTGATTGATGGCTATGGAGAACAGCCCCCCTCCAGACCTACACAGGCAGACTACAACAGGTCCAACAGGTCAGGCAGTGGGATGTTAGTCCTGAAGAGTAAGAAGTCTGAAACTGAAATGTAGGTTAATAAAACCTAAGAACTGTAGTACACTGATATGTCTATAGTCTGCATGATAGGTCAGTTTACAGAATTAAATGGAGTACCTGAAATACCAGTACAGTCATAGCAAATGTTTACAGTTGTCAAGTGTGCCCCCCCACAATCCTATGTAGAAATGTAGTAATATGTATGTGTAGGTATAATAACAGTGGAGCACAGATTACCTGAGCTGGCCAAAGTAGCAGGATAGATTGTAGCATGAGTACAATATGCAAGGCTCTCTGTTTTATGTTGTTCTGTGTTGTATATTGTGTGACAGTGGTAAGCATGTAGGCATGCAAGGTTGTGTCCCGGTGGCCACTGGCCAGTACTGTTGATGACAGGCCCAAGTTCTCACAACTGCAGTGCCAAACACAATGCATCCCAGCAAGACACAATCCAGCAGTAACCATACTAATTGTTTGTATGTGATGTAATATCTGTCACTATCTGAAAGATGGACATGTCATTAATGTGGGCCCAGACATGCAAACAGTATACAGGTGGAAGTACCTGAGACAGATAGTGTATACAATGTTACTGTCAAATGGACACACCTTTGGAATTGTACATACAGGTTAGCAGCATATTAGCTGGCTGTGAAGTATGGAATACTGATGTTGTCTGGCCAAATACTGGCAGACCACAAAAGGCACAGGTATGAAGTACTGAGAAACTGCTGATATCCCGGTACAAGCCAGCATAACTGGAATGCCCCATGTATATCTGTAAGTCGGCTGCAAGTAGCTTCCATAGCACACATGTACCCAGCTCCCCCCACCATCAGCCACAGGTACCTCACAGGTCTTATCCCTGCTGTTGGGAATGAGTACACTATTACCTCCACCTCTGTATGGGAATAGCCATAGAATGCAGCATGCTGAAGAGGTGCCCCCATGCCAGTGTGTCCCTAGCTGTAAGCAGCACCCTGTCAGAATCCCCACCAATGGATCAATAAGGACAGAAACTATTGACATTAACACCTTGCACATCTACCCAGTCACCCCAGGAGAATATAGTGGCTTACAGCCTGGAACTGTATGAGTGACACAATGCACTGGCCTGCTACAGATGGCCTGTATCACTACCAGATGCCCTACAGTCCTCTGTCAAAGGCCTGTGTCTCACCCATACTGACGTTTTTAATTTCTCAAAGTCTTTCGGGTTTCTAATAAAATGACGGGAATGGACCCCATCCCTAAGTCAAAGTACGGGTAAAGTTCATGAAATTAGTATTGTTTCACTCTTTGATGTTAGCCAAATGTGCTCTTCGCAGCACCTGCAATGTGCCAGTAATGACAACTTCTGCAATTCGTACGGTGTTAAATGAATTGGTAACATATCTATATAGTATTGTAAATTCTTTTTTATAAGACCAGTTGCTCCTACTACTACTGGAACTGTCTGGGTATCTTTCTTCTACATGGCTCTCATTTCTGCTTGCAGATTGAGGTATTTTATGACTTTGTGTCTCTCTGTACACAAGACACTCTAGTCACTAGGTGTGGCAATTTCAATGATCAATGATACTTTTGTCTTCTTTTCTTGGACCACTGTATCCAGTTTTCTAGCATCTATCCTTTGGACTGTTGGTATTGGGTGATCCCATGTGATGTAAATGTCATCATTTTCTATGATTCTCTGTGACTCATGTTTCCAGTGTTTTTCAGCCACTTTGATACCATAATGTTTGCACAATCTCCAGTGTAACAATCTTGCCACATTATTATGCCTTTCAGTATACAGTCCCTCTGCCATTAGAGAGTTGCAACCAGCAATAAGGTATGTGACTGTTTCCAATTCGGTTCCACAAAGCTACATATGTCTGTTTCTCCCACATGTTCAATGGACTTAGTAAACCAGTGTGTATGTAGCCCACTATCTTGGGCTGCCAATATTAACCTTTCATTTCTTGATGTAAATTCACCTCTCCTTAACCATTATTGCATTTGTTCTTGATCAACACGAGGCTCTTCCAGAAGTTTTCTATACTTGCAACTATATTTATGTTTTTTCCACATTTCTTGCCTTCTCATCTGGTTCTTCACCTTAAATTCTTTCTTTTGATTTTTAGCACATTCAGTTGCTGCCTGGTTTTTATCCACTTCTGGTATGATTTCCATTCCTGCTTGACATCGATATGTTTCTGCTAAATTAAGCAGAGATGTCATCTTAGATTTATTCTCCTCATTTTTCAAAACTTTCACCACATTTGGTACTTGTGATGTCAGTAGATTGCAGATCTATACATGTAATCAATTTCAGGCCCATCCCTCTCTCAGAATGGGGAATATATAATCTTGGTATACACTGAATTTTATGAATCATTTGGCGAGCATGAAGCATCCTTCTTGTTTTAATATCCAATCTATCCAAAACATTTTGGGGCCAGTCAGTCACTCCAAAACTATAAGTTAGGACAGGAAGAGCAAATTGATTTATAGCCTGGATCTTGTTCCTAGGTGTTGATGCTGTTTTCAGAATTAATTTAAGTATTCTAAAGAACTTCTTACTAAGCTTTATTCGCATTTGTTCATGTTTTATTGCTGATCCTTCATCAATTCCCAAGTATTTCTACACCCCCTCTTGCTCAAGTTCTTTTATATTACATTCTTGTCCCAAATTGACGTTTTCCTGGTGCTGCAATTTTCCTTTTTTAAAGGTTGCTTTTGCACATTTATTAAGACCAAATGACATTCCAATATTATCTGAAAATATTTTGACAACCTGTAACTGTGCTTTCAGTTCCTCATCTGGTTAGCTATACAATTTTAAATCATTGACAAAGCAATAGAGTTTGTTGCTTTCTTGAAGCCAAATTATAGCCATGACCTAAGCTCTTAAGTAAACAGCTTAATGGATTAATGGCAAGGCAAAGTAGCAATGGTGACAGGAAGTCACCCTGGAATATCCCCCTTTAGATTTTTATTCCTGGGATAATAATCTGTCCTTTATCATGGCTTAACTGCAAAGTGGTCTGCCACTGTTTCATGGTTACTGTAATGTAATCAATCAGTGTAGGATGTACCTTATACATTTTTAAGCACTCTTTTATCCATGAATGTGGAATACTATCAAAGGCTTTTACTGCCAATGTATGCTATCTCATGGACTCCCAAATAATAACATAAAACAGTCCACAAAACACAAATGCAAGGCCATGTTGACAAATCCCAGTAGCATGTCCACCATGTCCTACTGCATGATAGCCTAGTACCAACCTATAAACTACAGTTTCCATTGTCCTACCATGGCAAGCCTGCTCATGTCATTCACATTTACATACACCTTTGGGAAAGGAGTAGCCCAGTAAGCCATGTGGTGCATGCTATAACTGCGTAATGCTGTAGGGTGATGTAGGAGTTCTAATCCCAGACATAGCAACTGTAAAACTTTGTGTGTGCTTGTTTGTGTAGGTATCAATGCTTTTGAGGCTATTCACAGTCACTACAACTTCCTTTGCCCTACTTTGGCAAGCCTGCTGATGTCATTCACTTTGAAATACACCTTTGGGAAAAAATTAATCCAGTAAGCTCTGCGGTGCATGCTATAATTGCATGATGCTGTAGTGTGATGTACTAGTTAAGTAGGAGTTCTAATGCCAGACATGGCAACTGTAAAACTTTGTGTGTGTTTGTCTGTGTAGGGATCAATGCTTTTGAGGCCATTCACAGTCACTACAACTTCCATTGCCCTACTTTGGCAAGCCTGCTGATGTCATTCACTTTCAAACACCCCTTTGGGAAAGGAGAATCCCATTAAGCTGTGTGGCATGTGCTATAACTGTGTAATGCTGTATTGCTATGTAGTAGTTAGGTAGGAGTTCTAATCCATGACATGGCAACTGCAAAACTTTGTGTGTGTGTGTTGTGTAGGCATCAATGCCTTTGAGGCCATTTACAGTCATTACAACTTCCATTGGCCTACTTTGGCAAGCCTGCTGATTTCATTCACTTTGAAATACACCTTTGTGGAATGAGTATCCCAGTAAGCTGCTAGGTGTGTGCTGTAACTGCATAGTACTGTAGTGTGATGTACTAGTTAGGTACGAGTTCTAATCACAGACATGGCGACTGTAAAACTTTGTGGGTGTGTTTGTCTGTGTAGTGAAAAATACTTTTGAGGCTATTCACAGTCACTACAACCTCCATTGCCCTACATGGGCAAGCCTTCTGATGTCATTCACCTTGGAGGAAAGATTAGACCAGTAAGCTCCATGGTGCATGCTATCATTGAGTTGTGCTATAATATGATGTACTAGTTATGTAGGAGTTCTAATCCCAGACATGGCAACTGTGAGACTGTGTATGTGTGTGGGTTTGTCATTAGTGCCCTGCATGGAGGTACAGGACTCTTTGTGGAGCGGGTTTTGCAAATTTCTTATATGGTGGGCCTATTATATGTCACAATGTCCACCTTACAAGGACAACAGATGTCAAACAGCATAGATGCTGGTGTAGATAATTCATATCCCTGAATGTGACATAATGGATTGGGGGAACAATTTAGACAACCCCTGTATTACCCAGAGAACACTCTCCACCCATGTCTTATACACAAACACACCTGGCTAGGCAACAACCATTATGTTGGCAGTTCCCTGCATATTGCCCGCAGATAGTAACAATGGTGTGATTGCAGTGGACTACAGAAGACATGGCACCCTGTCTCATCCCTACAATAGGCAAATCATTGCATACAGTGGTCCTTTGCTATGTTCCCCACTAGATGCCTGCAACAACTGTAGAGTCAGCAAATGTAACCCACAAAGGAAATGCCATGCCTTATACACATGCCCTGCATGGACAGATGCCACTGACATCAGTGAATACCTGTATCATGACGTCAATGTAGCTGCAGGGTCAACCTGGTTTCCATAGCCAGTTCCCATCACATGAGGTCAGGAATGGCACATCAGATGATAATCTGTCTACACAACATGCTCCGGACACACCAGGTACACTTCCACATGTCACAGAACATGCATGTGGGTGCGCACATTCCAGACACCGTCCATGTTATGGAATATAGAACACATACATGGGAAGCATTGCACATCACTGGCCACCCAAAATAGTAACCCAGATGAGTGGATGGTGAATACAATGCCCACCTGTGTGAGCCAATCCAGAGAATACACCCCTGAGCCACACTGCAGACCATTGTCATACACACACACACACACACACAAACACACACACACACACACATATATATATATATATATATATATATATATATATATATATATATATACATACACAGAGAGAGCTATATATGGCCATATATATAATGCAATATACAGATGTATATAAATATATATATATATATATATATATATATATATATATATATATATATATGAATATATATGTGTATGTACATGTATATCTACATATGTATATATATATATATATATATATATATATATATATGTGTGTGTGTGTGTGTGTGTGTGTGTGTGTGTGTGTGTGTGTGTGTGTGTGTGTATATATATATATATATATATATATATATGTATATATGTGTATATATATATATATATATATATATATATATATATATATATATATATATATATATATATATATATATGTATGTATATATATATATATATATATATATATATATATATATATATATATATATATATATATATATATATATATATATATATATATATATATATATATATATATATATATATATATACACACACACACACACACACACACACACACATATATATATATATATATATATATATATATATATATATATATATATCCATATACTTATGTGTAAATATGTAAACATTACTTTTGTGTATACCTTCCCAGATGTATCACACTGTATTTATCTGATATGTGTATTGTTAGCTATAACCACGTATGTGATGCAACAGTATTATCACTAACAAGTACTACACAATTGTAGAAGTCACAGCAATTGCCCAATACTATTCAGTATGTGTACTGACAGATATATTGGAAAAACAACTGTCTTCACAGCTGTCATGGCTTAGTGGTTAACTGCTTTGACTATATTGTACAGGGTCCTGGGTTCAAGGGCGGTTTATTTTTTTTGCTGTGCAGAAAATGGGCTGTTGGATACAGAGTGATTAAGGCAGTTTTGAGCAGTTTTAAGCTCATTTGCACGGGTTTGTGTGAAGCTAAGTGGTGCTAATGTACGGTTAAATGTACCGGCACTTACATCATGTAGGCTTCACTTACCAGTGCGCAAATGTGCTTAGCTGTAATATTGCAGCAATGCTGACACCTAGGGTTACCAGCTTTCATTGTGACTAAAACTGGGCTAAGGTCACGCTCCTCACATCACCCATAACTCCACTCATTCCTACCCCCTCTCCCATTAATGCTCCACCAGTTTGTGACATCACCTTGACATCAGCTGATGGGAACGCTCTCTTTTTCTGTTCTGGATGCCTGCTTTCAGACGATTTCTCTGCAGTTTCCATAAACACTGTTCGAAACTCTCGGTGTGCATACTGTCTTCTGCTTTACTTCTACAGTGATTACAGATATTTGGATTTAATTTAAAACATTTATTTCAAATTTTATAGCACAAACCACCGATACACATTTGCTAAACAAAGCAAAGTGAACAATGGAACACTGTGCAAACATGTTTACTAGTCACACTGTTTGAAGCATCATGATTAGGGTATACCTAACATGGATCCCCTTCCCCATAAAAGATGAAAAAAAAACAGAAGTTGATTATATTAGTTAGGGCTTGGTGACACCCAAGGCAGAACTGAGAAGATCCTTTGGGAAATAGTAAAGCCATTCACAAAGACTATTTATACCTGGGAGCCACAAGTAAGCAGCACCTATAGTGGAACTCACTTAACTTCCACTTACACACTTTACTTATAAAATGCCTGCCCCCGGTAAGCCAGTACCCTGTATCACCGTAGGTCAATCAAGTCAGGTATTTGTTATCAAGCTTATTGCCAGTCTTTTTCAACCATGACACTGTGAACCACCATGCCAGTATGCCAACTCCAGTTTTTCAAAAGGAGAGCTTTGCATTATGCATATATGTAGCTATGGTAGTAGTACTGCTGCTACATGCAAGGATATAGCCTGGCATACTCTTTGTACTCAACTTGCATGCTCTCTGTACTCAACTGTGTCCATTATATTTCTGAATATCGCTCATAAAAATCTGTACTACTGATGCAAGAATGTTTCTAAACTATTTGTTCATAACCTTTTCAGAACTGCACATATTACTCTAAAGACAACCTTTGTTCTAGTTGTAGAAGGCTTCTACTGAAAACTATTCTCCCACACTGAAGAAGATCTGACGAAATGTGTACATTTTAAATGCAAAAAAAGTAGGGGGGACACTATGAGATTGTAAGTACAAAATGGAAAATTCTGAATGCACCCTTGTCTGCAAATCTAAATGAAAAGCTATCTTTTCTGGTGTACTCTTTCAAGATTTAGTTTATATTTATTTTTTTGTCTGAAAAAACAATCAAAATTAAGTACCTCCTCTTTCATCCTCAAAACTCAGCAAGCCCACGTCTAAATGTCTTTTCTCATCAGGGGGTGCTGTCTCATTGCCAGCACCTGAACCATGGTCTTCATCCTCTCTCTCTCCTTTACATAGTCGCCTCCGCTAGCTGGAGCAACATGCTCTTACTTAGGTTTGGAACTGCATGACAGTCCTCTTCACTGATGCAGCTGGCTATATCGAGCAGGCCCTACCTCACTTTCCTCCACTGTGTCTTCTTCCCTTGACTGAAATGTCTTGCACGGTCATCCTCTTCATCGCTAGATTCCGGTCTCCTCTGTCGGAACACTCTGTTCCTCTTTTTGAACATAATCCACCTTTAAAATCCGTACTAGAGCACAGTACTCCAAGCTTCGTAATTATCTTTTTGTAAGTATTTTTACTAGTGTTATTAATAAGAAATGAGCTTAGCTTATCCTCCACTACATAACCATCCAATCCCACCAAACTACTGTCTAATCCCAAGTATTCATTTGGTTCATGGCAAATTTCATACACAAGCAGTACCACATCGAAATAATGACAAAGTGATTGAGAAAATCTGCAGACAAACTCAACAGATATAAATTCAAAGATGTGACAAATTGTACAAAGCCATGTGTAGTCATACTTTCCCTGCAGCTAAAAAGAGAAAATGCCGCACATGTAAACTGTTCAGTTTTATCTCCCTTAGTACTATGAAATTTCAAACAGCTGATTGACTTACTCTTGGAAAATAAAACTGGTGTTAACCACGTTACTTGAATTACTCACCCGCAATACTGCCCAACTTTCCAACAGAGCCCCGTATACCTTACTGGAAGAGTCCACAGAAATGCTGGTCAATCGAGTGGTTCCGGCAACAGCAGTCGCCATGCTGAACGTAATAAGACTCAACCAATAGATTGCCGAATTGACAAGAGCAATGAGCCATGAGCAATCAAAAATCTGCTACAGCAGTCAACCAACAGTTAAGATCATTTTCACAGGAAATATGTATACTGCCATATATATCATTGCTTTCTTGTACATGCCGCTAAACCGCAAAAAAATTATGTGCACTGGGTTGGGATTCATTTTTGTTTCAAAATTAATTATGATACGTAATGTGAATGTGATTTTTTTAATTACAGTACTTTGATTTTAAGTGTAATTTTAATTTTGTCACAAGGGTTTACTATGGCACAAAACCCAGACTTGACATGTCAGGTTTTGAATGAAATTTGTAACTGGACAATTTGTCAGAAAACCAGACAGTCCGGTCAAGAAATGGATAGCTGGAACCCTTCTGACACCTGCCAAGCATGGCTCAGCCCTGGTAACCAGTGCTCACATTCTAGTCTGATAACGTAGCAGGGTAATGACATCTTGAATAAGTGTATATAATGCCATGTACATAACATGTGTCTATGTGCTCTCATTACACTAGCAAGGGGTGTGATTCTACTGTCTGGGACACTTGAGTGTATATGGCTTGTACAACACTCTTATCCATTTGAATGTGTTACATACACAGGTAGTATCGCAGGTTATATGCAGTCACACTGGCATGTAGTGTATCATTACGTTACTACTATTGACAGTGCTTTCCCAAGTAAGAGTAGATTGCAGATTGTAGTTTTGGAAGCAAACACTCATGCATGCAAAGATGGACTCTGAATCCTCACTGTCGTGTTCCTGGTGTGTGAGCTGTGTCTCATTAAATATTTTCTACTGGATAATTATGTGACGTGGAAAATAACTGTAGACTACTGTGTGTATAGCACATGTTAGTTAGGGCTGCCGTCATGTAGTAATGGCATACCTATCAGTTTCAGATGTCTATCTGTGAACACATCCATCCTAATGCATAGCTAGCTGACTAGCTGATGTCTGTCTGTCCTCTGTACAGATGTGCAGATGTCAAGTATCCATCTTGGATACTTATAGGCAATCTATGCCTCACTGACACTGACATGTCTGCCCAGCTGTGTTATGAATGCTACAGATAGGAATCCACACCCTGTATGCACCACATACCATGGATGCCTCAACTACACTACCACAGTCAACAGAACATGCTTGGGTACAGGTCTCCAAGACAGACACTGACCATGTTATGTAATACATGTCGCATACATGTCAACTGGAGCATCTCACTGGCCCTCTGCAAGAGGCACCCAGATGATTGGCTGATGCATGTCACTCTCACCCTGAGGATCACCCCAGTGGTATCTGTTGATAGATGGCCTGCTGGCACATGGCAGGTGGCATGATACCACTGTACACACATCCCCTACAGTTCCCATCTCTCCATGGACAATAGCCTGGTACACACCTATGAACACCTGCACCGATGCACCCCAGTATTGACATATGTGTGCATGTGCATTACTGAAAATAGCAGTGCCTGTGTGTTTGTAGACCTGTAATTGAGAATACCCTGAGGCCCTTCACACCCACCGCACCCCCCATTTCCATAGTTAGATGTGGCTGCTGCTGTACTGGACATTACATGTACCTTGTTATGCACTTCTCCCTAAGGGTTACCTGGGTCTTGCAGTACCAGCACAACACTGTTGTACAAATGGGTTGATAGGCATGGGATACCCACTGAGTTCTGGCAAGTGTGTGTATGTGTAGATGTGTGTATATATGTAGGGTACAGCATTCTGACGCCACAGTCTCCTATTACAATATGCATTGCCCCACAGTATTAGGGATAGTGATGTTGCTGACCATAGGAGAGGCATGACAATGCATCACCTTCTATGTCTGTGGCACATGCATTAGATGCATATCCCTGTAGTAGCACTCTTGGGATGGACAAGGGGTTGCATTGCAGTCCTGGTCAATGTGTGATGGTAGGTATGTCAGAGTGTTATCATGGGTTTCAGTGCATAAAATATCCACAGTGGGGTGTGGGTGCTGGGTATACTGTCATTACACCATGGTACCCCCGGTACATGTCCCATGTCCTACTGTATGAGTGTCGCTGTCACCATCGACCATACAGATAACTGATAATACTATCCAGCCCAGTTATGCATGTGCTGTGTGCAACCTACCTGTAACACAATGGACACACTGACAAGGTACTTAACACTGATAGGTCCAGCTCTCTCAGATGTGTATCTGACTGTTATGTGTTCGTCAAGTGTATATGATGGTATTTCACACTATGTATTGTCCATAAACAACAGTACATCTCCCATTACCATACTGTACATGCCTGGGGATGTTCCTCATGTAACATGTAACCTGGAATACACCTCATCCTAAAAGCTGTGTGGTGTGTGCAATTAAAGCCACACATATCAGTAGCACTACATACCTAGGTAGGGGTCTAGTCCCAGTGTTGTCAGGTAAGTGTGTCCGTGTATGTGAAGAAATCTACTTCAGTTTGCAGAATATACATGTCCCAGGAGGTCATCTGTTTAAGAACTGCCTGACATATGCTGACATTTCACAGGTATCATCCTGTGGATATACATTCCATCACAACTAGTGTTAGATGTGTAAATGATCTCTTCCCCACTGTATAGGTGTGCAGCAATAATGGGGTTGGTATATTTAGCTGGATGTGACTGTTGTGGACACAGACAACATCATTGCAGTTACTGTTGAGTGTATCCCTCACTTAGCTGGCCGTAATACTGTACAGTTCATGTTAGCAGGTTAGGTAGCTGTATATCACACTATCTGCAGTTCTATAGAACCTCTCACCCTCCACAGGGTATGGGTATGTCACCCACACCAGCACACATATGTTTACCAAGTTGAGGATTGCACTACATTGGGGAAGGGGACATATACCCTGCTAGTACCATCGTCAATGGCATTAAACTAGCGGACTGTTTATTCCCCAATGTGTTGTGCCTATTCTGGCTTGAAGGAATTACATAGGCTACAATGGTTTCCTTGCACAGGTACATACATCCATGTGTAGAGTATTCTCTGTGTAGTGCATCAACACCAAAGCCTCTGTGTGTGTTATAAACAAACATGTGGTCTGTACCACCTAGTACACTTACCATTGGGCTGCTAAAAGCAGCCACCACGCACTCACCTGTATAACCACCCCCAAACCTATCAGCCATGTGGCATCAGCAGTAACTGTTATACAGACCTGTGACATGTGTTCACCTGTAGCCAGGATAAGGCACAGCCAAGGTGTCACCACAGTGCCATATCCCTTGTAGGGTACAACAGCAAACCATCCTCCTGCTGAAACATGGACACCTACAACACAAACGGATAACATTATGGAGACCACAATCACTCAGTGTTAATAACAGCTATAATGCATCATGGCTGGACAGCTACACTTCCTGACATGTAAGCATTAAACTTTACTGCTGACAACAAGTTACACAGCAGTACATTGATACACTGTAGTACAGTCACCGTGTCTATGAGAACCATATTAGCCTGTCCCTGCATTGATGTTATGGATGGCAGGGATATGGCACAGGTATCATCATATGCACTGGGTGTGTTGTTGGTTTGCCAGAGACCTAGGCTGAGCCATACGTTTGACACCATGTGTGTAAGGGGTTTTAATTATTGATATGGCCATGGTGATGTGGTGTGTGTAGGTATGGGGTTACCCTAGCTGTCTTTGTATTGTGTGTGATATGTATGCACACAGTTCTGCCATGTGGCTGCCCTACACAGGTGTTTGTTGGACAGCTGCAGACAATGCCTGGCATTGCAGTTCACTGCCTCTGACCATGGACATGAGAACTGGTCCTGCCAGGGGCTCCACGGGCATGTCCAGGTACAAGCCACGATATGGTACTCTCCCCTGATGATGGCATATGTCCGCTGGAACCAGGTCCCTCTTGGGACTGGCCAGGGCCATGTGCATGTGGCCTGCTGTGGTGTGATGTGGACAGCACCCCCCTGCAGTTCTGTAGCTGGTACTGCCACTATGGGAGTGGCTTGGTGTCCTTGCATGTCTACGTCATCCTCCAGCTGTTGGTGTTGCTGGCATACATCCACGTGGCCATTGCACCACACCCACCACATGCTTCAGCAGAGACAATCCACAGTCGAGGAGTCCCACCATCTCATCCCACCATCTATCCATGACCTCTGTATAATAACGGAGGGCACCTGCAAGATCATGGATGTTGTCAGTAAGTGCTGGAAAAGTAGCCCTCTGCAGGCTCAGCCCCTGTCTGGTGCACCATTCCATGCATGCCTGCACCTCCATGACAGCCTGAAACATGCATCTGGTGGCATCAGATGTGGCACATCTGCCAGGGGCATTATGACCAGCAGCCCTCCAATGAGCACTCCTGTAAATTTGCCTATGTGCTACCCTGCCAGACATCTGGCTATGGCTGCTGTGTCACACACGTCCCATAGATACCACACTATCCTGTGCACTGCCACCAACTGCCAACTGTGCCTCTGCTGTGTCCACTGGTGAGTGGGTATGTATAGGCACTGTGACTGTGTGCAGGGATGGGATGGAAATGATGGCACAGTTTCAGCCTCTGACAACCCCACCTGTGCCCCAACACAACTATCATCATTTTCAGTATCTGTATGAACACCAACATCAAATTGCCTGCAGGAGGGACTGTGACCCACCTCACCACCTGTGAGGGGAAAACAAAAAATGCACTTTAAGACCTGTATGTTATTGCTTAACAGTATACACACACACACACATACACGCGCACGCATGCACACACGCACACACACGCACACACACGCACACACACACACACACACACACACACACACACACACACACACACACATCCTGACATTCCACCATAATACTTACCTGTCCCTGAATTTACAAACTGTCCCTAGTTTATTCTCTTATGTTCCTCATCCTGCATCAGTCTTGGAGACATGCAGTGATTAATACCAATCATTAATGTCTCATTCTTCTAAGTGCCTAGACAAGTTATCACAAAACATGACCTGTTACTCTATTACTTCTTTGACTTGACTGGAGTCAGTTTTTCAAAGACTCACTGCTGTCATCCAGTGTTCACCCTGGGTTTGTACAGACATCTTGAGCATGGCCCCCATATGTTAGGGGCGACTACAGTCACTCAATAATATCACACACTGGAGTGTCATATGTAACTATTGTTCAGTAGATGCAAGATCTGTTGCTCTATTAACTTTTTATGTGGACTACAGTAATATTTGGAAACACTCTCTGGTGTTGTCTAGTAATTCCCCAATGCATCTGTAGTGCTGCATACGTGGGTATTCCTTTACCTTTCTGCTTATTGCAATTATAACAGTATCCCTTGTGTCTAATTTCCCTCCCAATGCATGTTCAATGCTACAGACCTTATTATACTATCAGCTGTCCTGAGATTACATGTCAGTCAGGTATTCCTGGTGTCTCGTGTCTGTCCATGTCCATGTACTGCACAATTTCAAAGGGAAGTCAGGAGGTATGAACAACCCCACAATTACACATGTGCATACATGGACACACACATAAACACACACACACACACACACACACACACACACACACACACACACACACACACACACACACATCTTACATACATCAACCCCCCCTCCACTCCACCAGATTGCACTTACAGACAACCCCTCCACCACCCCACACACACACAAGTGAGGTTGCACGAAGATATTACACACAGACTTCCCATTACTCATCTGTCAACATGCATAACATATGGCACTCAACAGCATGCAGTGCAGCTATAGTCAATCCCTGCGAGCAACATTGTACAAGTCTGTGATGCATGGGTTGTGTTAGTAGGTTATGACACTTCCCCTGGAACACACTGTACCCATGTACACAGTATTGCTGTGCACCTGTTTGGCACCCTGGCCCGTACTGTGCACCATACCTCACAGGTGTGCACACTATTGCTGAGTGTGTTTACTGTGTCAGTTATGTTTGCTCTGCTGCTCACAGGCCCTATGTGTTTGTCCAACACATACCTGGGATGATTTGTGGACAGATGTCATTTGTGGATGCCTGATGTCTGATTTACAGATCTCATCATCAACGGCGCATGTATGGCCAATACAATACACTGATAACCTTCAAACCTTACCATGGCTATGGAGAGTGTACACACCCATAATGATATGATACCCTCTTCCTTGATATGCCATGGGACCACATTACTGCAAATGTTAACATTACATGAACCTGATATGTGATATATGACCTGTACAATCAAATGCAGTGTCAAACAAATGTGTTAGTTGTGCAGATGTTGACTGAGATACATACACTTTGTGGGTCCATATGTGTGCACGCCCTTATCATATGGTTTGTTGCACCCACTGTTATGTGTACTACTGCAGTCACTATTCCTGGCAGGGGTATACTAACATGGGCCATCTGCATTTGCCAGTATTTGGTCAGTCTGCCCTAGAAATGTCCTCCAACTCTGCATGATTGCAAGGTCAACTCATGTGCACATCCCTTGGAGGTCACACACTGCCATCACTGTTGCTGTGGAGACAGGGTTATGTCTGCCACAGTTCCTGACCCTGACTGTGAGCAGATACAGCCATTTGTAGCATCTTTTGGATCTCTGCTTCAGTGCACTGTTATATCATGATGACACCCCCTCCCCACCCTCAGCCTTTTTAGCAGATGCTTGACAACTATGGCCTACACATGTGTGTCATTTTGCAGTGTCCCAAACACTGAACACCATGTGTACCAGCCTAGTCCCAGCTAATGAATGACAAACATACAGGTGTACACTGGCACCAGCAAGGAACAGATGGAGATGGTGGGCCTGAGGTGAGGGTGTAGCACGTGTATATTACTTGATACTTTCTGAAGATTTCCAATGAGATCTTGGTACACCAGTACACATTGCAATGCCTGCTTTTTGGGGATCTTCTCTGTTATGCATACACTACCTGTAGAGAGGCCAGGCTGATGGTTCCTGTGGTACAACTACCCCATCTGATTACCCAAACCCATGGGTCACACATATGCAGAGTCCAGGCAATTGCTGACATGGGTACTGCACAGCTAGTACTTGATAGACTGCAACTCCCTCAGTGTTGTGGCATGTTACTAGCCAGCCTGCATGACAGTTTTGCTACACATGACATCTTCTGTCTTGGATGGCCATCTGTTTATTTTCTACATTAATCCTATCCCAAACATCCTTGCCACATACATGACTGTCTGCACAGTTTTCCATGGTATATGCAATGGTGAGGTATGGCTACATGTCCAACTCCTGGGGCTACTTGTTGGGTATGGGGTCCATGCCATAGCATGTAAGATGTGTGCAAGCCACAGCTGCCTCTGTTGCAGGTAAGTGGGCACATTTGATGGCCAAACGTCTTGGACAGCAGACCATTTCTTGGTGTGACATTGGGGATCTGTTCTTGCTGGAAGGTCCATACTCATAAAGAATGCATGCTGTCAGTACCTCGTCAGCTGCTTCAACAATATTTTATCTGGACTGTATGCACACATATGCTTCCAATGTTTGTGAAGGTATGTATTTCCCATATTTGCTGTCCTAACATAGGATTCCATATTACACAATCATTGCTCATGTTAGGACCACATTGGAGGTTGTAAGGGTTGTGGACTGCAGTATTGTGATATGCCATAGTGTAGATCTGTAACAGTGGCCATTGTAATATTGGTATATACACTGCTGTAGCACTGTATAAGGGTGATGTTTCAGACATGTCCCTACTGTAGGCTATTTGTCCCACCATTATGTTCATCACTGTGCACACATTTTGCAATGACTGGGTGTTAGTTATACTGCAGGAGCCTGACGTACCCTTCAGATACACCATCATGGTGACAACTGTGATTCAGTGCAGTTAACAACAACAATACATGTACAGCATGCATTATGGGTAGGTGTGCTAAATGTGTGCATGGCATATACCATGGCCATAAAATGGCCAGTATATTGGCAAACCTGAGCAAACACCATATCCACCAGCTACAGGCTGCTGCCCTGGAGGTATACCAGACGAACCTACATAAATGTGTGAGAGATGTGATGTCAGTAGCCACACCTGTGGCATTGATACAGGGTGGGTACATCATTACAGTACATCAACAGTACAAGCCCGCAATACTACAGATTATGCACATCTGTTTATTACTACAACGAAGCAACAGACTATATATATTTCATCTCACATATGCATGGTCTAATTGTACCGATGCAGATGGATATGCAACAGTGGTTTACTGATGTGCCCTGTGGCCTTACCTGCACTCTCCTCTGCCATTGTGTGGGTAGCACCCACCTCCACTATGCTCTCCGCCAGGTGTTGTGTTTGTAGATGGACAGTTTCCTCGAGGCTGGCAAGGAGCTCCTCAACATGTGCCGGGGGGCTGGAAGGCATGACCCCCACCCTGTTGGAAGCTGGTCCCACCTAACTGCAGCAGAATGCTGACGGGCATAGCAAAGTAGATCAGTGCATGGATGCCAGACCTGCTCATAACTGTAGTTATGCAGACTGACATTGTTTACCCTGTGGACAAGATAGTTCCACAGGATGGTCCGCTCTTGCAGATTATGGGCTGTTCGGCCAAACAACGTGTGGTAGT
>NC_056744.1:1327643140-1327698140 GCF_019279795.1 Protopterus annectens
GAGTGAGATATTGAGGGGAAGAATTACATGGGTACAGATGTCTGTTTTTAATGCAGTTTACTTCTTTAACATGATATTGAAAAATGAAGAAACCGTAGACTAAGTTGTTACCAAGACACTGGGAAATGGATGATTTTATCATTCTTCAGTGTGTGTGTGTGTGTGTGTGTGTGTGTGTGTGTGTGTGTGTGTGTGTGTGTGTGTGTGTGTGTGTGTGATGAGAGTAGTAGTAGTTATTGTAGCAGTGCATCTGAGGCTTCCTAGTAAGATGATGAATGGCAAAACTGACAGCCAGAGTGAAGGGGATGGAGAGTTTTTTTTTTTAAGTGAAGCATAAGTATTAATATGGAACATTCTTTAGCTGTTAATGTACAACTTTATGAAGCAGCACAGGGCCACACCTCATATATGTATTCATGCATTTTGACAGTGATTTCTAAGCAATGCAACAAATGCTCTGTTCTGATACTCATGCTAATAACTAAATAAATGAAAATGTGTTGTAAATGCTTATAAAAAATGTAACTATTTTCACAAATGGAACATGACTGTTTCGTACTTCATTTTAATAAAATGTGTTAGTCCTCTCATAGCATAAGGTATGTGGGGGTTCATACACTACAGCATTCAGCAAGATAGGGAAAAAAGAAAATAAAAGAAAAAGGAGTCTGCATCTCCTCCCTGTGTTTGTGTGAATTTGCTCTGGTGCCCTGCCATTTTACAAAGACGTGTGTGCAGTATTTCTCATGGGCCTCTGCTGAAAATTGTTTTTGTTCTGTCAGAAGTAAAATTGACAGGCATTTGAATTTCAGACTTCATGTTCTTCAGAAAATACATAGTAACACAACTTACAACCTTTTATTCTAGCAATTTTCTATGTTTATAACATGAATATTTGAAATGTGTCCCTATTTTTACAACCTTTTATTCTAGCAATGTTCTATGTTTATAACATGAATATTTGAAATGTGTCCCTATTTTTGGGACAGTATTCCCCCATTATTGGCTTCGTCCAGGTTTTTTGTGCTAAGGTTGACAGCTATGGCAAGAACTGAATTCAATGAATATGTTTGAGGGCTGTATTCCCTCATTACTGGGTTTGTCCAGGTGTTTTGTACTAAGAGGTTGACAGCTATGGTGAGAACTGAATTTACTAAATGATAGCCATTTAAGTTTCAGTCTTCCTCTCTTTTACAAAGCAGCTGATTTGGTGTAGTGGTATGTTGCTCTGACTGTTTTGCACAGGGACCTTGGCAGTAAAATGTATGGTGGTAACGCAGCATTTCTCTTTCACAAAGCAGCTGATTTGGTGCAGTGGTATGTTGCTCTGACTGTTTTGCACAGGGACCTTGGCAGTAAAATGTATGGTGGTAACACAGCATTTTATTCTAGCAACTTTCCAAGATTATACAAGCAATGTTTAATGTGTCCCTGGTTTTTGGGCTTTTGACCCCCCTCAATAAATGTTGGCTTTTTTCCAGTTTTCTTGTGCTGCGAAGTTGAGATGCAGTTGAGTATTGAATAGATTTTACAAGGAGCTGAGAGCTGCAGGGGAACAGAAGTTTAGTGTTGCTTAAGTGAAGTTGGTTTTCCTTGTTAATAGCACAACAGGTTGTGTACTTGCTTTGATGCAGAAGGCTGTGGGTTCTACTCCCACAAGGGATGGATGCTGCCATACTGAGAATGTTATCCTTGGTGAAGATACTAACTATGAGTCTGTTATCAGTTTGCCATCCATTTCCTCTTGCAATATTACTAGCTTATCATTTTTTAATGTAATATAGGCAATTTATTCCTGAGGGGCAACAGACACTTTATTTTTCGAAGAAACCATGAAATATAAAGGTGTTTGCTAGCAGCAATCTCTTCATTAGTTATAGATTTCTTTAATGTAGAATTATATAGATGACTTTTACTTCTTCAGAGATTGTGCATATTTACTGATAATGGACTGTAGAATTGTGCATATTTACTGATAATGGACTGTAGAATTGTGCATATTTACTGATAATGGTGGACTGTAGAATTATGCATATTTACTAATAATGGTGGACTGTGGAAGTCTGAGTAGACTTTTATGATGGAAATGTTCTGAACTGGGCAGTTTTGTCATTATGGGTGCATACGTTTTGTTTCATTGCTTACTGGAAAAATGTTCAAAACAAATTTAAAATGCCCTCTAACAACTGTACTGTATTGCACAAGGAATATAAATTTAGTACAACGAGAAAGGTGTATCAAAGAGCGCATGTATGTTTCATATGCAAGGGGCCAATGATTTGAAAACAGCCCATAATTAATCTTTATCTGCCACTGGCAAAATGTATTTTCTTTGAATGTGGGTTTCAATGCTGTTTCAATGAATGTGAGTTTCAAGGGCAGAGAAGTTTTAATGCTAAGTCTGTTTTTCATTGTGAGACTGCATTGCTTTGTTTAGCAGATGTCTTAGTGTTTGTGCTGTAAAATACAAAATAAAACTTTCAAATGAAGTCCAACTCATCATAGAAGTAAAGCAGTATGCAGATTAGTGTTTATGGTAAATGGAGTGAAATAGCTGCAGAGGCTCCATTCAACCATGATTTTGTCAGGGGTGAAGGGCAGCAAACTGAGATAGGCCCAGCTGAACTATACCTCCCAACTGTCCAGATTTTCAAAGAATGAATAGATTCTTGCTTTTTATTTTTGGTTTGTTCTTCATAAAATTTGTAGTTTTCTGGCAAATCATTTAGGAATTAAGTCACTAAATAATACACTGTGTTTCAGACTTCATAACCTTCAGAAAAATGCATCCTAAAGTACGAACTGTTATTCTATCAACTGTCTCAATTTATACAATAGCAATTTTAGTACTGTTTATATGTTCCCCCAATATATTTGGCCTTGTTCAGATTTACTGCATTAACAGGTTGAGAGGTACATGCAAATTGCTTTATAGAATTAGGCATAGCCAACCTCTCAACTGTCCCCAATTTTGACTCAAAATGTTGCTCTTCCCCCTAATAATCCCTCCGCAAAATAGCAATTTTGGAAGAAAACATGGAGGGTTTACAATTAAGAAATAATTATAATAATCAAAGTTACAGATTACTTGAAATGCATGTAGATTCTTTTATTTTGTCAGCTGCTCAAGTAATATTAAAGTGTCCCTTCTTTGACAGGTTCCCAGCTGTATTGTGTGGCTATTTCTTATTTTTGCATCACATTTTTGGTCCATTTTTCATAAAATTGTGTGTTTTGGCAAATTAGTGGCAAATCATTAAAGAATGAAGTTAGAAAATAATGACAGACATTTGAGTTTCAGATTTTATACCCTTCAGAAAATTTATACTAATGCAAGAGACCTATTCCATTATCTTTCTAAGTTTATTAGAGCAATATTTAAAAAATGTCCTTATTTTTGGGCCTTTGTACCACTTCTGTGTATGGCTTTGCCCATATTTCTTGCTCTGAGGTTGAGAGGTATGACAAATGTGTCAGGGCCATCACAGTCAGCCAGAGACATTTCAAATTGTGACATACTTGTTGCACCCCACTCCCCCATGTAGTGACTCTGGATGTGTCCAAGCAAGGCAAGGAGTAGTTATGCAGTGTAAATGTGCAGTCCCCCCCCCCATCCAAGGTAGACACAAGTACTACAGTGGCTTTTCATCTGTCCTTGATTTTGCAGAATGGTCTGATTTCTGTCATATTTTTGTACTGTTGATTTATGCTTATTACTCAGATTTATGCTTATTACTCAAAGCGCCTTTTGCTCTGTGTTTAAGTAGCAATGCTTTAATGACCATAAGGTAAGCTTGTCTGAAATCGTAAGATGCAAGTAAGCTTTAATAAGCATACTGTTAAATAATTGCCAACATTGAAAGCCTTTCTGTTGTTGCCATGCAGAGAATACTTAACTAGATAATGTATAAGCCTTTGGTATAGAAGGACAGGATTACATTCTTTTAAAAAGCTCACACTTGTTGAGACTTCCAGTCTTCTCTACAGGCTTTACCAGTAAACTAAACAGAATGCCAATCATGTGTGGTCCATAACCTGTACAGTAATCCTTTAAGCAATGTATCTTGAGCTTGTTTCTTGTTTGCTTTTCATTTTTTACTTTGATCATGTTTTCCCCATGAAACAAGTAGATAGTTGTCAGGCAGCAGGTCTTTTTTGGATAAGAAACATTTTTACAAGTGGGGGCATCACAGAGATTTCTACTTTCAGCATGTTACTTGGTACTTTAATAAAGCTGAATATAAACTATAATTAGAACTGCAGTGCAAGGAGAAGTGGTTTGAGTTGAGTGCTGCTTGTTTTTCTTATACTTGATTTTGACTGGCATTCCAATAATGTATTTAAAAAGTAATTTATTTTTTCATGCCTCACAACCTTTTGTTTCCATCAGGATATTAAGTAAGCTGTCATGCAGCCAATGCATTGAAATATTTTTATTCTTCTACACTTATTTTTGTCTTAATTGGACTCTCATAATGATGGTTTGGCACCCAGGGCAGCGTATTTAATTAAAGTTAGTTTTTGTGGTTTTGAGCATAGCTCCTCCCCTTTCTAGTTGGCCACACCCCTCCCCATTGACCCCACCCATTCAGCTGTCTCCTGCAGCCCCCCTTTGATTTGAAATCACCAGCCGCCACTGCCTGTAGTTCTTATTACTTTCTTAGTCAGTGCTGTGATCTGTACACTTCAGGCATTATTACACTACGCTATGGCCTTAGTTTGGACAGTGGTATGGTTGTAGACAACTATATACATGAACTGCGTTTTACCTACAGTATACTCCTCTTACCTGGTATACTTGTGGAGCTAATGTTTGTTAACACTGCCTGACTGTTTCTACGCATATTCCCAGATTCCAGGTTGATGTTATGCACATACCTCTCCATCTCTTATTGCACACACTCTGGACATGTCTTGACAACATGCAGATGAAACTGGGACATATTTTGACTATTGCCCTCATAAACCTTTGGTGAGTTGCTACAATGACAGGTTTGTTTTCATATACATTTTCCAAATATTTACAGGCCTGACAGTCAGTTATATGACATTAAATGCTGCCTAAATGTCAGAGATCATCACACTGATATGTCAGAGGGACAGGGTAACAGGCAACAGATATGGGCCCATTATCTGGACATTCTGGGCAGATCTGTACAGTTGAGGGGTATGATTCTGCATACAACTTACTACCACTCCCAGGATTCGAACCATGGCTGTGTTTGCTAAAAATAAAAATGTACATCACAGTTGAGTGTGTTATACAGATATTGCTATGTATCTTTTCTCTGATTTCTGTCTATAAGTCTCCCATGGTTTTACAATCTGACCTTGTAATTACAACACTCTTATACAGGGTTTCCTAGACAGTTTTATTATGTAGCACTGTGTGGATGACACTGATGAGTAATACCTTATTATTCAGAGATACTGTAACACTAACACTACCATGCAATACCAGACTAAACAGTACCAGTCCAGGATTTCAATCTTTTATTTCTATGCACAATTTTCATATCTGACAGACCTGTGGGAGGAATGTTTGTTAACACTACCAGAATGTTGCGACACATATTACCATATTCCACATTATTATTATACACATATGTCTCACTCTCTTGCTGCACACACTCTGGTCAAAGCTTCAAAAATGGGGGTGGAGATGGTACATACTTTGCTTATTACTCTCATAACACTTTGGTGAGTTGCTAGAGTGACAGGTTTGTTCTTATAGATATATTTCTGATAGTTATGATGTCTGACAATCAGGTGTATGTCATTATTTGATGCCTAAACTTCTGGGATCATCCCAATGATTTGCTAGGGGGTCAGAGTGACAGTCAGGGGACTTACACCAATTATCTGGACTTTTTGACAATAACTGTACAGTTGTGGGGTATGATTCTTCATACAGCTTACTACCACTCCCATGATTTGAACTATGGCTGTGTGAGCTAGTTATACAACACTTCACGTCTCCATTGAGTATGCTATTTGGATTATGTTGTCTATCTTTTCAGTGTTTTCAGTCTAAGTTTCTCTCAGTTGTACAATATGACCTTGTGATTACAACAGCCTTATACAGACATTCCTACACATTTTATTTATGTAGCACAGTGTGGGTAACAGTGCTTAATACAACAGTACTATTAAGAGACTGCAACACTACATTACCATATGATTCCAGAGTAAACACAAGCATTCCAGGAGTTAGACCTTTATTGCCAGGCTGTTACCCTTTTGTTTATATACAACCTATATGAGACTCATCCTGCCATATTGACTGATTTATTCAGTACATCCCATACACAATACAGGTTTTATACTGGCAATTAGCTTTCTATTACTTTTAGATTTATTTCTTATGACAGTACATGCAAGATTATTACTAACCTGCCTCGCGATGCAGCCTCTGCAGCCTACAGGCATGGGCTTCCCGATTCACAGCCAGATCGTCTGTTGCTGTCAAAGACATAAGAGGAATATTTAGCCATACCTACCCATAATATACATGAGCTGGCAATTATTAAACAGGTAGTAGAATGATACTTAGAAATGACTGGGACATCACCCGTCTACCTAGCTTCTTGGATCCACTAATCCAAGAGCTCCCTCTTACTCCGTTTCAGTTCAGCATAGAGATGCCTGACCTGCTCACCAGTGTGAGGGATGCCAGTGGCACTGGTGAGGTCACGGGAAAGATGGTCCCAGGCTTCCGCTTTATATTGGAAGCCCTGGTACTGGCCCTGCAGCAGTTAAATAGGGCAGATTTCCTACACTTTGCCATGACTGGGCAGTTTTAAAAATGCTAAGCTATAGGCAAACCTGCTTACCTAAGGTTGGCATTGCTTAAAGGGATATACCAATGGGCAAATTGATTTAGCTGGCCTACACATTGCTTACACCTAGTAAGCAGGGGTGTGCAATGCTTAGATTTGGTTAATTTTAAATTTGCACACTATTTGCTGTTTGGCATTGATTTATCATTCATTACATGTTATATATTTGTTTAGTATCCATGATTCATGTGTACGTACACTGTATGGGGTCCTTGTGTTTATTGGGGGATTTCAACACTTTATTACAATGACTCCTCACATACGTTCATAGGTTGATACTGGGCTATCAGCCCTAGGGCCTATACAAGCTTAACCATAACAATTCCCTGGATGTTTCTTCCCACAATATTTACTTCCCTGGACCCCTGTCTAGCAGGGTGACTGACATGTTCCCCGGGGTGAATTTCCTATTTCCCATCCAGTCGTCAAGGTTCCTCTTGGAGATGGCCAAGGAGTCGCTTTGCTTGACATGTATGGGAAGTCTATTCCAGAGTATGGGGAGTCTCTGGGTCAGGAACCTATCCCTCAAGCATGTTTTGTTCATTGTGATGACAAGGTTTAGATCCCTAGAGCATGTGGCTCTGAGGGATTGGGATTTCTTTAAGTGGAGCATGTCCAACAGCTCGGGGTTTGACATGACCTTGTATGTTAAGCAGAGATCGCCTCTGAGTAGACGATATGCCACAGAGTTTAGCTGGAGTTTTTTTTAGATGGTCAGCATATGGCATCTGCTTTAGGCCTGTGATTCTTTTAGTGAGGCATTTATGCAGCCTTTCCAGCTCTTGCAGATGTCTTTTGAGGTACATACCAAATGGGGTGTTATACTCTATAATGGGTCTAATGAGGGATGAGTACAGTGGGACAATGACCTCCTTTTTTCTGAATAAAAATCCCTTAGTGATGAGGTGTGCCACATAGAAGGATTTCCTGAATGTTGTGGCAATGTAGTTATCGAAGGTGAGACCACTGTCCACCTGTGTCCCTAAGTCTCTCATCACACTTTCGATGTTTAGTGTACTGCCACCTATGTGGTAATTCATGGGTAGATGTTTTTTTCCAAAGGGGATAACTATACATTTCTTGGCATTAAGCTAGAGCCCATGGCTCTGGCACCAAGCATCTGTTTCTGTAAGACCCTTTTGTAGAATATCCACATCTGGACTTAAAGGGACAATCCCAGGGATTTTTTGTTTTGATTCAGCCTTTGTTTACATTTCAGGTTTGCCTTGATGAGCATGCTCACTTTTGGCTGAGGGGGTTGGGGTAAGATTGCCTGCAGGAAGCTTCAAAGTTGTTAGCCAAATTCCATCTCAAATTGCAGTTCTACTGACAACAGTCTCAGTATCACCCATTCATTAGTTTAATCTGTGCATTTGCCCATTGAGAAAAGTAGCCTTTCAGGCATTTAATGACCTAACTACTGCTGCTGCTACTATAGAAAACACAGCAGTAATGCAATACTTTTAAAGGGGCATTATTTTGTTTCTAAAATCAGTTACTTGCTAGAGTACTTTATCTTTTAGTGTAGTGTAAGTCATATATTTACACAGAGGCAGGATTTTCAGAGAAGGTTGTTAGCATACTGTAGGATAGATGTCACAAACTTCAGTGTGGTTTGGTTGTTATTAGGAAATGCTAAGACTTTACTGTTTGTTCTTTTGTATTCCCCTTCCCCCACCCACAGGGGCGGCAGATTAGTTGATCTAGTCACACTCAAATCTGCATCCTTTGCAGCACTGAAATTACATCTTTAGTATGCGCTTGTTTTTGTAAAACTTAGTGGAATGATTATCCCAGCCTGGGCAATTGTATTTTTGTTCATGCTTGTTGCAACATGTTTTTTTTTCCTTTACAGATAATTATTTTTCATATGTTCAGCAATAGTGTTGCTTATTAGTGCATGTACTCATGCCAACATATATTTATACAATAGTTTACCCTCAGTTCACAGACAGCATTGCTTTGAACATTTGGATTCTTGGAAACAAACCCACTGAGTTGCAAATGTCCTAATAGAAGAATAAAATCTCATAACATTTCAATAAGAATATCAGACAACATTGAAACTGAATCTTGTTACTTTTACTAAAAGTATTTTCCCCTTAGCTGACACCTTTCAGGAATCACACAGTAACTGCCTGTATAATAGTGATTCCATCCAACTCAATTTATTTATTTTTTTCCCTGCGCTGCAATAAAATGTTTGGATCTTTCACTCTTTCCCTGAATATTTGACTGCAAGAGAGTTAACTTACAGCAGTCATCCTTTGAAAGTTGAGGCAAATGTAGTCTCTGTATTTCCGTATATTTTCCATATGTGTGTGCATAAGTATGTGTGCGATATGTAACCTAAGTTTATATTCATGTGGTTCTAAAACCATTGCCTTGCTATGTCTTACTGACCGGCTAGCAATTCAAGGCATTCCTGAATGTCTGTCAAATTTGTATATGCTGGATATGTAGCAATGCATGTATTTTATTAAAACTTTGTATACAGTGCACCTAACTGTTTTAGTGGTATACTTCACTGTTAATATTGGAATTCTCATAACTTTTCTCAAACTTGCTTCTTTTGTGATGGCTGTGTTGATGAGACCACTTACCCCTTATCAAGATGGCAATAGATAATTTAAATAACTAAATGCATTTGTCATGTGTCATTATGTGTTTATCATATGCATTGCTTTGGTTGTTTAAAATGTATTTGCTGTATATCTTTATGTCATTATAGATCCACTACACACACACACACACACACACACACACACACACACACACACACACACACACACACACACACACACACACACACACAAATCTGTCTATGAACGTGTGTGTGTCTTTTCTTATGTATATAGATGTACCTACACCTATATGTGTGGTGTGTTGGTGGATCTATACATGTACACACTCCTACACTGGCATGCAGGAGGTATTCGTATGCACCTAACAGCATTCGTGTCACTGACCCTTTATTGCTAGTTTTACAAGTAAGATTTTTTTTTCCATTTGTCATATGCCACTTGACAAAAATATTAAAAGTGTGACTCCAACTACAGAAACTACAGACCCATAAGCTTAACTAGCCTTATCTGTAAGGCCATGGAACAAATCATAATGGACCCGGTAAATAAAGACACAGGTGATCTCCAAACCCTTGATCCGACAATTTTGGTTTTGTCAAAGACAGGTCATGGCTGTTAAACCTGGTAGACTTCTTCAAAAACATCACCAGAGTCATAAAAAAGGCAAATGTGTGCATACAGCCTACCTTAAATAAACAAAGACCTTCGACACAGTCCCACATTCGGGCATCATTGATAAACTCTCCCAGTTGAATATCAACCCTTATGTTGTCAGGTAGGTTGCTAACTGGCTCTCCTTCAGATCATACTCAGTCAAAGGTTGGGACTTTCCCCTGACCAGCAGACCTGTCAGCAGTGTAGTTCCACAGGTTTCAGTGCTGGACCCCCTATTGTTTGGAATATACTTCTCAGAAGGTCATGCCAAAATAGACTGTCTGTGGCTGAATAAGTTTGCTGATGACTGCAAATTAGGTGCAATCATTTAATCCCCATACAATGTCAATATACTTCAAGAGAGATTTACACAAATGAATGATTGGTGCCAAAGCTATGGACTCAAACTCAGTGCTAAAAAATGCATTATCATCCCATTTTGTAAAAATCATATCCCTGCAGACTATCATATAAATAATAATACCCTACATTAACAATTCAGTAGTGCGAGAATTGGGAGAACAAGTTGACTGTAGCCTAAACTTTGACCACAGTGTGTCTACTGTGGTAAGGAAGGCATTTTATGTTGCTCACCTCATTAGCAAAGGCATTGCCTCAAGAGTGAAACAGGTCATAACTCCCCTGTACTCACCCCTCATCAGGCCACTACTAGAGTACAATGCTCCCTTTGTATGTACCTTACCTGGCACCTGCAGCCACTTGAGTGACCTCAGAGATGTCTAACTAAGAAAATTACATGGTCTCCACCATGTCATACATTGATAGACTGAAGTCACTGTCACTTTACTCAGTAGTATACAGACTACTTAGAGGAGATCTGTGTCTGGCCTACACAGCAACCTCATACCCACACCTAATAGAAATGCTGCACATCCACAAGACAAATGGGATAAGGGTCACTTGTCCCATGAACCTTAACCTGGCCTGCGACATAAATAGGACCTGCTGGAGAGATGGATATGTCTCTCAGAGGTTGCCACTCCTCAGGAATAAGATACCAATTCACATCAAACAGTGCCCCTCTATGACACTGTTTAACTGTAGCCTGGATGACTGGATGGGAAACCACAAATTCATTGCCGTGGATTTCACCTAAGACCCTCCTAGATATTGGCAGCCATTGCTAACTAAGATTTTGAGTTTAGGCTAGATCCTTTATATTGTGTTTCTCTAGTATTATATTGGGTACACACGGCTAGGGTTATATAAACCTTTGGGTCAGCAGCCTAGTAACCACCTATGAACCTGTCAAGTAACAAGAGTATTCTTGCTTTCAGTCATCTACATTTTTAGAGATGATAATCTTACTTGAGTTGGCACACTCTCAAACTGCACTGCATTTTTTTCAGGATTACTGTTGCCATGTCCCTGAGAATTTGGTGGGGAGAGGTACTTAAGAGGAAGCAAACTCAGCAGCAAGTATAATTATATGTAAACATTAATTTGCCATTACATAGTTGTAGTTCTTCCTGGATATACAAACAGAAGGCAAACAAGGTACTCCCAACTCAAAATCGAACAATGTAAGTATAGTTCAGGCAGGGAGCAATCAACAAAAAGTGTGCAGTGAAGAATAACTGGACATTTTACACTATGTTGCTTTCACAGTGGGCTCAAATCGAGTGGCATTGGAAACAGCACTAGTACCTGTGTGGGTACAAATTAATTCACAGTATCAGTGCACACATGACAATAACAGATAAGAAATTATTAGTTGGCTTACAAACTGGCACTACTGCAGTTTAGAGACACTAGAAAGGTGCAAGATTGTCTAGCTGTATGTCTCATAGCAGTAAAACAATGGAGGGCACACACCCTGCTACTGTTAGATGCTGATTAAAACAAGTTGAAGGCAACATTACACTTGGCAACTATCAGCTGGCTGCACAAGGCCATGGGGATGCAGTGCGAGACTTATGGGACAAACTCCAAAATATATGCCATTCTTCAGCAGACAGACTGCTGTCCATCCATACGGTACATGGCCCTTTCTACACTGCTTGACCTCTTACAGATATGCAACATGCACACCACCATGAACACTCACAGCAAAGACTGTAATCTGTTATAGACACAGAAATGGCACATGGCTGGCACAACAGATTTCTATCCCAAGGAATCCTTTACTTACTGAATCAACTTCCTATGCATGTCTAGCAATCCTAGACATGGACTGTATTCATTAATATTCTGAATTAATAGCCTGGAAATCATAAATTTTCTTTGGGGTATATAGCATGGTGCTTCTTGACCATGAAGCTTAACTCACTCAACAGTGCTTGGGCTTAGCTGGCTATGCTTATTAATGGTCTTTCGAACTGCATGCCTAGTACATACCTATGCACTTATTAACATTATATATATATATTTATATATATATATATATATATATATATATATGTTAGAAAAATCTATACATGCTGCTTAGAAAATATATTTACATACATGCTGCCTAGAAAAATATATTTACAATGTATGCTGCTTAGGAAGATGTGTATTCAAACATTCAAACATATATAAGCTGTGTGGTCAAATATATGTAGAGAAATGTGTGCCTTAGTTAGGAATAAATGTACTTAAATCTATAATAGAGAACAAAGTTTGAAAAGTAGTATGATATGTAATGCATTTAATTCTGTTTTACTAGAATAATAGTAGAAATAAACTTGCATATTATTGCTTGAAGCATAAGCTGCAGTGTAATCAGAAATTTGGCCTTGGCAGCATTCAAGCACAGCCTGGCTCATGTCTTTCAAGTAAAGATTATTTTGCAAAGTTAGAAAATAATAAATCTGTTCGCATGTGTATCTTCTTCCTGCTTCCACCAGAAGAATAGCCTTGTGCGCACCATCAGAGATAGTGTCCAGCTGGCAGAGCATGGAACAAAGGAAGGCATTTTAAGAAGAACTGCACCCATTGTATTCGAACTAATCTAAGAGCCTTGAATTGGCTACATCCTCAGGAGGTCATTGTGACTGACCAGGTGCTTGCAAGGCTGTAACATTCTCATGGGAAAAAGACTTTTTGAAAAACACCATCTCAGCACTTTTTCATAAGTTACTATGATGTAAAGACCCTGTCACTGACCACGTCAGTGTGGTGGGCAAAACTGATAGTGACATGTATAAAAAATGGAGCCTTCTGTCAATAAACCAGACAAAATTCTGTACAAGTTTGTGTATGGTTTTTTGCCTCCTAATGTACATTAGAGTATAAGATACTTGAGTTCTCCTGCATTACTGTTTGTTATTGATTGACATTGTTTTCGAATAACTCAATGATTTTTACAGTCTGACTCTAACAAATTTATTTAACATTTTGGTCCTAATCGTGCCGGAATTCCCTTGGTAAGCTGCAGGTCAGAATATATAGGTGGCACCGAAATCTGCGCAGAAGAAGGAAAGACCTCCGACTGAATTGTCGTGTCTAAAGAGGCTGTCCACTTGTCTGATCTGTGGCCGAAAAGCGGAAAACTGGATCCTAAAAAGCATATCAAACATAAGCGGGAGGCTCGGGTAAGCAGAATTCCTCTTTGTTTTTGTTTTAGATCAGGGACCAGGTTACACTGTGCTATTGCTAAGGTTTGTGATAGCAGGGAGAGAGGTAGTCGAAGTATTGTATCTTGAGTCATAGATCAGGAAGTAAACAAAGCAAAGTAAACAGTCATTCTAGACACTACTGTGAATACGGGGAATAAGATACCACGTGGTACAAAAGAAAGGGTTACGTAACAGTTCTTTTTTCTCTCTTCTTTTCTTCTCTTCAGAGACATGGGAAATGAATGCACTAAAGGGTCACGTGACCCGCTCCTGACAGAAGATGCAAAGTATATGCAATTGCAAAGAGCAGATAATGTGAGATATTTTTCAAAATGGGTTAATAAGTATGACTTTGATGGTAAATTAGATAAAATATCATTAGTGAAACTTTTGAAACAGTTAAAATCTGACGCAGAGGGTCAGGCAAAAAAAACAACAGTTGGGCGTTCCTCAAGCACATAGGTGGATTGAGGAAGTGAACCGAAGGGAACAGAAAAACAAAAATGCAAAAGCATTATTTTTAGATAAAGAGGATAATAATATAATAGTAGCATCGGTCCCTCCCCTACCACCTCCTCCGATGCCTTACTTAGAATATGACGCGGAGGGCGGGCTGGACCCCCCCCACGTTATCCAGAGACAACAGGGATATTAAGACAACCATTTGTGAGAGAACCTATCGGGACTAGATCCCGAACACGCCAAACACTTATAGATGTTCAACCAAGCGGAAATTTATTAGATGAGAGTGAGGAAATCTGTCCATTAATAGAAGTACCAAACCCACAGGCAGGACAGGAGGGCCAGGCCTCAACTCTCTTAGTGTATAGACCATGGACACCGGAAGACATCCGAAAAGCTACAGAAGGAATTCCATCCAAAATTAACTTTGAGAAATTTCTACAGGATTTACAGGGCATGAGATTGAGTTACCACCTAAATGGGGAAGAGGTAGAAAGAGTAGTTAGACAAATTTTAGGTCCGGACTGGCACATGATCTGTGGCGCCTGGAATGCCCGTGACGCGCAACACAGGCCACTCCCACATAGTGACGCAGAACTAGATGCTAGATTGAAGGGTCTTACAGACCGCATTACTGAAAAATGGAAACCTAGGGCAGACTGGACTTGCATTAACCAATGCGCATAACAAGATAATGAAACAGTGGATGCATACTATGGTAGATTATTAGAATGTTTTAATAACCATAGTGGCATGCCTATTCCTGAAAATCAAAAGAATGATAGCTCATATGAACAACAGTTGAAGAATGCATTTTGAAAGGTTGTATTGCCCTATCAATAGCTTCATTACGAAGCACATGATAGATCACCGAACAAGTAGGCTTCAAGCCTTGTTAGAGTATGCTAGACATGCCGAAAAACATTTTAACAGTAAAAGAAAAGAAAACGCAGGTCTTCACAGCTGAAGACGGTGCGGAAGTCTTTGTAGTACAAACAGCCAAGAAGGGTAAGCGGAATACTCAGGGTAACAAACGCTCTGACAGAAACTCAGAAATTTATGAGGACAGGAAGAAAAGAGGTGAGTGCTTCAATTGCGGTAAGAAGGGACATTTGGCAAGGGACTGCAGGAGCAAGGCACCTGTGGAAAAAAAGGATAAGGATGATGAGGATTGACTAGATGGCAGTTATACTGTTCAGCAGTCACTAGGAGAGACTAATGAGCAGGGGGATAATGTAAATACCTTAGAAGAAACAAATGACATGCAACCGGATGTAGAAGTTGGGGAGAGTGAAGTTTTGATTTGGCATTACTGAGCTTAGAGCTCTATTTAGCAGACACGAAACCGGAAGTTACACTTCTGGTGGAAGGGAGAGAAGTCAAATTTTTGTGTGATTCAGGAGCATCACGAACTTTGATACATCCTTCAAAGTTACCGGAACATTCTGAGTCACCTGATTACATATTAGTGAAAGCAGCAAACGGACAGCTGTACAGGGAACCACTTTCCCATGATATAGCAATAACTGACCCCGTCTCGGGTATGACCCAGAAAAGTAAAATAGTACTTTCTGCAAAATGCCCCATGAACTTATTAGGAAGAGATCTTATGCAACTTTTTGGGATAGCAGTAGTCCCTACCATGAACGGTATGGAGGCACAGAGACAAACTGATACTTTTGTAGTACGATCGGAGGGTGAGGCCTATTATTGGTACAGCCAGGATCTGGTTACAACCGTCCAGGGGCAGTGACCAAGGAACTAATGAATGTAGCCACCAGCAAGGTGCTTCCCCTCGATGTTGATCAGCAACATTTGTTACATTGTACCCTATATTATTGTAGCACATCAGGACCTGATAAGGAATATGAACAAAAATTGTTCAGGAATCCCGCAAATAGACTAATACTACGGACTCTATACTGGGACACTGAGGGCAATAGTGTAGCAAGTTGTTCATTGCCTCAGGAGTTTTTGGAATTGTACAAATCCAATAAACTACCACATGTTAGCCTAACCAAAAACAAGAATGTTAGGTGGGTAGACTTGGGTGACAAAGTGACAAAATGGGAGAGACTAACTGATTTAGAGTTATCGGACTTAGGAGTGCAGAAACAAAAACTAAATTGGTTAACGCAAGCACGCCCAGCTGTACACTTACAACAGAGTGAAGGCAGCTGACTGGCGTTCTTGATAGAAGAAGAAGAAAAAGCTTTGAGCGAAATACCAAATGTTCTTTGGTCAACAGGAAAATCAGATGTAGGACTTATTCGAACAGCAGGGCCAGTAGTTATTACACCAAAATCGGCCTTTAGACCAAGGAAAAGACAATATCCTTTGAGCAAGGATGCGGAACAGGGAATCAAACCTATCATAATGGCATTACTTAAGAAAGGGATACTGGTAGAATCCCTAGATTCACCATGTAATACTCCTCTATTTCCTGTAAAAAAAGCAAACGGGGAATGGCGGATGGTACAAGATTTACAGGCTGTAAATGATGCGGTAATACCAAGGGCACCTACGGTGCCAGACCCACATACCTTGTTAAATGATTTGAAGCCGCAACAAAAATATTTCACCGTGGTAGATATTAGCAATGCGTTTTTTTTCAATACCTATCCACCCTGACAGCCAGCATTGGTTTGCATTTACATTTCAGGGCAAAAGGTATACGTACACCCGACTACCACAGGGATATAGTGAAAGTCCAACAATATTCGCACAAGAGATGGCTAGCAACCTGGCGGGGTTTTCTCCACCAGGGGGCAGCCAAGTACTACTTTATGTAGATGACATCCTGCTTGCAGCCCCTACCCAGCAGCAGTGTAGGGAAGATACAATAGCATTGTTGAAATTCTTAGCTGAGCAAGGGCATAAAGTGAATAAACATAAATTGCAACTTTGGAAAGAACAGGTTAAATACCTGGGATATGTGATATCCAAAGAAGGCAGAACATTGGATGAAGATAGGAAAACAGCAATCTTACAAGCACCTAGACCAACTACCAAAAAGGAAATGATGTCCTTCTTGGGAACGACTAATTTTTGTCGAAGTTGGATACCGAATTATGCTTTAGAAACGGCTCCATTGGCTGATTTAATATTTAAAGCACCAATGGCAGCACAAGAAACACTACACTGGACCCCGGAAGCAGAAGCAGCCTTTTGCAGACTAAAGCAACTGATAGTTTCATCATTAGTTCTAGGGCTTCCGAATTACCATAAGAGATTTTTTCAAACCGTAGATTGTAGGCAGGGATATATGACGTCAGTACTGACGCAACAACATGGCGGCAAGCAACGCCCCATAGCTTACTATTCATCACAGTTAGATCCGTGGCACGATCATTACCACCCTGCGAACAAGCAGTAGTCGCAGCAGCTATGGCAGTGCAAGCTTCAGCCTCAGTGGTATTGTTTCATCCTCTCACGTTGAGAGTACCTCATGCAGTTGCGATAATTTTACTGCAAGAAAAAATAGCATTTTTATCCCCTGCCAGACATCTTTCTTGCATGACCATACTATTGAGTCAACCCCATATGACAATTGAACGTTGCACAACATTAAATCTATCGACATTACTTCCGATTCCTGTGGATGGCACACCACACAGCTGCCTACAGGAAATGGAACAAATAACCACACCCAGACAAGATCTTACTGATGTACCTTTAGCCGACGCAGAGGTGACATTTTTGTGGATGGGTCCTGTAGACGAGGTCCTACAGGAAAAACCTAGTGGGTTATGCAGTAGTGACTGATGACGAAATCATAGAAGCACAACCCTGCAACATAACCTGTCAGCTCAAGCAGCAGAATTGATAGCTTTGACACGTGCTTGCACTCTAGCAAAAGACAAATGTGTTAACATATATACTGACAGCCAGTATGCTTTCTCTACAGTGCATGTCTTTGCACAACAATGGAAAAACAGGGGAATGATAACATCTACTGGCAAGCCGATTAATCATGCACAATTAATTTTGAACCTGTTAGATTCTATTCAGTTACCCACTAGAATAGCTATCTGTAAATGTGCAGCCCATACCAAACAACAAGATAGAATTTCAAAGGGAATGCTCGGGCTGATGCAGCTGCGAAGCAAGCTGCCTCAGACCCAGAAACTGTGCTCTTAAATGAAGAACTACAACCTTCCGAGACTCTAGATTTAGAAATGTTAAAAACAATGCAGACATTAGCTTCAAAAGCAGAAAAGCAAAAGTGGATAAAACGAGGAGCAATCCTTGAAGAGGGACTGTACATCTCCAAAGAGAAAAGCCCATATTGCCATCTAATTTATTCAGATATGTAGCTTTGTTGAGTCATGGGCAGAGCCATGTCTCAACAGGGGGGATGGTACAGTTAGTTAACAAAACATTCCAAACATACGGATTTACGAATTATACACAAAAATTTTGTGCAACATGTCATATTTGTAGCAAACATCATGCACAGGGAGCATTTAAACCGAAGCGATGGAGCTTTCCAACACCACCCTATCCGTTCCATACTATTTGTATGGATTTCATAGAACTGAATAAATGTGAAGGGAAAAAATACTGTTTAGTGATCATAGATATGTTTTCAAAATGGGTAGAAGCTTTTCCAACTAGAAATCCGGATGCAGCAACAGTAGCAAAAGCACTAGTGAAAGAAATCATTCCTAGATTTGGCATACCGGAAAGAATTTATAGTGATAATGGAACACATTTCGTAAACCAGACAATACAGCAGCTTGGGAGATTTTTTGGGATTTCCTTGAAAAACCATTGTGCTTATCACCCTCAGTCAGCAGGACTGGTGGAGAGGTACAATGGAATTTTGAAAACAAGTTGAGAAAATTAATGAGTGAGACTCAAAAGACTTGGATTTGCTGTCTGCCTTTAGCACTGCTGAGCATGAGAACTGTTCCAAATGTAAAGGGCTTGACCCTTTGAGATAGTGTTTGAAGGGCATATTGTGTGCCACAATGGAAGGCCCTCATGCCTGCAGAGCTGGAGGCCGATGGCTCATTAGCTAGTTATATGAAGAAATTGTTAACAAATAAGACTGTTTTGCAGTTGAACTCTTTTTCAGATAAACAAGAAGCAAAACCGGAGGCCGTGCTGACCCCGGGGTCCTGGATTTGGCTGAAAGTCATCAAAAGAAAGAACTGGGCGAGTCCAAAGTGGGAAGGTCCGTACCAGGTACTATTGGCAACACCTACTGTAGTAAAAATTGCTGAGAGATCATCTTGGGTTCATTTGACACACTGTAAACCTGTCAAGGAATTTAGCTTGGATAAACGCCTTTTAACTCACATACCACAGGAACAGGATGGCCAGAGGCAGAGTGAATAAAAATGCGAAACAACCCCAAAGACATTGGTTCACTGGCCTACTGATCATACACTTATTAACTATGTTTGTAGTAACCTTTTTGTTGTTATGGTTTTTCTTGCATATAACTACAGAAGTGAAATTAATAAAACGTGATGAAGGACTGGCTATAGACTGGCACCCAAACTTTAACACATACCTGGCTATGAAACGAGTCTATGTAGAGACTATGAACGCTTTCAAATTGCTGGGTTTGTACTGCAATACCCACAGCATATGGAGGACTTTTGATGTCTGCTGTCCCCTTGGGGATAAATGAAACTTGGGAAAACCTATTATTTGATACAGGCACTGTGAGATCACAAGACAAAGTGGCATTATATTTGCCTGTTACTCAGAAAGGAATTGTTTGTTTTGTTAAAATGATACACTCCAGGTTGGTTGGAGTAACTGTAACATAACTGTGTCTTACAAATGTTATATAAAACCTATAGACCAAGGTACTAGTTGTAGCACGAATTATGGTTCGTATTTAAGCTTGATGAAAACAACATTGAGAGATGTGCAAAAAACTCCTGAAATATATAGACAATTATCTGTTATAGATAAGAAAATGTTTCATTCAGGGTTAACCCGCATCAGTACAAAAAGTAGAAAACTGTTATTTTGTTTGTGGGAAAAAGGCCTACAAATGGTTACCTGAGAATTGGTCCGCAGTTGTTTTTGGGTTATCTGGTTCCAGCCATAAGACATACTGCAGAATTGCCCCTGGGTAAAATACGTAATGTAAGAAATGTAGCTCAGCAAGCCGAGAACACAGTCAAAAAACCTGCTAATCCAGTGGGTAAGATTGAAGCAAGCTGGAAGGATCATTCGCTGTGAAGGACAAAGAAAAGTTGACCCATATGGACTTGGGTGACAGTGTTATATCCTGGGCTGGGATATTCCCAACCCACGGAGCAGTCAAATCGATTTGGGAACTGAGGAAATTGTCAAAACTCCTCAAGTAATGAGCAATGCGACTTTTTCCGCTCTTGAACTTGTGACTGATGAAATGAATGCAATGAGAACAGTTGTATTACAGAACCGAATGGCTCTCGATTTCACCCTAGCGGCGAGAGGTGGTACGTGCGCTTATCAAAGAAGAATGCTGTGCGTACATTCCAGACAACCAGCATGAAATCAATGATCACCTGGAGGTAATACAGCAGGTGTCAGCAATGGCAGAACCAGGCCCAAACCCACTGACGAACTTTTTCCAGAACCTATTTGGGGGGTGGGGGTCGGTCCTTATGAACATTCTGATTGCAATTTGTGTAGTACTGCTCATAATTGGAGCATGTGTCTGCTGCGGATACCCTGTGTGAAAAAATTAGTTAAAGACCTAGTTGACGATCAGTGACTGAAACTATGTACCAAGATATGGAATTGAATTTGTTGATACCAAGTGAAAGCCTATCTGAAATATAAAACAAATGACTTACTTAGCTGAAAGCCCTTGAAAGGAAAGGCTGAGGAATGAAATAATATTGTTTATGTTTCAAATAGAATGAAATGCATTAACAGGAGGGAGAATGTTAGAAAAATCTATACATGCTGCTTAGAAAATATATTTACATACATGCTGCCTAGAAAAATATATTTACAATGTATGCTGCTTAGGAAGATGTGTATTCAAACATTCAAACATATATAAGCTGTGTGGTCAAATATATGTAGAGAAATGTGTGCCTTAGTTAGGAATAAATGTACTTAAATCTATAATAGAGAACAAAGTTTGAAAAGTAGTATGATATGTAATGCATTTAATTCTGTTTTACTAGAATAATAGTAGAAATAAACTTGCATATTATTGCTTGAAGCATAAGCTGCAGTGTAATCAGAAATGTGGCCTTGGCAGCATTCAAGCACAGCCTGGCTCATGTCTTTCAAGTAAAGATTATTTTGCAAAGTTAGAAAATAATAAATCTGTTCACATGTGTATCTTCTTCCTGCTTCCACCAGAAGAATAGCCTTGTGCGCACCATCAGAGATAGTGTCCAGCTGGCAGAGCATGGAACAAAGGAAGGCATTTTAAGAAGAACTGCACCCATTGTATTCGAACTAATCTAAGAGCCTTGAATTGGCTACATCCTCAGGAGGTCATTGTGACTGACCAGGTGCTTGCAAGGCTGTAACATTCTCATGGGAAAAGACTTTTGAAAAACACCATCTCAGCACTTTTCATAAGTTACTATGATGTAAAGACCCTGTCACTGACCACGTCAGTGAGGTGGGCAAAACTGATAGTGACATGTATAAAAAATGGAGCCTTCTGTCAATAAACCAGACAAAATTCTGTACAAGTTTGTGTATGGTTTTTTGCCTCCTAATGTACATTAGAGTATAAGATACTTGAGTTCTCCTGCATTACTGTTTGTTATTGATTGACATTGTTTTCGAATAACTCAATGATTTTTACAGTCTGACTCTAACAAATTTATTTAACAATATATATATATATATATATATATATATATATATATATATATATATATACTTACCAATGTGCATGCTGCATATAGAATATACATGCAGATAAAAACATCTATTGATGAATGTATTTCTATAAGCCATCTCATTTGAATGTCATTATATGGTCATTAATATATACTATTGACCACATCAATTATCATACTACCATGATTATGATACAGATATCTCTGAATTGCAAATACCCTGCATGTCAACACTGACTGCATAGTTTAGCTTTACACACTGTGTTATTTTTCCTTTTAGAATACCCCCTACTGTGTTTTATGTCTTGTAAGAGTACCAACTCTATACTCACATAACAAGGTACCTGTAAACAAACATTTAATTGTTTACTTCAGCATGTACCATGGTGGTGCAGCGGTTAGCATTGCCACCTCACAGCAAGAGGTTCTCTGGTTTGATTCTCAGCTGGGGTGCCTTCTGTGCGGAGTCTGCATGTCCTCCCTGTGGTCGCGTTGGTTTCCTCCAGGTGCTCCGGTTTCCTCCGATATCCCAAAGACATGCTGTAGGTAGATTGGACACTCTAAATTGGCCTTAGGTGTGAGTGTGTGCATGTGTGTGCCTTCTGTGGAAGGTTGAGCTCCGGGCTAGCAACTTGACACCGTAAAACTCCACTGCCAATCATGAGTGGACAGGTTTGCTGTGGCGACCCCTAACCGGGAAAAAGCTGAAAGAAGAGGAAGAAGCACGTAATGAAAACAACAAACAGATGTGTGCTGTACTCTCCAAGGTGCCATGAATTAAACTTAACCTCAGTCTGAAATCATTTATCTTTCCCCTTATTTTTTATTCAGCTGTTTGTTTAATTGTTTATGTACTTATTAATTGCAGCTTGATAATTATGCAAATGGGAGGCTGACAGACCCTTTTGAGTTACAACCTGAGCTCCATGGTGCAAGAGATAAACCAAAAATTGTAAATAGAATACAGAATCATACCACTTTCAGAATGGATGTCAAACAGTTGGGCGAAATGCAGAAGTGGAATTCAAGCAAGATGATAGTTGAATGAATATAAACAATGTAAATTAGGTCAAACTATAACTACAACTTTGCAGGCAAGAATGCGTGTACGTATGTGTATGTATGTACATATGTAAAATGTATAAATATAAATAAGCTGTTAGAGTGGCTATGTTAATTATAAAAGAATATCTCTATTGTTACATAAATAAGCTGTTTAATTGTGTGGCTATGTATAGAATAGAAGTATATAGAAGTATCTCTCTATTGTTTGTTAGTTTTATGTGCAATGGTGTTCCTTGAACTAGTGAGCATGTATTATAGATGTTTTTCAGTGTAGTGATTCATCAGCAGTTTTTCTTTTTGCAACAAACTATCACACTTGATTTCACTTGTGATTTAGATTGTTTCATTTTTGACCTGCTACATCAAAAATATCTGTCTATGCCTACATATGATAGTTATGAAACAGTCAAAGAAATAAAACTATGACTTCACATGGAAGCTGTGTGTCTGCTTGCTTGTTTACTTTAGTGTGTAAAATAAAGGAAACTGAAATTTCACATGGAATATGTATGTCTCTTTACTTATTTATGTATGTATAAAGTTGTACTGGCTAGTGATAATCAGGCACAAAAAGTCTGTCTAGTCTATAAGAATATACATGCAATAAAAGCCGTTACTTTGTGATTTCATGACATTTCAGTTATAACTCACCACAGGCTTCGTGCCCACAGAGTGGTGCACAGCTACAGTCATCCCACTCCACACGGGTGAATCCACTTTGGATCCCAGGAACTACCATCCCATCAGTCTGACGAGCCTGATCTGCAAGACCATGGAACGTATTATCATGGAACTTATAAACAAAGACATTGGCAACCTTCAAACACTGGACCCCATCAAGTGTGGGTTTGTGAAGGGCCAATCTTGCCTCCTGAACCTGACCGACTTCTTTGAATCAGTCTCCAGAGCCATGGATGAGGGTAAGGTGGATCACACAGCTTACTTGGACCTCAACAAGGCTTTCAACACTATCCCCCACTCTGGAATCATAGATAAACTTACAAAGCTGGGCATTAATCCCTACATCACTCGATGGGTTGCAAACTGGCTTACTAACAGAAACTCCAAATCCAGCTCTAGGCAAGTGACAAGTGTTGTACCACAGTGTTCTGTCCTGGGACCACTCCTGTTTGGCATCTACTTCTCTGAAGTACAGGCCAACACTAAGGGACTGTGGCTTACAAAGTTTGCAGATGACTGCAAGCTGGAAGCCATTACTGAATCCCCAAATGATGTGAATATACTACAAAAGGGCCTTACCAAAACAGATGCCTGGTGCCAGAGACATGGACTTAAGCTAAATGCCAAAAAATGTATAGTTGTCCCCTTTGGAAAAAAACACGAACCTCTGAACTACCACATAGGTGGCAGTACACTAAACACCGAAAGTGTGATAAAAGACCTAGGGACACAGGTGGACAGTGATCTCACCTTTGATAACCACATAGCCACAACAGTTAGAAATTCCTTCTACATCGCACACCTCATCACCAAGGGCTTTTCATCTAGAAAAAAGGAGGTCATTGTCCCTCTGTACTCATCCCTAATTAGACCCATTATAGAATAAAAATGCCCTGTTTGGTATGTACCTCACAAGACATCTGCAACAACTAGAAAGACCGTAGAAATACCTCGCAAAAAGAATCACAGGCCTAAAGCAGATGCCTTATGCTGACCATGTAAAGAAACTCCAGCTATACTTTGTCGCATATCGCCTACTCATAAGCGATCTCTGCCTATCATACAAGGCCATATCAAATCAAGAGTTGTCGGACATGCTAATACCAATCCCTCTGAGCCACATGCACCAGGGATCTTAACTGTGTCATTACGATGAATAGAATATTCCGGAGGAATAGGTTCCTGACCCAGAAACTCCCCATACTCTGGGATAGGCTGCCCACACATGTCTTCAAGAGAAACCTTGACGATTGGATGGGAGATAGGAAATTCACCCTGGGGATCACATCAGTAGCCCTGCTAGACAGGAGTCCAGGAAAGTAAATATTTGTGGGAAGCAACAGCCATGGAATCATTATGGCTATGCTTGTATAGGCCCTAGGCCCGATAGCCTAGTACCTACCTATGAACAGAAGGCATACCTCTCAACCTTATAGTGCAGACAAAAAGCCTTGATAGAAACATTTAAATGGCTAAAGTAGTTACCAAACTCCAAGATAAAATAGTAGAGGACAGTAACTTTACTAAAAAGTGTTACACAACAGCATTACGATACAAGTAGAAGACAGAGTCCATATGACTCAAAGATGACTAGTTACTCCACAGGAAATACCCTCTACCACTTATCCCCCTACTGTTAGTAATCAGGTCCTCACTGCCCTCTCCAGAGCTACGCACACTACAGCAATGGGCCCTGATAATATCCAGGGATGCCTCCTAAATAGTTTGCTACATGACATGTCAGGCCAACTAGTACCTCTATTCAGCCACAGTCTCCAGACAGGCTTCATCCTTAGGGAACGCAGGACTGCAACGGTCATCCCTCTACATAAAGGTGGGCCATCAACAGACCCATAAGCTGGACCAGTATTATATGCAAGGCCATGGAAAAAGTTATCATGGATCTAATAAATACATTGGAAATCTTGAAGCACTGGACCCATCCCAGTTTAGTTTCTTAGATATTATAGACAATCTCAAAAATGTAGACATAAATCACTATGTAACCCAATGGATAGTCAAATGGCTCATGGATAGGATACATGAAGTTAGGCTGTGGGAATACAGCTCCTCAACTAGGCCTGTTACTAGTGATGTTCCACAGGACTCAGCACTTAGACCTCTCCTGTTTGGAATACACTTCTCTGACGTCATAGAAAATATAGGGGGTCTTTGGGTGACCGAATCTGCAGATGACTGGAAGTTGGGTGCAATGACTGATTCCTCTAAAGATGTAAATATCCTTGAGGAGGGTCTGAGAGACAAGTAACTGGTGTCAGAAATATAGCCTAATACTCAGTTCCAAAAAATGCATATGTATACCCTTTGGGAAGTTGACTGCCCCTGCAAATTACAACACTGATAACACTCTCCTAAAAGTAAACCCAGTGGTAAGGGACTTGAGAACTCAGGTTGACAGTAACCTGATTTTTGATCACCATGTGTCCACGGTGGTGAGAAAATCCTTCTATGTGTGCCAAGTTATAACTTATGGCTTAGCATCCAGATCTAAGGAGATCATAATCCCACTATACTTAGCCCTCATTAGACCAATAGTCAAGTACACTGTACTCTTCAGCATGTACCTGACCAGGCATTTCTAACAACCATAGTGGCCACAGAGAATCCTCATTAAAAAAATACAGAGTGTAAAAAACATGTCTTATCTGGAAAACCCCAAACTCTTGTCCCTGTACTCAGTCTCCTACAGACTACCACTGGGCAATAAAACCTAGCTTAAAAGACCTTCTCAAATCCAGCCTTAATGGATACGCTGCACATTCACAAAACAAACAGCACAAGAATTACCCAGTCTGAGGATCTAAACATTGTCTGTGATATAAGCAAAACATGTTGGAGGAACAAGTTTGTGTTTTTATCCTTTTTCTGGAAAAATATTCTCCATTTATGTGAAACAGAGCTCTTTAAGCTTATTCCAATAACATTTGGACCAATGTATGGGAAAGCATAAATTCACCCCTGCTTGCCACCTGTGACTTTTATGGATGGCAGCAGCTTATAGTCTAAGGCACAGGCATACACCAAAGTCTTTCTAGTCCTTGGGCACAGACAACTATGATAACTGGGGCATGAATGGCTAGGCATAAAAGGCCTCTAGGGCCATTAGACTAGTAACCTCCAATTAGGATTTATTCTGTTGAGTTGCAAATGCATGAAATTGCTTTCCTTATAAATGTGTGTAACAAGAACAAGTTGGAGATCAGAAATATATACAATAAGCAAAATCAGCTATACTGAAATGTAGGAAACATCGATATTGGTTAGCAATGAGCTTCTCTTTAAATAAACTGTACTTTACTGGGTATGACACTAATGTATACAATGTATTTTAGATAGCATATATCATGGACAGAAGTAGGTTAAAAAATAAAAAAAGGCAACTGGCTACACAAGTCCCAGTATAAACAAGTGCCTGATCCACGTATGCACACAGTGAAAAAGTGTCAGTGTAGAGTCTTCAAGACACAGAAACATTCCAGCAATGAGGCTAGGCCACGTTCAGGGGAGGATGCACCTACCACATTTTAGACAGAAGTAGTCCACAATAAACGAGAGGCTGGAAAAGAGCCATAAAGATGATAGAGTGGAGTATTGAGGATAAGGAAGACATTATGTATTCTGACTATTATGCAAGAAGCCCAGAATTTCCAGATAGAACACATTCAAAATGATTAAGACAGAAACTGGTGGAAAGAAAAATACTTGCATAAGAAAAACTATCAAAACCATCATATGTATTTTTGCGCTCATTCATACAACAGATCAGTGAAAACAATTATATAGACAAAAATGCTGGGCCATTTGGAAGAATAAGTAACCAAGGAAGTGCAAAAAATGTAAAGAACAAAGCCTAAAGAATTTTAAAAGGCATGAAAAATAAACATGGACATGGGAAAGATAAAGAGATCTGATTTCTTGCAATGATTGTGCAGAGGAAAAAGTCAAAATAGTCAATACCAGAAACCATCTCCAAATATATTTGAAGAGAAATGCAGGCAAAGTATCCATGTATGGTAACTTTCACAACCTAAACAATAAGATCACAAAGGGGGAATGTAAAACAGAAGATTAGTAAAGTAAATGCTAAATTTACAGAAGCTGAAGTAATGAAATAATTCCAAAGTGAAAGATTTACCATAGGAAGTCTAACACACAAAGTAAGGAAAATAGAAGGGAAGACATATGGACATGAGAAATTATCCCTGGGATTCAAGAAGCTCGGCGCAAGGACGGTTTTAGCCTTGCGCTGAGCGTCCTCACTAAACATGGTGCAGCAGCACCATATGGATATGTATGAGGGCACGACGCCACAACCTCGACGTGCACAGGAAACGTGTGCGAGTGCAGGGGGCATGTACAAGTGCTCTATGGAGCCGTAAACATGCCCCGACACTTGCAAAACCTACTATGCCTACTAGCAGAGCCCGCCCCTAATAGTAAGTCAGTAATTCAGTGTCCGTGAATACCGAAATGTATGCTAAGCATACAAGAGTGTCCATGAACAGTGAAATAAAATCGAAGTAATAAAGACACAAGCACGTAGTGGAATGTTGAGCCCGGTCCCTAGAACTTTCACAATTAGATTCTCTGTCCCTATTATACATTCAAATTCTGCAATACCGAAAGTGTAAGCAAAGCGCAGTGTGTCTGCGCATCACTGCCCTCCACCCAGTGTAGCTTACACATCATATTCATTCAAATAGAGAAAAACATGCAGAATTGACGTGTCAATAGTGTAGTGTTTAGAGCATCCGCCTAACAAACAGGCATTCCCGGTTCGAGCCCAACAATAGCACATATCATTTTCCATGTGGAATGAATGTTGTTTTGCCGTAAAACCAACATAAGAGTATTGCATGAGATATTTAACTTAAATATCATTCAAGCAAACTGGCACTGTCATAATGAATAAGGTACTAGTAAGCAGATGTAAGCACAAATAAGCAGCAGTAAACACATATAAGTACCAGTTAGCAAGTCTGAGTGCACTTGCGTGGGTCTAAGCAGTGCCCAGCATAGGAAATGTATATAAGTATATACAGATATATAATATATATATATATATATATATATATATATATATATATATATATATATATATATATATATATATATATATATGGGTCTACCTGAGAACGTCGACAGATGAGAAGACCGACAACGAAATCACCGACGCCAGAAGATCGACAAGTCAGAAGACCGACGGATGAAAACACCGACGCGGAGAACACCGAGATGGGGAAAGGATGTGTAAGTATGCGGTAGTGACGGACGTTAGGGTGCGAGTAAGGTAAGTGTGCGATGTTGACGGTCTATAGGAACAGGGGTGGGTTAAGTGAGTTAGGGTTAGGGCGCGGGTTAGGTAAAGGTGCAGTAGTGATATTTTTTGGGTTAGGGCGCGGGTAGGTGAGTGTGCGATAGTGACGGACCTTAGGGTTAGGGTTTCTGTTAGGGTTGTAGATAGTTGTGTATGTAAGGTTTAGTGTTTGTTTGTTAGGATTTTGGTGTGCTTGTGTTGTGTGTGCGGTTTTTGGACAGGGGATTTGTTTTGTTTGTTGGTTGTTGTTATGATGTGTTGAGTGTATGAGGTGTCGTGTTTGTGAACTGTCGATTATGTGGTGTTGGTGATGTCGTTGTCGGTGTTATGCACTGTTGATGTTGTCAGGTAGATCCATATATATATATATATATATATATATATATATATATATATATATATATATATATATATATGTATATATATCTATGAGGAAAGAACAATGTAACAATAAAGCATACAAAAGGAATGAGAAGGGAATCAACAGCAACCCCAGTATTATATAGCGCTGTCAGCGTATGTCATATCCAGCTGGGTAGGAGTGAGCAAAGCACTGCTACTCACACCACAGGTAGGATATTACCAGTGGGAGTAACATTGTTGATTTGCTAAGTCTACTTTACACACAGAGGGTAGTCCCTGGTGGGACAACCCAGAAATTGATAGACCATTTGGCCATCTGACCATTACACAAGCAAGGGCAGGTATGTTCAAGGACTAAATGGTGGGAGAGCCTGAGAATACACGGGTTGGGACAATATACGTGTAGGGCCACTAATGCTCGGGAGAGGGCAATGTGTGGAGGTGTGTCATGGCTGCGATAACAAGTGGACAATGGATGGTATGCGTGTATTTTAAACACGGGTGGGGTGGAGGAACTATGGGTATGAAATTATGGAGCCAGGTATGCCAGGGTTGGATGGGCTGGTTCTAATTTGACCGCCCCGTGGAGGTCAGCAAGGTCGTTATAAGTATATATGCATACACACATGCAGACATCAATATGTAGAAGTACATTCTCTGTAACACATTAATTCCATTTGCAGACATAAATAACATGAATGTGCCCTTACAAACCTCGACAGTAGATAGAATAATAGGTTGTGCAGAAGAGGGACGGGACGAAACTGCTAGAACGCAGAAGTGTGTACAATGTCCAAAGTCAGTGCTGTGCTGAAAATAATCAAATGTGAGGACATGGAATCATTCCTGTGATCTGCCTGCTACGGCAACGCCAATTACTAAACTGGTCTATTTGTAAAAGAAATACACCGAACACATACATAATTAGGCTCTCATGTGTAACATGTGCATTACCACATAGTCATACTTATTAATTTATTGTAGTGTCATGTTAACGGGAGTAAGGATTTAATGAAGTATAGAGTCTAATCTTGACATAAACACATGCATGCTCCATGTGGGACAACCCCAAAATTGTAAATAGTATTCTTTGTCGCTCATGTCACCAATGTTTGTGGCCTAAACGTTTGGGAGTTCTGAAGATACGTGGAGTGAGTCAACCGATGGGATGGGTCTATAGGAGGAGGGAGTGGCCAATGTGTAGTGGTGTGGATACACCATGAATCCGACTGGAAAATGGATGACTGCAGTGTTAGAGAGGGGTTGGGGTGTGTGTTTGGGGAACCAGAAGCCATGGATATATGGGTATATATGCAAATGAAGCAGCACAGCAATAGTGTATTGGTTAGAGCAACCGCCTAACGAACAGACATTCCCATACCGAATCCCACTGTATCACATACCATTTACCATCGGTAATCTGTACATGAACATATTGCGACATCTGTCAGCTGTATAACCTGCAAAATTTCAATTAAAAGTTAACTGGAGTGAAGCGTCAGTGTCATAATGAATAAGGCACTAGTAAACATGTCAAGCATATATAAACACCAATAAGCATGTGTAAGTGCATTTGTGCGGGCTATGTATTGCTTTACAGACATATACACACACACACACACACACACACACACACACATATATATATATATATATATATCTATATATATATGTAAATATATATATATATATATATATATATATATATATATATATATATATATATATATATATTTATATATCTATCTATATATGGATTCCATACATTTGGTCGAATTGCTCTTAGTTGAAAATGTTTCCAGGCATTGTACTGCACTGAAAGCTCACTTGACTGAAAGGTCTCTTGATCGAAGTTCATTTGGTATTGAAATATTATATACAGAAATATTAAATAAGGGGGGTGTGGGGGCACAGCCTCCCACATAATTTTAATGTATTCATTCCTATAAGAAGGTATATCCATTAGAAATGCATTAATATATATATATATATATATTTTAGTAAAAACTATTTGTATAATGTGGGGGGCTACACCCCCACACCCTCCAATGTGGGGGGTTGTGCCCCCCACCCCCCCTTATTTAATATTCTCACTCCAGGGTTTCACTGCAGTGGGGCAGGGGCTATATTCCATTTTCGACCAAATGAACTTCGATCAAGTGAGCTTTCAGTCAAGTGAGCTTTCAGTGAAGTGAACTGCCTGGAAACATTTTCAACTACATGTAATTTGACCAAATGTATGGACTCCACATACATATATATATATATATATATATATATATATATATATATACATATATGTGTGTGTTTGTGTGCTTAGATACACAGATATACAGCTATGTTAGGAAACAGCACACAAGAATGACATATGTTCACAGGCTATGCCAATGGAAGTGAGAAGCCCAAGCAAGAAACATGAAACACGTAGCATGACCTTCCACCCCCCCCCCAGCCAAACACGGGAAACATACACACAAACAATGTAAAGAGTGCATGGCTCCCCAGACCACAGGCAGGATACAACTTGGGGGTACACAGTGCACCCGTGAATTCTAATCTTGGAACACAGACAGGAGCGTCCCTTGCGGGACACCCCAAAAATTGGAAAAACCAACAGAAGGTGATAGACTGAATATTCTGGCTGTGGTGTATATACACTCAGAATACAAGAGTGGGAAACCCTAATGACCCATGGGCAGAGACAATTGTATGAAATGGGTTCCGTAAAGTGGAGAGTGGGCAGCATGTAGTGACATGTCCAGAACAGACAAGGACCCAGAGTAAGGATGGGTGCTGTTGAGGAGGTGCGGGTGGGGGAACTATGGGATGCTACTTATGGGTTTAGATGTGCAGGTGTTGGCTGATGTGGGCCTATATGGGCAGCCCTAGGGATGTAAGCGAATGTGTTCATTGGGCAGAGGCGTTGCCCAATGAGCAGCCACACCCACTCCGAGTCCCACTGCAGCAAAGTGTAATCTATATGGCAAGGAACGGAATAAGCAGATGTAGACGTATATATGTAGAGGTATGTGTGTATATCTAACCATATCGACATAGAGATAAGCCTCTCCCTCTCCGTAGTACAAATGTATACATACAGAGACAGAATACAGATACATACCCACATATAAATATATACATATGCAGACACCCATAGACCCATATGTTGAGATATATGTGTGTATATATGTATATATATATATATATGTATATATATATATATATATATATATATATATATATATATATATATATATATATATATATATATATATATATACAGCAAAATATAAATATACATGTATGCGTACATATACAGATATATCTATATATAGTAATGTAAATATATATATATATATATATATATATATATATATATATATATATATATATGTGTGTGTGACTGTAAATATACACATGTATATTGCTAGGATATGATACAGCAGTTATGAGTAATGTATGTTCACAGGCCATGCATATGTGGGTGAGAGGGTCTAATAAACAAACGTGTAACATGTAGCATCAACCCCCCACCCCCCAGCTAGGCCAGTGAGACATACAGACACGCAGTAAAGGTAAACACACCACTGCTTCCCAGACCACCAGCAGGATACTATCAGTGGGAGAGATCTGCCAGGTCTAATCTTGAAACATAGACATCGATGTCCCTTGTGGGATACCAAAAATTAATGATCGGAGGCAGTCCTGGTAATGACTTATCAAACCAGGCTGTAGATGTACACGGACCAGTAGGTTGTGCAAGCCTGATAACCCATGGGTTGACAGAACCAAGGTATGACATGTGTCCAGACATGGGGCGAGTGGGAAGTGTGTATTGGTGTGTTTATACCCCACCTGCACCCACAGTAAGGATGAGTGCTGTAGAGGAGTGGCAGGTGGGGGAACTATGGGTATGCAATTATGGGCCTAGGTGTGCAGGTGTTGGCTGGTGCAGTCATATTAGGACCACCCCAGGGATGTAAGTAATATTCCAAAATGGGCATAGCTGATGGCTATACCTCTCAACCCCTAAGAGCACATCCACTGGACAGGCCATAAAGCATTGGGGGAACAAATAGGGACCATACCTCTGAACTGTCCCCAATTTCCAGGGACGTCCCTGATTTCGACTCAGTTTCTAACTCTGTCCCACTTAAACCCTCCTAAAACTAGTGACATTTGGAGGAAAGGTGGTGAATTACACGTAATGAATAACAACAACAATTAAGAGTTATAAACATCATTTACCTCAGAAAATGTGTATGAATTCATATGCTCTGAGCCTGTCAATGTGTCAGGTTAATGGCACCAATAATTTAAATGTGTCCCTGATGTTGTTATGCCATGTCCCTGATTCAGTTTGTATTTTTCCTCAATCGTATGAAAGGTCTGATAGGGACAGAAAGCACATATTCCACTGACAACCTTAGAAAGATGATAGAATATTAGGTATGCAGTAGCATGACTCAGATGAAGGCTATGGGTTCCAAAACCCAATTACTTGTTTGTAATGAAGAGTGTCAGTTCCCCTGTATTAGCCAGATGGGTGTAGATTGTAAGAGGAACACACCAATAATATGAATCAAACTCTGGACAGGGACCGGATTCTGTACAGTCGAATGGCATGCTGTTGCCTAATGGGCAAGTATTGCCGATACTGTAGGCATGTAATCTGATGTAATAGGCATTACAAGGCAATATCGTAGTCCTCACTCCCACCCAGGGGTGTGTGTGTGTCAGATGCAAACACCAAATGCAGTGCATTTGCAAGTGTGGGAGCAAGTGGGTGTTAGCCTGTTTGGCCGCCAGTATGCAAGTATTTCACTGGTAAAGCAATGTAGAGGCTAACTGAGTGTAAGAAACTGCAACCAGACGTTAGCATTGCTTAGCACCGTGCAAACCCACGCACACCCGCTCACAACTGCTTTAATGTGCCTTAATCACTCCATATCCAATGGCCTTGTTCTTCCCTGCAACAAAATAAACGGCCTTTGCAAGGCTTATCCAGGACCCTGCACACACAGCTATTGTGATTTACCACTAAGCCATGGAAGATATACAGACATCGGACCTTATCACAAACATATCATCCAGCGCAGTCATTCAACAGTATAGGAAATGTATTCCATCATGTAGATGTATGTGTGAGTGTTTATGTCCAGCATATAGATACATACATATATATAGATATATCAGGAACATCCCATGCGACAACAAAGCATTACAAAGGAATGAAAAGGGAAACACCAGCAATGCCTGTATTATGTAATGTTGTTGTCCTATTAATATCAAGACTCCCTCAGACAGACATGTGTCATTTATAGACGCAAACATTTGTACACTGGCCATATACATCACTCTGTGCATGTTATTTACATTAACACAACAGTTCCTGTCCAATCATTATGTGAGAACAGTACTCTTGCAAGGTGCTGTGTGCGACATCATCATCATGATAAAGATAAATGGGGTAACTATAGAGGGACCGGTAGTGTTGTGTGTACAATGGGGTCATCCCATCACGTGTACCTGGAACATTTAGGAGTCATGTGCATACTAGGATCATGCACCTGAGAGACAGGGGTGAAGACAACTAGAGTATGTTGTGATGCATATTAAAAGGGCTACATGTGTCCAATGGACATGTGTGTGAAATGGACAGCTATGTATGGGGCAAATGTTGTTCTAGGAACCAATTGGCCTTTTGTTTCCATCGGGTGAGAGTGGCATGTGGGGGAAGGAGAGTAGGTATGCTTGTGGAGGATAGGTACGGTAAGATGACAGACAAGACAGCATACAGGTTCGGTATATGACACGTGGGGGGATACACCTTGGACGGGGAGGGTTGTTCAGCATTCACAAGCCCATGAGCCCCCAGATGGAAACAGTGGGACAGAGGTCCCCAGCCATGGGCAGCCACCACTGCACCAAAACAGCTGCAAAGGTGGCAGTGCTGGGGGCTGTCTAGGAGGGGCAGCCTCACACTGTAAATGTGACACACTGCCCTTGAGCTAGCATATCTGGCCTCACAACCCCTTATTGAGCTGCCCCTACACACTATGTCCAGGACTGTATGACAGCGGACATGTTCCTGTCTTGACCTGCTCCCAGGGGGGACAAGCCCCATTCTCAGTGACGGTGCCACCAGAAGGTGGTGCACAGCCAACAAGGTGGAGGTCCAAGGCTGGGCCCCAGATGTGCTGTTGCCCAGTGCCATGGCCAGCTGAAGTGGGACAGGAGGTTCTGCTGGGACCTCCAAACCCATACAGCCTATGGTGTTGCAGTTTAAACACAGATATGGCTTAGTAATAGTCAACAGCATTCAGGATTACTTACAACAGCATGCATAGATATGACCATCAACCCAACACAACAGATGGTATACATTTGCAGAGGGAGCACAACACATGCATATATACTGCATGACATCTGTACAAAGTGTAAAATACTTGTGACTGCAACTATGAACAGTGGCCCATTATTGGCATGTTACTGAAAACCCCAGACAGTGTCTGTCATACCATTGTTTCATGTGACATATGTCTAGTCAGGGATGCAATGGCAGTAACTCATCACTATCACCATGTACTGGCTGCAATCCTCACACTATGCTCCTGCTGTTCACAGATGTGTGTTCAGTGAGTAACACAGGAAACAAATGGTTCCACACACTGACCAGTCCACAGATGGCCCTACAGATGGGGGTCCCTCACAAACAGAGCATTGTCTTGTCAGTTTTACAACATGCAGAATAGCCATTACCACACACAACTTGTTAAACAGGCAGTAGTCTCAATGAAGCATCGCTACACTTACATGTTGTAGTCATGTCTGGCACATCACCCTCCTGTCTTTAGGCTATTTCCCACTGTGTATGTTGTTTGAGAAACATCCAGATATCATCTGTGATGCCGTTTACCAAACACTGGATCCAGGTACCACTCACAGCGACTGTCATGGGCAAACACCAACATGATGTTCCTAGATATTGTACTGTGTTTTTCATGCAAATGGCTATGGGAATATCATCACAGCTGTTCCACATGCAATCAGCTAGAGGAGGACTGCAATAGGTGCAGAGGCCATCACCTGATCATGACCATCACTTACAATACACAAGCTGCTGCTGAGCAGGTGTACACCTCCACATCCACCAGAGAGTGTGTGGGAGGGACAGACAGAGGCAAAGTATATCAGAGAAGGGCTTGGAGACTAAAACCGAAGCATCGTTTGTCACACACCTACCAGTACAGGGGTCAAACTCCTGACTGACTAGTCATTACTATTACAAGTGCATGCAGTTACTCCATGTGCCACAAAGCTGACATGTTGGTGTGCTGTAAGAACATATATGTGTGTTGGTGAGAAACATCTGCAACAGAGATATAGTAGACATACATGAGGTGTAGCACGCATGGCTGTCCACATGAACGGATGTCATTGTCAACACAACCACACTCTCTAATGGACTCACATTGACACTCTTAGCCAGGCCCACAAATACACTCCCAAACTACTTAGTTTGCCACACTGCAGTAATGCACAGGTACTACATGCGCCACAGGGGATATCCGGAGGTTCTATGGGCTAGGGCATGTGAACATGTTTGACATCTGTCGGTATGCCAATGGGAGTTATACTGAAAGTGACTGTGGTTGGGAGCATCATACCCCACATGCAGACACAAGGTGCCAGTACTGACATGCATGTGTGCATTGCTTCATGGATGTGTAGTGGCTGGCTGTGGAATATGGCTGTACAAGGCTGGGTGAGGGGGTAATCCTTGGCATCATGCCACCCGACAATGGTGTGCAGTGTGGTACAGGGGTATAGTGTCTACAATATCCCACACAGATGGGTATTGTATGAACTGTCCTGACATCCTGGTTACCATTGTGTATGGCCATAGCTTTGCAATGCATGCCATGTCTGTGTTTGATAGTCCCTGACATGGACATTGCCTAGGATGTGCATGTTCCACAATAATGTACAGTGACATGTACAGGTGTACCCAGTTTGGCTGGCACATGTGTGCACAGACTGTTATCCTCCGATATGCCAATACTGGCCTGGTGTGGAAGAACCTGCTTATAGTCAGCAGGTTGACCTGCACCTGCATTGATAGCATGATACAGGTATTCACTGGTGTCGGTGGCATCAGTCCATACAGGGCACATGTGAAAGGCATTGTATAGCCTCTGTGGATCACATTTGATGGCACCACATATGCTGCAGGCATCCAGTGGGAAACATAGTGAAGGCACATTGTCCACAATTATGTGCCTATTGTACTGCTGTACAGGGTGCCATGCCTTCTGCAGCCCACTGCAATCACACCATGCCTACTATCTGTCATCAATGTGCAGGGTACTAGCAACATAGCGGGATATTTTAGGCAAGTGTGTTTGTGTATGTCACATGGGTTCAGGATGTATTTGGTGTAATAGTAGGGTTGCATACTTTGTTGACCAAGCCTTTTGCCAGATGTAGGGGTATGGATTGCCAACGCAGTCCCGTGGCTGACTGACATCTGTACTCCTCGTAAGGTGGACATTGTGACATATAAGACGGACACCATATAGGAAAACTGCAAAATCCGCTCCCCAACATGCCCAGTGGTTAGACACTCACAGCCACCTCCACACAGGCTTTGACAGTCAAACACACACACCTGCCATGTCCTGGAATAGAACTCCTACTTAACTAGTGCATCACACTACAGCAATACGCAGTTACAGCACGAGCTACAGAGAATACTGGGTTACAACAGTCCCAGACGTGTATTCCTAGGTGGGTGACATCAGCAGGATTCCAAATGGTGGTCATGTGAATTGTACAGAGTGTGCATACTCTAAAAAGCATTGTTCTTGTCTCAGGCAGACAGAGACACACACAGACACACATACACGGTCTCTCTTGGAATAGAACCCCTAACTAACTAGTTTATCACACTACAGCAATATACAGTTACAGCACGTGCTATGGAGAATACTGGGTTACAGCAGTCCTAGAGGTGTATTCCTAGGTGGGTGAGCAGGATTGCCAAAGGTGGTCATGTGAATTGTACAGAGTGTGCATACTCTAAAAAGCATTGTTCTTATCTCAGGCAGGCAGGCAGGCAGACAGAGAGACAGACACACACACACACAGACACACACACAGACACACACACACACACACACACACACACACACACACACACACACACACACACACACAGACACACACACACACTCTTAACTAGTTTATCACACTACAGCAATACGAAGTTACAGCACACTCTACGGAGAATAATGGGTTACAGTAGTCCTAGATGGGTAGCAAACTGGCTCACTGATGGACTCCATCTAATCAAAATAGGGGAAGCCAACTCAAGCAGAAGAACTGTAATGAACTGCGTACCACAGGGATCATTCTTCGGGCCTCTGTTATTTGGGATATACTTCTCTGAGGTGCAGGCCAAAACCAGTGTGCTATGGCAGACCAAGTTTGCAGATGACTTCAAGCTGGGTGTGGTCATCAATTCCCCAAGTAGGTCTCAGCCAAGCAAATGACTGGTTCCTGAAACATGGCCTCAAGCTGAATGTCAAAAGGTTCATCATCCCCTTTGGGGAGAGTGATGACCCCACCTGGGCAGCCAAGTGCTCTGGATAATGCAGAATGCTCCACATTCAATGATAAGTGAAGCCACTGTTCCTCTGTTCCACACTGAACAGCTTCGGATCCACAACACGGGTTTTCATTGGTTTGTATACCTCAATTACTGCTAATCAGCATCACGGTATACAAATCAATCAAATAGGTATGCCACTGTTCTGCACTGAACAGCATTGGTTGTGCTGCACAGTTTTTGATTGTCTCATATTCTGCAATTACAATCAATCACCACCGCAGTATATTAACCAATCAAATAACTGTTCATGAGATCTACCCTTTCAGAGCAAGTGGAACAAAACAGGATACACTTTCACATCTACTTCACAAGTTTTGCAAGGGCTCTGCAATACGGTTACTCATTCTTAATCGTGTTGTCTTTCATGGTGCAATCTCACAAAGCAGCTTGATTTTTCAGTTATTGGGTACAGCTGTGCACTTTAGTCATCACTCACAAAACATGCTCATGAAATCCTTAACTTGGTATAGTAGTTTGTAATATATTCCAACCCATTTACAGGGTTAGAAATCTGCTCTGCTGCAAGCACCACTACTCTTCAGTACTAATATACATGCAGATGGAAGGGTACCTGGAAACAAGAATGAAAAAAGAAATGTCTACATACAATCAAGTAGCTTTAGCTGAAAGAATGTTATGTAAGTATTTTAGTTTTTGTAGAGCTAAAAGCAAGGCACAACTTTTAGTTGACTTTCTACCTCCTCCTAGCTCAGCCGCTGTGGCTAAATGTCTGATATATTTTTTTTATTTTTTAATCATAAACCCTACTGGAATATACTGTCAATGCCTGCGGGCAAAGTAAAACTACAGACCTCTCAGACACCCCCAGACACACACACACATACACACATACACACACACACACACACACACACACACACACACACACACACACACACACACACACACACACACACACTTAAAAAGGTAATAAATGGATGGTCATAGCAAAACAAAAAAAAATTTCCTGCTGTAACAATCTCCAAACACAAAAACAAAACTGGATCCCTACTTTGATGAATCTTTTCCACATCCACTAAACAAACATCAAAATAAGTACTAGATCTAAAGAACTAAATTTTGTTTGCAACAGAAACAGTACACATTGGACAGACAGCTATATATCTCTCAGAATTCCCATTTTCTGGAAAAGGCTGTCCATGTATGTGAAAATGCCCCTAATCTGTCATTATCTTATTATTTCATTCCCCTGATTTGCCTGAAAACTACATATTTTATGAGATCACACCAAAAACATAAGACAAAAATTTGGACATTTTGCAAAATTCTGGGCAGCTGAGATGTATAACAAGGGTGAGATAGTGTTTGTGTTCATGTGTGTGCGTGTGTGTGTGTGTGTGTGCATGTGCGTGTGTGTCCATGCGTATATTTTGGCTGAAAGGCCATGGTCATGGTCGAGGTACATTTTTTGCGCAGTGTGAAAATAGGGTGTTCCACATTTTGACTGTTTGCTACACATTGCTATGGTCTGTGTTCCACATTGGCCTCTTAGCAGATTGAGACCTATGTATGGTCCCTGCATATTATCACATTAATAACAATGTCCTAAGCACACAATCAGTCATGAGGGATTTGGGCACCCAGGTTAATAGTAACCTGAATCTTGACCACCATGTTGCTTCCATTGTACAGGAACCTTTCTATATGGTGCACCTCATAAGTAAGGGTATCTCATCCAGGTACAAGGGGATCATAACATCCCTGTATTCTTCCCTTATAAGGCCAATTATTGAGTACGATACCCCCTTCAGCATGGACCTCGCAAAACGCATGCAGCAGCTGCAGAGACCACAGAGGTTCTTCACAAGAAAAATCCAGAGCCTCAAACAGCTACCCTACACAGATGGGCTAAAAGCCCTGTCCCTCTACTCAGTTTCATACAGACTCCTCAGAGGTGACCTCTGTATGGCATACAAAGCAATCTCAAACCCCACCGTGACGGGACTGCTGCATATCCGCAAGTCAAGCTCAACTCAAGTAACCCACACACGCAATCTCAACCTGGTCTGTGACATCAATAGGACTTGTTGGTGGGAGAGATTTGTGTCCCAGAGATTCCCCCATCTGTGCAATAGACTCCCTCTCCACATCAAGAAGAGTACCTCAATATCCTTTTTCAAGCGCAACCTGGATAACTGGATGGGAAACAGAAAATACACCCCTGGGATTCCACCTGTGTCCCTGCTGGACTAGGTGCTTTGGGTGCTGACTTGTCAAAACATGGGCTAAACTCAAGGCTAGGCTTATAAGGGCCTCAGGGCCAATAGCCTAGGGGATGAAAGGTTAATAATAGCAGCCCAAGATGGTGGACTTGCATGCATATTTAACGAAAACCACCAAAATGAAAAAAACTGTATTACCACATCCAAAAAACCAATGACTTCTGTTCCAGACGAATAACTGTTTAATTCCACAGCATGTAGAATAATAGAGAAGCACAATAAAAAATACAGCAATGAAGGTCAAATAATCCAGCAAAAATATCTTCTCCTAGCGCCTCGGCTGTAACAGCCTTTACAGAGTAAAATGCCTGCACACAGCATATCAATTTATAACTCATCTAAACACAATCAATTAATTAATTAAAATCTTAAAGCAGCATCGACATAATTTAAAATAAAATAACAGAAATTAAATAAAACTTTGGCAATGACACTCCTTATTTAGCCCAATGGGCTGTAAAGTATTATATTTCATTATGAAAATAGACTCTTTTGTTTCTTAATAAATATTTCAAAAATTCATCACTAGAAAAATATACAGAAATATGTTCCAAAATAGTAACTGCTAAACTATCAATTACCCCTTTATGTACTGAATTAAAATGTTCTGCTACAGGGCTAACCATTTTTTATTTTTTATATCCCTGACATGCTCTTTGATTTTTTCACTTAAACTTCTCTTACTTTCACCTATATAAAAATAATTGCATGAACATTTTATTGCATAAATAATACCCTTTGTTGTACAAGAAAAAAATATCTTGTGTTTGAAATCTTTTACCATTAATTTGATGGAATGTAGGCACTGTATATTGAAATACAGAGCATTTACCACAAGCACTAGTACCTAAACTTCTCATATTATTCATTGGAAACTTTGTTGGTCTATTATATTTACTATGTACTATAAAGTCCTGAATATTACGCCCCTCTGATAGGAGATCCTAAGTTCCATTCCTGATAGACTAGACACCTGTTTTGTAATTATTTTCCAATACTCTTTTAATAATTTATTAAACCTTTCTGAAAAAACTGTATATCTAGTAACAAAAAACATACTATTTGATTACTACCTACAACATTACCTTTATTTTTAATCTCTCTATTAAAGTTATAATTTTCATAAATTTTCAAATAATTCTCCACAATATTATATTTATCATAACCCCTACTAAAAAACAATATTCATAGCTCTCATCGCTTCTTTTATAGATTCATTTTCATCATTACATAATCTTTTGATTCTCAATAATTCTCCATGTGGAATAGCAATCAAGGTACTAGGTGGAAGACAACTAGTAGCCTGTAATATTAAATTTTGTTGATTAAATTTTCTATAGATACTAGTTTTAATTTTCTCACCATTAATCCCCTCCAAAGTCATATCAAGAAAAACAACTTGAACACCAACTTGAGCCTGATCATATCTAATTCCAAACTTATTATTATTCAAAAAACTCAAAAAGTGGTTAACCTTGTCTTTACCTTTATGACATATAAAAATAAGATCATCTATGAATCTAAAATAATATTTAACATATCTTTGAAAAAAAAATTAATCTCTCTATATATATGGGTACTTTCCATATAACCCATAAACATATTGGCATACATGGGGGCAAAAGATGCCCATTACATGCATATTAGTTTACAAAGTCCATTGAACATGTGTGAGAAGCAGACAAATTTAGGTTCTGTAAAAAAAAGAACTAGAAGGAGTTGCATATCTTGTTGCTGGGTGTGATACACACAGAGGGTCTATACACTGAAAGACACATTAGTGTAGCAAGTCTGTTCCATTGAGGATTGTGCGAACACCACAATACAGAAGTAGGTGAGAAGCTTTGGGAACATGAACCACAAAGTATTACAGAGGATGATGAAGTGTGCATCATACTGGATCAGCCATTACCGACATTCCAAAAAAAGTAGGTATAGGAACACCAGTTATAGTAGTTCATTAAAAACAAAAAAGTAGCATTGATCCTTGAAATTGCTGTATATTACCTTTACAGTGTTTTACATACAGCAAGACACAAAGTTACAAATCTCAAGATTTGCAGGCAGAAATGAGAGCAACGTTGCGAAAAAATGCTGAGACAGTTCCAATAGCAGTAGTAGGAAAAATGGATTTAATTAAAAAAAAAACAACTAAAGTAATTTTTAGATATGCTGCCCATTAATGTAACTTCGTATGAATTGCAGGAATCAATTCTGGCCCTTTTGTGGGTGCTAAGAATAACACTTTTGGATAACAAAGATTGAAGCAATACTAATTTCATGAACTTTAACTATGCCCTGACTTAGAAATGGGGTCCATTCTCATAATGGTATTAGAAACCCAATAGTTTCGGAGAAATTAAACCATACATCTGACGCATCCACTTAAATGGCATGTTTATAAAACAATATGCAACCTGTCCAAGTTTAATCCACAGTTATGCAATACTGCCCTATTGTCTTTCAACTGGAATACCCCAAAATCCTACCCTTTCAGGATGCTTTAAATGAATTCAATGCAACTTCTAAATAGCATTACAACCCCTAGAAGGAAGGCACTAAAAGCAAATAATGCAATTTGGCTATCCCAAAAGAGTAAAATGCTAATGCAGGATAAAGAAAAAGTGTGGAAAGAGTGGTAGGAATACAAAACATCACAATATGTCAAACTTCAGAGTGCTCCACATCTGTAATAAAAAGAAAATAAATTAAGGCAAAAAAAAAAACAATACCAAACAACACTTTGAACTATAGTTAACCCAACCCTATAAAGATTCTAGTAATCTATTAAAGAAATCTGGCATCGTCGTCAAAAATTCAACCCTAATCCTTCTGCCAAAAACTTGTCACTTAATCCTGCAATAAAATTCATCTTTTATTTCATAGATAGTATAGTGTTTCTAACCAGGAATTCCCACATCTAATCCCAACCCTGCCCAACAACCATATATTACTACATCTACTTTTACCTTCAAACCAGGTCCCTCATTCCATGTAAAACAATTCAAACTCAAACCATATTCAGCTGATGACCTTCCAAGTTAGTACCTTGAAATAGCAGCCAATAGCATTTCCTATCTCATCTCAATCCTCATAAATATGTCAGTCTAGGAATCTCATGTCCCTTTTCTTTGGAAACAATCACACATTATATACAAATTAGAAAATTCAACAGACATCACTAACCTTATACCTAAAGTAATCTGGTAATCTCCAAGTGTAGTACCTCGCAGGATGTGCAGTAGCAAAACCTGCCCCAAATACGCCTCCAGCCCTGTGGAGGCAGCAGCAGTATGATTATTCAACAATGTGCGGACTGGAAGTTAATTAATATTCAGCATCTGTGCCAAAATCAACCCAAATGACATTAATGTAATGTTGTATTAGGAACATAAAACTTCATCCAGTACCAAAAAGGAAATGTTTTATTAGGGACATAAAACTAAAATGCCTGCAGTAAGCCACATTTTAGTCAGTCAATCGGGCAGAGTTCACACCATTTCTCTAAACGATACTAAAACTACCAAAAGAGCTTTCCATAACGTTGAAAAGTGGTTTATGCAACACTGCCTCCTCCTTAACCCCAAAAAAACTAAGCTTCTTCTCTTTACTCCTACTAATAAATCTCCTACACCATTCTTCACTATCTCCGCAAATAATTCTACCTGTATTAACCCCGATACGACCACTCGTCTATTACGTGTAACCATTGACAACCATCTTAACTTTGATGACCAAATTAACACTACTATTAAAGCTGTTAATAAAAAAATTGGGACACTCTACAGAATTAAACCCTTCCTTAACCCAGCAGCTAGAAAAACCATTGCACAGACCCACCTGCTTTCCACCCTTGTTTATGCTTCAGCTATATATACTACCTTATCTAAAACCAACATTACCAAACTCTCTACCTGCTATAATAGTATAGCCAGATTCATAAATGCTACTCCCCATAGAACTCACCACTGTCAAAACCTCAAACAACTAAATTGGCTAGAACTAAAAAAACACTTACTCTACGAACAATTACTTGTCGTTCATAAGACCCTTCACTTCCCTGATAATACTCCTAGCCTGGCTAAACTGATTTCTCCTTACAAAAACCTAGCCACACTTCGCTCTGCCAATAAATTCCTAGTATCTACAACTAAATCATACAATAAAGCTGGGGATGCATTATTTTCAAATTCTATAGGTAAACACTGGAATATACTCCCTCAAGAAATAGCTACTCAAGAGTCTACCTCTCTATTCAAAAGACATATCAAAGAACATCTTAAAACTCATTGGCTATGTCCTTGTACTAATCCCGACTGAAAGTAAGTCTCAATACACCTTATTTGTCTTCCCGTCCCATTACTGACCTCCTGTCTGACACTTCCTAGTACTAAGAGTTGCATCTCAAAAGTATGCCTTCTATTATTTTAAACTTCAGTATTTTCTTTTTATTTTTAATTTGTGTAACTTTTCTTATAAATATTTACATCGTTTTTGTAATTATCTCTTGTACCTTGTATATTTTTATGAAAAATAACTTTTTTTCTTTGTTAAATATCACTGTTATTTTTACCTGTACTGGAGCTTTTCTCCCCGGGCCTCTGCTGTAAACGGATATATGTCCAGTTAGACTAGCCCGGTCAACAAATGTAAAATAAAATAAAAAAAATAAAATTATATTTTAATGGCTTTAAGAACATGTGCTTGCAAGGAAGCGGGGGTGTGGGGGAGCACAGCCCCCTGAAAAAGGAGAAAAAGTAAGAATTTATCATAGGATGGAGTTTGTCGTGATAATGAATATTTGGCAGTTTACACAAAGTAACATGCGAATTTGCATGCATGTCCTTCTTCCTGGATATCCACACCCATTTGGCGTGCCAGTCAATGACGACACACCCAAAGCTGCGCAGAACTAACTGCGAGGTACTACACTTGGAGATTACCAGTAATCTTAGATTCATGGGAGAATAGTAGGCCAACTGCCCCGAATTCAGAATCAAACTGTGTATTCCACACCTCCCATAGAACTAACATTCATCTCTAACCCTTATAGATACTGTTAATAAAGAAAGAGCTAATGACAAACTAGTCTGCCCCTTACTTCTATACTTGTCTAAAGCTTTCAACACACTTTGTCACACCAAAATTCTACTTCAAATGTGTATATTAGGTCTATCACAGAGCACCCTTCTATGGTTCAAAAGCTACTTTTCCAACAGGTATCAGTCAGTATAATGGCACTCCGCCCTCTCGCCATACCTCCCAGTCATCACCAGTGTACCATGAGGCTCTATCCTTGGTCTCCTTCTCAACACACCAGCACCCTCCACTAATCTACACAACAGGCTGCCCTAATGCGATACACTGATGACTTCACACTGATATGTGTATCAGAAAACTTGGCACATTTCCAAAAAATTACTCAGGAAACTGTAACAGACACTGTAACATGGCTTTCTAATTCACAACTCATGCTCACCCCCCCACCCCGAAAATACTATCATTTCCATCAGGGCTGTCTCATGAAAAACAACATTCAAAATCCACTCACTTAATAAAACACCATTGGAAGTCACTTCTAAGTCACTGGCTCCTCAGCATCAATGGGACCGGACGGTGTCCCCGGCTGTGTGCTACACGAACTCAATGAGGAACTAAACCCACACATAAGGCTGCTGTTTAATCTTAGCCTTACTACAGGATACGTACCCAAAGAATGGCGTACGGCAACTGTGGTCCCACTCCACAAAGGCGGTGCTTCTATGGACCCTGGAAATTACCGCCCCATAAGCTTGATGACCCTTGTCTGCAAAGCTATGGAGAGGATCATAATGGAACTCATAAATAAAGACATTGGGGACCTACAGACACTGGATCCTACCCAATTTGGCTTTGTCAAGGGCAGATCCTGCCTCTTGAACTTGGTCGACTTTTTCGAAACAGTCACTAAGGCCATTGATGAGGGTAAGGCAGTTCACACAGCCTACTTTGACCTAGCAAAAGCGTTCGACACAATACCCCACTCGGGCATCATAGAAAAGCTCCCCAGCTTAGATGTAAACCCATATGTCACAAGATGGGTTGCAAACTGGCTCAAGGACAGAACACACAGGGTTAGAGTTGCTGGTGCCATGTCAGACTCTAAGCCGGTCACGAGCGGTGTCCCACAGGGCTCATTCCTGGGCCCCCTCTTGTTCGGCATTTATTTTTCTGAAGTGCAGGCAAACATAGGGGGATTGTGGCTGACAAAATTTGCAGATGACTGCAAACTGGGCACCATAATTGACACTCCATCAGACACAGACATCCTCCAGAAAGGTCTCATAGAAATGGATAACTGGTGCCAGAGCCATGGCCTTAAGCTAAATGCCAAAAATGTATAGTCATACCCTTTGGGAAAAACAAGGTAACCCTAATTACCACATAAGTGGTAATCCATTAAACACGGAAGAAGTTATCAGGGACCTGGGGACCCAAGTTGACAGTAACCTCTCTTTGACACTCACATTGCCAAAGTGGTTAGGAAGACCTTCTACATTGCCCACCTGATCATGAAGGATTCACATCCAGATCAGGAGAGGTCATTGTACCCCTGTACTCTTCACTTATCAGACCAATGATTGAGTACAACGCCCCCATTCGGAATGTACCTTACCCGACACCTGCAGCAGTTGGAAAGACCCCAAAAGTTCCTCACCAAAAGGATAAAGGGGCTCAAACATATGTCATACAATTCCCGACTGAAGAAACTCCAGCTCTATTCAGTCGCATACCATCTGCTCAGAGGTGATCTGTGCCTGACATACAAGGCCATGTCCAACCCTGAATTAATGGACATGCTCCACCTCAAATAATCCAAATCCACCAGAGCCACGAGCAAGAGACTTAAACCTCAACACGAATATAAATAGGATGTGCTGGAGGGACAGATTCATCACCCAGAGACTCCCTACACTATGGAACAGAATCCCAGTCCATGTGAGGCAGAGCCCCTCACTGACTCTGTTCAAGAGAAATCTTGACGAGTGGATGGGAGATCGTAGGTTTACCCCGGGAATCATCTCTGTATCACTGCTGGACAGAGGCACAGCAAACTAATGGGTATAGTATTCTCATCCTAAGGGGTGGTGAAAGCCACACACACTCTGGCTAGGCTTATAAATGCCCTAGGGCAGATAGCCTAGTATGAACCTATGAACCTATGAACCTATAATAGTAAATAATAAGGCAGGATATGGGATGACTGTAAGTAATACTGAATAACAATAATACTAATAATAGTAATAATAATAATAATAATAGTGGATTATGACCTCTAAGTTTGCAGATGAGTGCAATCTTGGAGAAGTCACTGGCTCCTCAAATTATATGTCCATCCTGCAGAGAGGCTTGTCTCAAATACTGGTGTCAAAATCATAGCCTAAAAGTAAATACCAAAACTGCATTACTGTATATTTTGGGAAGTCATCTATACCTGGGAACAACACACTGACAATTTGCCCCTAAGACTTGACCCAGTTGTTCAGGGTTTGGGAACTTATGTGGACAGTGACTTAACTTTTGCCCAACATGTGTCTATTGTTATAAGAAAGTCCTTCTATATTGCAGAGATTATAAACAAAGGGACTGTGTCTAGATCTAGAGATGTCATTGATCGCCTTTACTCAGCCTTCATGGGGCCAGTTATTGCACATAATGCCCTCTTTGGCATGTATCTGTTCAGACACATGCAACAACTGGAGCTCCCACAATGATACCTTACTGAAAGGATGCAAGACCTAAACAACATGTCCTTCATGCACTGACCGCAACCCATGTCACTATACTTGGCTGGCATACAAGGCATCCTCTGACCTATTACTAGTGGTTTTACTACACATCAGTAAGTCCAATGGCATCAGAAATACTTTGCCTAGGTATCTAAACCTCTTCTGCAACATTAACAGTTTGGAGGGACAGGTATATCTCGCGGAGGATGCTGCCGCTGTGGAACAGACTCCCCATCCACATGAAACACAATTCATCCTTATCTATTTTCAAGTGCAACTTAGATATAAGGATGGGAAACAGAAATTTTACCCCAGAACTGCCTCATGCACTACCAATGGGCAGATGCACCACCTAAATGCTTTACATATGGATGGGCCCACTCAAATTATCTATGGGATGATCCCAGTTATTCTCATTAGGGTAATATGTAATTATCAGCCATGGATAAGGCCAATCAATAACCAAGTGGGAAAGAATATTTCAAACACAAATAGGGAAATTAGATAGATAAAATGGCCTGCAAGAGCAGCTAGCCTAGTACTTACCTTAGCGATATTGTAGTGTACTGGCTCACCAAATGCGCAGTAGCAAGCCCCGCTCCAACCCTGCCTCAGCTGGTTGACGTCTTGCTGTACTTATAAATAACCAAATTGAAGTGGCTTCCTCAACATGAATATTCATTTTGATGAGTAATCGCAGTTATATTTAACAGAGGAATTTCAACTCCGTTTAAAGAATCATTAAGTGCATGCTTAGCTGTTTCAGCATAACAAATGCTGGAATGGAATACAACTGCCAAATTGACAAACTATTACAAGTAATCCTAAACCGCCTTATTTCATCAACTGTGCAAGAGATCCCAGTAAATATAAACAATTATGTTTTCCCCTTTGCTTTTGCAGGGGGCAAGCCCCCTGCACCCCCTTGTGGGGGCGCTGCCACCCCTTCCCTCCGCTATTTGAATATACCAACTCCAAGAACTGACTACAAAGGGGGTGTAGGGGGGCTTTCCCCCTGCAAAAGCAAAGGGAAAAAGTAATTGTTTATATTCACTGGGATTGCTTATATAGGATTAGTCGTAGTACTTAATATTAAGCAAAAAGCAAAAGAAGGTCCTTGCGCACCAGCATTACAAACAAATAAATAAACTATCACAGGAATGTATAGTACTGAGCTGCTCATCTACATTCATTATATGCATGTCATCACGGGGTAATATACATGGCATGCCAATCATGCTAAATTTCTTTACCACTTCCTAGGTTTTAGGCTTTTCAATCACCCTGGCCACACCCACTCCTGCGCGAAACTGTCCGTGAGCCAGTACACTACAGTATCACCCTTACCTTACCTATGAACCTATAATCTTACATTTGAAATGCACATACAAAACTGTATAAATAACTCAACAAAACTTGTACTGCTTTACAGATTCAAAAACTTTCTCTCTAACACAACTAAAACTATACTCGCCACTACTTAGCACCCCTCGCTAGTTTATGGAGCACCCATTCTTACTAACTTCCAGGCAGGATAAAAAGCTAAATTTGAGCAATGCTATAACAAAGTGGCTAAATTTGCAGCAAATGACCCTTTCAGAACCCAGTACTCAACCAACATATACATAGCTTCTTCCCACTTACAACAGTAGCCAGCAATAATCTGCTTGTCTAGCACTAAATATGGTTCAGTGCAACTATGTTTGTACTCCATCATTATCATTCAGTGAGGAAAACTCTTTCTGTCCACAACCCTATCAAATCTGCAGGGCATGATCTACATCTATACCATGTTGCTAAGCCCTGGGACTCCTTACCTATATCCATCAGATCAATACCCTCCCTTCAGCACTTCAAAACCATTCAGAAATAGTTCTTAGCAAAATCTGTCTTGGTTTTTGTTCTTCCCCAGGATAATGATATTCCTAAATATGAATAAGTTCCTAATCATACCTTACACCTCCTTACTTGTCCTTTTCACTCACTTCCTAACTTTATCTAGATAAACCGGACACCTACCCAGTTAGACTTTCCTGGTAGTCAAACGTCAGTAAACAAATAACATGTATGAACTTGTCCTTACAAATGCTTCCCCTGCCTACACACCACTAATATAATACAATACAATACAATCTGATATACAACTTATGATTGCAACAACTACCCAGCCAAAAAACAAAAAAAAAATTACACTCAGATAAGGAAATTTGTGGAAATAACTGTCCACCCATACCAGAGGAAAAATCATCAGACTGAAAAAATAAGAAAGCAATATTGCTGGTCATTAACTACTTTATCATGCTCGGTTATCCCTGATTTTGCTCATATTATTATCCTTTCTCATTATAAAATGTTTAGATCTTCTGGTAAATCACTGAAGACTACAGTCGGTCCATAATGTCAGACATTAGAGTTAGTCTTTAGGAAATTCATGTTGGTGAAAATCCATGTTTCCTCCTACTAAAGTGAGTTAGGGTAATATTTAAGTTACCCCTGATTATGGACTTGTAAAAAGACTCTGGTGGTCATTAGTCTAGTATAAACCTATGAATCTACTAATTGTGTACAAGTCATGGCACAACAATGCACTGAATGCATCATTCATACTTATTTCTTCCTACAACATAAACTCCAAATTCAAAACTTGACATAAATAATGAAAGAGAATCAAAATAATCTCATACATAAAAACATACAACTAACCTGTAGCATCCTGCAGTAGGCTTGTAAGCATGTACAAGAATGTCTCACTGGAGCCATATCTATGTGTGAAGTGGACTGTTGCTTCATTTCAGCCAGCAGTAAAAACAACCTAGTGTTTGAGCAATAAAACATGGCCATAATCACTTTCACATACAGCACCCCACAACAAAACTAATTCTAAACTTATTGTCACCGTTCACAAAAGGAAAACAAAATAAATGTTGTATAAAGAGTACATAACTAATAAGCCACACTAAGCCACACTAAAACCTTCAACAATGACCACATTTTCTTAGCTGAGCTCAAATCCAGCAGAGCAAAGCAAAACGAACATGGTGAACCTCCTAGAAAAGAATACTCCCATGCCATTAGTGAAAATAATACTCCCACGCCATCAGTGAAAAAAATATTCCCACGTCATCAGTGAAAAAATACTCCCATGCCATCAGTGAAAAAATACTCCCACGCCATCAGTGAAAAAAATACTCCCATGCCATCAGTGAAAAAAATACTCCCATGCCATCAGTGAAAATAATACTCCCATGCCATCAGTGAAATAAATACTCCCACACCATCAGTGAAAAAAATACTCCCACGCCATCAGTGAAAAAAATACTCCCATGCCATCAGTGAAAATAATACTCCCATGCCATCAGTGAAATAAATACTCCCACACCATCAGTGAAAAAAATACTCCCACGCCATCAGTGAAAAAAATACTCCCATGCCATCAGTGAAAATAATACTCCCATGCTATCAGTGAAACAAATAGCCAGCAATGGAGATAACATTCCTCTCTTAACACAAACACACACCTAAATTACTGCACACACAGAGTGCAGGAAAACTAGGAACCTGTGTAGAGGTAAACCTATAATACAAAGCTTTACACTACATAAACCATGCAACATGGAAACAAGTACAAATGCATACTGTCCACTTAAATTTCTCCAGTAATGAAAGCAAAACACAAGAGATGACATCAATAACATACAGTCTAAGTTAGAATCTCCCAAATGTAAAAATGTTCACTTACCTGTAATGTCCAAGTGTCTAGTCTAAACAAGTCCCATTAATTCTTTGAGCAACCATCTCCTACAATGCTGACTGCTTCTCCAGATGGCTTGCACACTCTACAGAACAGCTTAACCAGCAGAATATTGCAATTATCTGTAAAACTTACTTCAAAATTCAAGTCACCTATAGCAAATCATGACAGTCATTTATAATCCCAGTGTCACCAACCACAAAAAGTACAGTTGTTAAAAAAACAGTATTAATTTAATAAAAAAGGCTGCAATAACCTCTTGTCCAACCTGCCCTTATGACTGTGACTCCCACAACTAAGCAGAATTCTGTAGAAAGTGAGACATATTATTTCATAAAACAACATACCTCCCTCCCAAACAATTAAGCCAAGCCTTGTCACTCCACATGATGCACCTAGACAATATCTGACTTTACTACTTTGTAATGAATGCATGAATAGATAACACTGGTTAACACATTGAGATAACTTCATACATTCAAATGCAAAAGACATTTTAACAGGTTAACATTTCAATTTCTCATTCAGTGAAACGAAAGTCAGTGCCAGTCTAGAAACCAATGCACTTAGTACCTCATAAAGTTGAATATGACCATTTTCACCTCTGCTGGCACCCATTGTTTAATCCAGTATGTCCAAGATCAAAAACATTTAACAGAAAGCCAAGGATGACTGTAGCAATTTTAGAATAATTAACATGCAAATCAATTGACTTGGGCTTCTCTTACCACAAATTGAAAATTGTGCGACTATTTTTATATATTTAGTCAATGTTTTAGTTAATGTAACAAAGTTCAAGACACTGAATTTTCAGTGGAGATTGGTATCTGCAGAAAATGATAATAAAGCTATATATACATTTGTAAGAGCCCTATTTATAGGCTTGTAACACAGTTGGAACAGATGTGAAAAAATAAAAAGCATCGTGGTCTGTCGATCATGTCGTCCCAGGCAGACGACTACTGGATCCCCTTAGAATGACACCAGAAGCTTAGCCAATTGTTGAAGTCAATCATTTTGTCCTTGTACAGTGGTATCATTCTGGGTGATGGTAGGATGCTACTCAGGGCTAGGGTCATACCTGCCTGGGCTACAAGATCGGACAGATCCTCTATGTGTCTTTTCATGTAGTCAAGGGAGGCACGTCTCAGGTCATTCACACCAACATGGACAATGACAGTGTCATATTTGTACTTGTTGTGGAGTGACCTGAGTGTGTGAGTTATGTGGCAGATCCTGGCACCTGACAGGCAGCTGACAGTAACTTTCTCCATGTTTAGCCTGGTGAGTGGAGCATCAGCGTGCCTGACTATAGAGTTACCTATGACTAGAGTGTTGGGTTTGTTATGCCTTATGGGCTGTGGTTGAGTGGCACACTGAGTTTGTGGGCTATGTGTCATTTGGGTTGTGTTGGGGGGTGGAGTTTGCTTGCGTTTCTGCTTTGGAGGTTCCTGATGCTTGGGCAGGTTTTTATAGAGAGCCTCCGTGAATGTAGGTGTGTATTTTGTATTTCTATGCATGTGTTTTGGTGGTGTAGGCGTCATGTTTAATCATAGCCTCACCTGAGGCTTCATGCCCACTGAGAGGTGCACAGCTACACTTATCCCACTCCACAAGGGGGATCCACCTTGGATCCCGGGAACTACCATCTCATCAGTCTGACAAGCCTGATCTACAAGGGCATGGAACGCATTATCATTTAACTTATAAACAAAGACATTGACAACCTTCAAACATTGGACCCTACCCAGTTTGGATTCATGAAGGGCCGATCTTGTCTCCTGAACCTGAATGACTTCTTTGATACAGTCTCCAGAGCTGTGGAAGAGGGTAAGGCGGTCCACACAGCCTATCTGGACCTCACCAAGGCCTTCGACACCATCCCACACAATCTGGAATCATAGGTTCATAGGTTAGTACAAGGCTAACTGCCCTTGTGAGCCATTATAAGCCTAGCCAATGATCACTTGTGAGACTCGAACCCTGCACCTTGTGTTTGTAAGGCAAACACCTTAACCATTAGGCCACCATCCCAAACCCCAACTAAGCTGGGCATAAATCCCTACGTCACTCGATGGGTTGCCAACTGGCTTACTGACAGAACCCAGACTGTAAAAGTAGCCTACTCCAAATCCAGCTACAGACAAGTGGAGTACCTCAGGGTTCAGTCCTAGGACAGCTCTTGTTTAGCATCTAC
>NC_056744.1:1327700640-1327707352 GCF_019279795.1 Protopterus annectens
GTGTCCAGACAAAATCCACTGACTCAAGTCCAGGGGCACTGTCTCCACCAAAAGACTCATTACTTCTGGAGTCCCACAAGACTTTGTGCTTAGCCTGCTCTGACTCGGCTTCTGTTTATCTGATGTCCAAGCTGATGTCATGGGTGTTTGGCTTATCAGCTTCACAGATGACTGCAAACTTAAAGTTATCATAAACCCTCTAGTGGACCCAAGCATCATTCAAGACGGTATGTTATGTATAAACACATCAAGCCAGGACTATGGGGTAACAGTATTGAAAAAAATTGCAATATTGTGTCATTTGGAAAACAAAGCACCCTCATACCTGCCACACAGAAGGTAACCCCTCACTACCAGTGCAGTTAATAGAGACCTGGGCACTTTTGTATGCAATTAATTATCCTGCAACCACCATGAAGAATCTTTATGGCTGTTATAAAATCCTTCTACCGACCCTGACAGATTACCAAGGATCAGGGATGCCTGACCTTTGTATAAGACTAAAGGGACCAAAAACATTTTAACAACTTGTATCTTACTATCCATGTCTGTGTAACAACGTGTCCATTTTATCAGTTTTTGTATTATCTTTTGTTTACTCTCTTCTTACAATTCCATTGCTGCCTCACTAGAATACTTTTTAATCCATACTCAAATATTTTGTTTTACCATGTCCCCATAAATATGGCTATTCCTGAACCAGTTCATGTGTTGATACATAATTTACCTCTATGGCCTTTGTTTTAGCTTCATTCATTTTGTATCCAGAAAAGATCTGAAATTGTCTCAAAATATCCCACAGCACTATAATGTCTTTTTCGGGTTTGGTCAGGTACAAAATAATATTCTCTACAAATAAACCCAGTTTTTGTTGACTACCATAACAATTATATCCTTGAGTTGATGAGTGCCTTATTTTCTTTGTCAAATGGTTCTAAATATACTACAATTAAGTCAAGGGAAAGAGGACACCCCTGCTCGGTTCCTCTGCTCAAGCAGAAATTATCAAGGAAAGACCCCACCCACTTAAATTTTCACCTCTGATCCTTTACGTATTTTCCTAATCCGCTTTATATTTTTTTCAGGAAATGCAAATGCTTCGATTGTCCTGCTCAGAAAGTCCCAGCTTACTCTGTCAAGTGCTTTCTCTGCATCAAGACCCACCAACAACAATGTTTTTTCTTACATTATGCTTCTCTCTGGATCATCAATGGTCTATTAATGTTGTTAAATGTTTGCCTCCCTTCCACACAACCACACTGATCCATATCTATCAGTTCTGGCATTACATTTGCCATTCTTTTAGCAATTATAGACAGGCAAACTTTATAATCATGGTTCAGTATTGAAATGGGCCTGTATGAAGTTGGAGCTGATGGATCTTGCCCTCTTTAGGTATTACAGCTGCTACTGATTTATTCCAGAACGGTGGTACTTCTCCTCTTAAAATACTGTTAAACCAAACCTTCCAAATCTTTATCAGTTTTTTTCTACTAGCTTCCAAACTTACATCTATTCCTGGGTACTTTCGTGTAAATTGGTTATACCGCACAATTGCTATCTCATCTCCTCCTATCCTAATTGTTAGTAATTGAGCCTCATCTACCTATAACCTTGTCATATTTAATTCGTACATAAATATTTCCATTTGTATTGTTCCTGATCCATTCTGGACCCCTCAAAGGCAGAAGAGCTGACACAGGTACAGTGAGTACTGTAGAGCTGTCAACCAACCTTGGCTGTCTAGGCACTGACCCAGCTAATGCTTGACAGGCTGATGTAGTGTCTCACATATGCCTAGTAAAATGAGTAACATGCACAGCAACTGTGAAATCTGACAATGAACACACAAAATTTGTGATAGCTCTTGATAAGACAAACAGGCTTTAACCATTTGCATCAAAGTTTGACCTTGCTGGAGAAACACAATACAGTCCAAAGCTGGAGGAAGGGAGGACTGACACCAGCAGCACAGACACTGGAAAACACAATGTCAGTGAACTTGATGTATGGACAGGTGAGTGGTTTCCTGTCTCGGGCAGTACTTCATTGTTTGCATGTAGCACACCATCATGCACTGCGTCATAGCAATGGTTATAGACAAAATGTTTTGCTTGTTAAATTTTCCCTTAGCACTTTGTTTGTGGTCCTCCAGAGGTTTTTCAAGGCCCTGTTGTAAATTCAGGTGGAACACTAAGCATATCATCTGAGGTACCAACACTCCTCTTTCCCACTATCCATTCCTATGTGTGACCTCTTTTCCTGACCACATAACCTAACACTATGGAGGGTCAGTTTACCACTGTTTGTCAAGGCAGCTTGGTCAACATGGCCCTCATGAAGCAGTGTAGCAACTGCCTCATGTTCACTGACACCCCTCAACTCCTAGTCCACAGAAACTCAAATAGTCAGAGATGCTCTCTCAAAAACTAGCCAGTACATATGACAATGAGCAGGTTGTCAGCATGCATACCTCACTCTACCACCACTGAAACCCACATCACACATACTGACATATATGGAGGTACTCACCAGAAACATACCTAAATACCAGACACCACGTAAATACAAAAATGCAACATGAAATAATTCTGCTGCAGAACACAGGATGAACTGTTGCACATCACCAGTGTCCTACCTGTCAAGCCCATAAGGCAGAACACAAACCTAAGCATATTAGTCATAGGTGATTCTATTGTGTGACACACATAGATGTCCCTCTCACCAGGCTAGATAAGTAAAAGGTCATGGTCAGTCGTCTGCCAAGTGCCAGGGTGCACCATATCATGCATACACTCAAGTGTCTCAACAGCAGTTAGTTACTGTTATGACTCCATCATAGTGAATGTTGTTGTGAACAACTTGAGGCATACCTCTGTGGACTATATGAAGAGAGACATGATTGAGCTGTCAGACTGTGTGTCTCAGGCAGGTATGTCCCTAGCCTTAAGTATCAGTCTGTCTTCATAGGTTCATAGGTTCATAGGTTCATACTAGGCTATCTGCCCGAGGGCATTTACAAGCCTAGCCCATAGTTTTGTGGCTTACGCCACCCCTTTAGTATGGGGAACTATACCCATTATTTTGCTGTGCCTCTGTTGAGCAGTGACACTGAGGTAATCCCTGGGGTATATCTGCGATCTCCCATCCATTGGTCAAGATTTCTCTTGAACAAGGCCAGCGAGGTGCTCTGCCTCACATATACCGGGATTTTATTCCACAGCATAGGGAGTCTTTGGGTGATGAATCTATCCCTCCAGCACGTTCTATTAATAGCCGTGTCGAGGTTTAAGTCTCCGCCCTTGTGGCTCTGACGGATCTAGATTTTTGAGGTGAAGCATATTCATCAAATCTGGGTTTGACATGGCCTTGTATGTTAGGCAAAGGTCACCTCTGAGCAAGCGGTGCGACTGAATAGAGCAGGAGTTCTTTCAGTCGGGCAGCATAGGACAGATGTTTGAGACCCTTTATCCTTTTGGTGAGGAACTTTTGTGGCCTCTCCAGCTGCTGCAAGTGTCGGGTCAGATACATTCGAATGGGGCATTGTACTCAATCATTGGTCTGATGAGTGATGAGTATAGGGAGACTATGACCTCCCTTGATCTAGATGAGAATCCCTTCATGATAAGGTGGGCAATGTAGAAGGTCTTCCTAACTACTTTAGCTACATGGGTGTCGAATGACAGACTACTATCAACCTGGGTCCCCAGGTCCCTGATAACTTCTTCTGTACTCAGTGGATTGCCACCTATTTGGTAGCTAGGGTAACCTTGTTTTTCCCGAAGGGTATGACTATGCATTTTGGCATTTAACTTTAGGCCATGGCTCTGGCACCAGTTATCCGTTTCTGTGAGACCCTTCTGAAGGATATCTGTGTCAGATGTGTTTTCTACTATGGCGCCCAGTTTGCAGTCATCTGCAAACTTTGTCAGCCATAACCCTCCTGTGTTTGCTTGTACTGGAAAAGTAGATGCCAAACAAGAGTGGGCCCAGGACTGAGCCCTGTGGTACACCACTTGTGACAGGCTTTGAGTCTGACATGGCGCCAGCAACTCTGACCCTGTGGGTTCTGTCACTCAGCCAGTTTGCAACCCATCTTGTGATGTATGGGTTAACATTTAAGCTGATGAGTTTTTCAATGATACCCGAGTGGGGTATTGTATCAAAGGCCTTCGCCAGATCGAGGTAGGCTGTATGGACTGCCTTTCCCTCATCAATGGCTTTGGTGACTGTTTCGAAAAAGTCAACCAAGTTTAAAAGGCATGATCTGCCTTTGACAAAGCCAAACTGGGATGGATCCAAAGTCTGCAAATTCCTATGTCTTTATTTATGAGGTCCATTATGATCCTCTCCATGGCTTTGCAGATAAGGCTTGTCAAGCTAATGGGCCGGTAATTTCCAGGGTCGGTGGAGGCACCACCTTTGTGAAGTGGGACCACAGTTGCAGTGCGCCACTCCCTGGGTACGTATCCAGAGGTAAGACTATGATTAAACAGCTGTCCTAGCTGTGGGTTTAATTCCTCGTTGAGTTCGTGGAGCACACAGCTGGGGACACCATCAGGTCCCATGGATGCTGTGTTTTTTGCTTTGGAGAGAGCAGTTCTCACTTGGGCGTTGGAGATGTTTGGAGGGCTGCAATCGCTTGGTATAGATATCTCTCCTTTGGGGAGGGGAGAAGTTTGCACTGAACCTGTCAGCCAGTATGTTGGCAATGTCTGTAGGATCAGTAATCTTCACATCATTTTGAACTAGTTCTGAGCATATCTGGGAGTTTCCTCCCAGGTTTCTAACATAGCTAAAGAAGGCCTTATGATTGTCTTTTGAGTCTTTAGCTATTTTTCTCTCAAAATTTGCTTTGGATGATTTTATGTGAGCTCTTAGTTTTTTACTTATAGTGATCAAGGGTGTCTTACCTTTTAAGGATTTTGCTCTATCTTGTAGTAGCTTCCTCCTTTTGTTGTAGAGTTTGTTTATGGCTGGGGTCCACCAGAGTGGACGCTTGCCTTTGGTACAAAGAGTCTTTGTTTTGCTTGGGATTGCCTTATCCATGCAGTCCTGCAGGTGCTGGTAGAAGGCATTTGTAAGTGATTCAGCGGCTTGAGTACTGTTTTCCGTCGGCTCGGGGCCTTAAAGGTGACCACACTGGTCTTTAGGAGTGTGAAGTGGGCTTTCGAGATGTTCTTTACTGTGGTCTTTTTTTTGTAGGGGGGGGGAGGGATGAGGACCTCCAGCGAGATTAGTTTGTGATCTGATCTCACCAGTGAGGGGTATACTTCGGTGTTGAACATTGTGCTCCCATGTTCATGATGATGAGATCAAGTATGTTTTCTCCTCTTGTGGGGATGGTGACTAGTTGTTCCATGGCATTTGAGTTTATGAATTCCAGGAACTTTTGGGCTAGGGTGTTTGGGCTTGAGTAGTGTTCCCAGTCTATATTAGGGTAATTGAAGTCACCTAGTATGATGGTGTTTGGTGATACATTTATCCCTCTAGTGTTTTCAGGAAGGCCATGTGAGGTTCCTGAGTTTGTGAGGGTGGCCTGTAACATGCTACAATTTGCAGAGCAGTCTTGCCTATGGTTAATTGCACCTGGATGGTCTCCGATGCATCGTGCGTTGCCACCAGTCTTGAGGTGTGGGTGTCTTTGATGAATATGGATACCCCCCTTCCTTTCTTGGTATTGTCCGGATTTTGGGGCCGGAATGCATGATAAGAGGTAAAACCTGATAGTGCTGGGGTGCTCTCAGGAGCCTTGAACCAGGTTTCTGTCACTGCACAGACATCAATGTTCTCCATACTGAGAAGGGCCTCGAGTGCGTGCATTTTGAGATTTAGACTTCTGGCATTGAGCAGCATTACCCTTAGTTTTTTTCCTTTTTTGTGTTCTAGGGTGGTAGGTTTAGAATTTGAGCCTTGCCTAAAAAAGGCACTATGGGGGTGGCAAGAGCCTTCACCTAGGATGAATCCTCAATACAAACAGGAAATGCTTGACTTAAATAAGAGCCTTATTTTCTGTTGTCATTCTGATGGGATGTAGTATCCGTCAGCCTGGAACGACATATTTGACAGGTCTCAATGCTTTGCCATAGATGGTCTTCATCTGTCACCCCCAGGAAATTAGCTATTGAATCAGTCTCTTGTAAACCCATACTGCCTTTTTTAGGTAGTGTCTCAAGGACAGATTCCCAACATACTAATTCCATATAAAAAACCTCAGGGTTATGCTGTTCAATGCTGGGAGTCATGCCATGAAAGTACACTCACTGGAAGCAGTCCTCACCATGGAAGATGCAGACATATGTACAGTCTTGGAGACCGGGTTCAAGTCTGTGAAGAACACCCCAGCCATACTGAGTTACACCTCCTTCGATAAAGACAGCAAGGTGAAAGACTGTCGAAAACTATCGACTTTCAATTCATCCCAATTTAACTCCATTCTCCACAACATAGATTGGTGCATCCTAAAACACATCTCCCTAAAAGATGCTGTAAGCACTTTCAATAGCATCTTTATGAATATTCTAAACTCCTTAGCTCCCTCTAGGAAGATCAGAGTAAAATCAAATCATGCTCCCTGGCTCTCCAAAGAGACTAGGTCCCTTATGAAACAAAGAGATTGTGCTTGGAAAACCTGGACTAAAACTAAACAACCACCTTTTCTTCAAAAATACAGGCAACTGAGGAACCTTGCAAAAAACATACAACTAATGAC
>NC_056744.1:1327728247-1327785747 GCF_019279795.1 Protopterus annectens
ATTTTGCTATAGTGAGGATCTGTTTGGGGATATCGCAGTCTTATGTACTGTTGTGATGGCTTACTGGTGAATTACTCTGACCTTAGTGTTCAGGGTCCTGGGTTCAAGACCTGCAAAGACTATTTTTTTTGTTGCTGGGTAGAACAGCGAATGTTGGATACAGAGTAATTAAGGTACTTTTAAGAAGTTGTAAGCGGGTTTGCATGGGTTTGCACGACAGTAAGCAATGCTAGCTTCCAGTTAAATATGCTTACAGGGAGTTAGCTTCAATATTGCTTAACCTGTGTGCACATTGCTTACCCCTGCGCAAATGGGCTTAAACCCACATACTACTGCTTAAAACTGATTACTCCCACTTAACCCCACACTATTTTAGACAGAAATGAAACATGGCTCTTGGGAAAGTGGTGGATTTGGACAGTCTGTGGATTTATTATTCATTATACATTATACCTTCATTTCATATCCCTTATTCATGTGTACATGTACTGTATGGGGCACTTGTGTTTATCTGTGGATTTTACAACATTATTACATGACACCTCACATCTGCATTTAATGCAGTACTCCAGTTCACAAATATATGTTATTTAGTAGGTTAGACAGCAAAAAAAAAAAAAAAAATGTTCATATACTGATTTCACATGGAAAATGGAATTTACTACAGTGAGAATCAAACCGGGAATGACTTGAAAGCAAACACTCTGACCGCTACACTATTGCAGTATTGCTTCAATTGCATGTATCTTGCTATTTATCATCTTGTGCCATTTAAGCTACAGTATGCGTAGCTAAGCAATAGGCAAACCCACCCACCTATGGTTAAATTTAATCTGTTTGATAAAAAAAAATATCTACTGATATTTTCTCTGGGAAGGGACAGGTTTTACTTATTGCTGTGGATTCCTGCATGCATCTGCACATTTGGCAGACATCCTAGCAACCCCCCATACCTCTCAACCTCTTCAGGCGCACTATCTGGACAAAGGTTGACAAAATGTGGTACAACTATGGACATATTTTCATTATTTAGGACACAGCCCACAATACTCAACCAGTTCTTGAATCCAAAAAGTAAATTGTAATCCACACAGTAGAAACGTAAGGATCCAAGGACAGCAGATACTTCAAGTAAAACTTTCCTTTAATATAGGACAGCTAAGAATAAAGACATAAGCTCATTCATAGCGGTGCTACTTCATCAGATGTATAACATAAACTGAAAAACATCAAACATTTATATAATGGTTACTACATCACATCTGCGATGATTTGTACATTTGGGAGGTTTGCTGCCTCCTATATACATTCTTGCTTATTATAATGCCAGGAGGCACTTCTTGAGTGCAGGGGCATGTGTATTGTAAGAGCTCTGCTCTTATTCACACCCCCTGCACTCGTCCATGCTCCATGTCCATTTAGGAGCAGACGCAGTGCACCTTCATTACTATGCATGGCGCGCTGCAGGAATAAGCTATTCCTGCATGGAACCTTACTGAATCCGGGGGTATGCCCTTCCTAATAAGATTAATCTTTGTTTTCCAAAAAAACTTAAAGACTGCTGCCAACAATTGCAGAGCCCAAAACAAAGAAAACAAGTAAACAGAGAAAATATAAGTCAAAGTCAAAGTAAATTTATTGTTATTCAAATCTATACCACAGTGTAGATGAACAAAATTGCATTGCTTCATTCCCAGTGCAAGGACATACATACAGAAAAATATTTTAGTAAAAAAATAATTTAACATCACAAAAACATAGCACATAATTAGAAATAGCTAGAACAACATATAGATATTGCACAGTGTATATTGCACTCTCTTGAATTTCTTGTATAAGGGTACAGGTGAAGAACAGACAGTTAGAACTGCACATTCAAATATCGACATTGACTATCTATATTGCACTCATATGAACTATGTATAATTAGTAAAAATTAGTAGAATGTGATGAGCCTGTAATGTGTACTATTCCTGATCAGACAGCTACTGTATATGCATGCCTAGGTGATTGGGGGACAAAGGAGGTAATTTTCTTCTAGTTCTCCTGTTAACAGATTTAAACAGTCTAATGGATAAAGGGAAAAATTATGTTCAGCCTGGAAGTCTTGCAGTGCATGTTTCTGTATCTTCTACCTGAGGATAGGTGGGAGAACATACCATTTGCAGAATGGGTAAGGTCATTGGTTATCTTTCTGGCTCTTCCTATACAGCAAGTCTTATGCAAGTCTTCTAAGGATGTAAGTGAAAAATCAATGATTTTCTCTGCTGTCCTTACAAGCCATCTGTGTTCCCTCTACAGTTGGAGGCATTGCAATTTCAACACCAAACTATGATGCTACTAGTTAGGACACTCTTGATGGTGCCCCTGTAGAAAACCTGGAGGATGGACTGCAACAAGTTTGCTTTTCTCAGATTCCTTAAGATGTACAACCATTACTGTGCTTTTCTGACAGTGCAATTGGTGTGCTCTGACCAGGACAAGTCCTCTGTGATGTGTATTCCCAGAAACGATGTGCTCTTGACCCTCTACACTGACACCTCTTTTATCTATAGAGCTTTATGTGCTTCCTGACACCTTCTGAAGTCCACAATCAGTTATTCGCTTTTGTTAACATTCAATGCTAAGTTGTTGCTATTGCACCAGCCTATCAGTTGCTCCACCTCATTTCTGTAGGCTGTTTCCTCTCCTTTCCTGATTAGACCTATGATCATGGTGTCATCTATGAATTTGATGATTTTATTGGACTCCTGTCTGGCCACTCAGATACGTGTCAGCAAGGTGAATAAAGGACTCAATACAAATCCTTGTGGTACACTAGTGTTCAGAGTTATGCTTCCAGAACTGTTGTCGCCCACACAAACCTTTTGAGATCTGTCCATGAGGAAACATAGGAGCACATTGATTAATGGAGTGTTGATGCCCAGCTTTACTAGTTTCTTTACTAGATTCTGAGGGACAACAGTGTTGAAGACAGTGCTGAAGTTGTTGAATAGCATTCTGGCATAGCAGTTCTTACCTTCCATGTGGGTCAAGGTTTCATGAAGTGCTAGATGGATGGCATCTGCTGTGCAGTGGTTTGGCCTATATAATCAAACTGCAGTGTGCAAAGTTGCTGGTATGCTTGAGGCTATGTGGTTTTTAATCAGTCTTTCAAAACCCTTCATCTCTGTCAAAGTCAGAGCAACTGGTCTGTAGTCATTTAGACTTGCTGGCTGTGGTTTCTTGGGTAATGTAATGACGGTCATCTTCTTAAAGCACCTCAGTACAGTGGCTAGTTGAAGCGAAGTGCTGAAAATGTCAGGGAACACCGATGCCAATTCTGAGTGACAATAAGGTTACTTTGACTTTGACTTGACAATATATTCAATGAGATTTAACACTTTTGCCATGGATTATATGTTGAAGAATATCTTGTTTTCTTAATATCTATCTCTTAATATCTTCCTTCTTGTAAAAGGAGAATAAATTCCTTATATTGAGAAACAATGATTCTTCCCAATATCTTGTAATATGTTTTTCTTGCAACAGCAGTAACATTTCTTAATATATAAACATTTTCAATTTTCAAGTTAAAAATGATAGATACATTAAATAGAACCAAGAGTTTGCTCTTGCATATTTTATTAGACCATAAGACTTGCAGAAGGTAGTTTATTTTTTTCCACAAATTGCTAAAAAAAAATATATTCCTCAATTATATGAAACCTATAAGCCCTAATTTTTTGGATACATTTCCAAAATTCAAGTTTAATATTTTTACTCATGTCTTAGAGTTAGATTAGATACCCATGTTAAGATCAATCACTGCACAGATTAGTCCTTCACCCAGAAAATGACCTGCCCTTAACAGTACACTTCAACTCCACTCCACCAATAAAGCTCTCCATTCTACTGAAAAAACATCTCCTCTCAAGTCTCAAAGCTCAAAACAAAGCAAGACATATTGTTTACTCCAACTATACTGTAAAATCCTGGAATTCAGTTTCCTCCTACATCTCCTTAATGATGCACATATTTTCAAAGATAAATTCAAAGATCTTCCTCCTTCACTCCTGGCTATGATCTGGTTATTACCCATGCTAAATTATTAATAAACTACTTCACCTATGTACACATACACATCAGTGACTCTCTCTGCTCTTATTTTATTGTCTTCTACTCTCATTGTAGCAAAATCTGCATAACTATATCTGACCTAATGTACTATTACTTAACTGCATGCAGTGCTGATAATGGTGCTGCAAAATATAATTTTTGTTTCATAAGTATCTGATTTATTCACCCTCACCTTGCATGTAATTCTGCTAATGTTGCCTGAGCTTTCTGTATGTTGTATAAGTGCTACTGTAAATAGTTCTTGCAGAGCATTGTATGTTATGCTACTGAATGTTACCTGAGTATTTTGTTTCTTGTATATATACTACTGTTATAATTTCTTGTAGAACTTTTCCCCCTTGAAAACAAGCTTGTTTACCCAGTCAGGGTTTCTTGGTGGACAAATGGAATAAATAAAATAATTATAAAGGAAAACAACACAGAAAAGTATTTACCTGGAAATATTTATACAGGGCATTTCATGAATCTCAAATTCAAACCAATGTATATTTTTTTCTGAAGTGACTTTGAACTGATGTATTTTTTTTAACAACAATCAATTCTGCCTTAAATTATTATAATTTTTGTTTCTTTTCTAATGTTTATAATTTTGATAAGGTCACAGACGTGACTTGTAAATATTGCATATAGTTAATAATCACAACAAAGTCCCTATTAATGGACAGGAAGCCACTTGATAAAAATAACAAATAGATAAAATGCACCCTGGTTTAGTGCTTTTGTCTCACAGAATGCTGGAACTTTATCAGAACAGTGTAATTAAGTTTGCCCATCCCTTAAATAACATATGTTCATAATGTCATCAATTAGTTTGAAATATTCTTAAAGCAAAATCATATAATACATAACACTGAGCTGAATTTGTTATTGCACAAATACTACAACAAGGAAAGAATAAATAGTTTTGTACCAATCTAAAAATACATTATAATTTTAACTGTTTCAATTTCAAAATGATATCAGTACTTAAACTTTCATTTAAGCCTGGAAATTTATCAGCTGAGATAAACAGTTGCCATTTCAGCTCTAATGCTGCTAACTTAAGTTTCCAGGGCCCCCCTCTGATGTTAACAAACACAGCATCTAGGATCCAAAATTTAAAATAACATCCTGAATTTTCATTAGCATGTCTCCCTAAAGCACATTTCTTGTTATTCTTATTAATGTTGCATATATGTTCATAGATTTGTTCTTTGAGCTTTCTCTCAGTCTGGATCCTGGATCCACTCCCATGCATTCAGCACATCAGGCAATGAGCGCCCTTCAGCACTTGCTGTTTCCATAGGAGGAATGAGTTTTACAGGATTGAGTTACTAGCCTGATGTCAAACCCTCCTTAGAGGGTGCACCTCACACTCACACCTAGGGCCAGTTCAGAGTGTCCAGTCCACCTACAGCATGTCTTTAGAATGTAGGAGAAAACCAGAGCACCTGGACGAAACCCACATGAAAGTAAAGAGGACATGCGGACTTCACACAGAAGTCAACCTGACTGAGAATCAAACCAGAGAACCTACTGCTGTGAGGCAACAGCTCTAACCACTACACAACTGCACTGTCTTCTCTTAGTCTTATCAATATAAAATCTGGCACATAGCTGACACTTAGCCACATACACTACCCTTTGGGATACACAATTAAAATTATTTCTTTGATTTGACCACTGCCCTTAGGTGGTCTAATGAGGATGTGTGAAAGAGAGATACCATGAGACAAAATTACCAGGAAGGAGTTAACCCTGGTCTGCTTAGAGAATATCTTGAAAGAGGATATGATTTTCCGACCGAGGTTGAACATCACCCTGGGAAATTCACCTTTGAATTTAGTCTCAAAACATTCCACAACAACATTTTTAAATACCACAAACTGCAGTTGGAAAATTCATAATTTAAGGAGTGCATCAGATTTGGAAGAGTCCTGAAAGGTTTGCATACTTGGAAATACCCAAAAGGGTTAAAAACAAGTACTGAGTTATACAAACTTAGCCTATTTATTAAACAGGTCTGTAAGTTTATGGAGCTGCTGATTAGATTTAATGTTTAAGATATGGCTATTTTTCTTCTGGACATTAATGAACTTGATGATAGGTGGAGATATTACCTATTATTTCATGCCCATTCATTTAAATATCACAAAGTATTTCATGATATTCACAATTCTGTTAATGTTATTAAAGACAAGAAGGAAAGGAAATTAATTAGAGATAAAAATGAGTATACCAATGAGAAAGCATATCCTGCACCAAAAATGTACAGGATAATCTAACTGATAGTTGTTGTTGTTGTATCTTTCGGCTTTTCCCGGTTAGGGGTCGCCACAGCGGAACTCCGGTCCGCTAATGATTGGCAGCAGATTTTTACATACCGTGTTTCCAGCCTTGACGTACAACCTTCAACGAAGGTACGCACATTCATGCATGTCTCCACACAGAAGACACTTTAGCTGAGAATCGAACAGGACAACGTCTTGCTGTGAGGTGACAACACTACCGCAGCACCATAGTGATAATGTATATAATGCAGTGAATGAAATTTTGATGAATAGAAAAATGAGGAAATTGATCATTTTGAATATGTTCCTTATGAAAATACTTCCATTGCAAATGACCCTTTAGAAGCTCCCCAACTTCGGTGGTCAGCGAGATTAATGAACCAAGTGAAATATAGGAAGAATACAGAATAAGGGAAGGGGAGATGTGACCATCACCCCTACAGGAGATAAAGGGCCCTGGTATAATTTACAATGACAACAATAACTTCAGGATATACAGTTACAGTGAGGTAATTTTTAGTAAAAATTTGAAAAAGGCTTGAACTTTGTACCCACGAGAAGACACAAGATAACAAGTCTCATGATAGAATTAAAACTGTAGACTAGGAAACTAAACCTGGCAGTGTGGTTTAAAGACACTATAAACCCAGGAAGAACTACATTTATTCAGACTAGTACCTTTAATCCCTCTGAACGCCCAAATATCACTGTTTGAAAATATGTGTGAGCTTGACTTTAGAAAAATATTGACTACTAAAAGGTGCAAAATGGGATATAATTTGAACAGCAAAGATGCTGAACTACTTACTCAGGTCTGTACTAATAGAAATATTAAAGTAATGAAACCAGATAAGAGCAGAAATTTGGTTGTTCGGAGTAATATTGACTATATTAACAAAATGTATAACCTATTGAAAAATGACACTTACCAGGAAGTAGCTCTTAATGACATTAACAGTGTTTATGCTAGAATTAATCAATGTTTGTACAATATGCATATTGAGGAAACAGATGATGATACATACAGAGTTTTGTTAACTAACAACATATTATTCCTGATATTTTTGGAATTCCTAAAATCCACAAAGATTTGGTAGAACCCTCCCTGAGATCTATTGTAGATGCAACCAATTTGAAAATCTACCCTTTAGTGAAATATCTTGACTTCATGTTAAAAGATATATTTCAGGGAAACAAATTTGCATTAAAATATTTGTGGGATTTCCTTAGCCAAATAGTTCCCTCATTGTATGATAACAATCTCATTTTTGTGACCATCAGTGTAAACGACTTATTTGCAGTCATACCCTGTGACATTGGTGTCAATTGGGTAAGGGAATATTTATACAATCATACCAAATTTGATAATCAGGAAACTAACAAAATCATTTATTTGTTAGAAGTGGTATTGTACAACTTTGTTTACTTTGAAGAGTCTTTACATGATCAAAAAATAGACGTGGCCATAGATGCAGCCTGTGCCCCTGCATATGCCAATATTGTTATGGCATTTTGGGATGGAACATTTGTAGTTCAATCATGTTTCGGGTAGTTTTGGAATTTATATAATAGATTCTTGGACAATATTTGTATTTTTTGGATAGGAAGTTTGGAAAATTTGGAACAATTTGTGAATTATTTGGGTGATACTATTGAACTTACATTTTCCCAATGAAAAGAAACAAATGCAATTTCTTGGTGTCAGTCTTACCCCAGATATTGTTAAGAAGAATTTCATTTCTAGACTTCAAAGGAAAAGTATATACTCTAACACTATGGTACAGTTTTCTAGCTGCCATCCTTTCCGCCAAAAGAAAGCCATAGTGAAAGGGCAGATGGTGAAAGCAGCTAGAATGTCCTTGGAGAAATATGTATTCCTTGAAACAATATTGAAGTTAAAAATATGTTTATATCTAGGTGATACCCATGTAAGCTAATAGAAGAAAGTGTCAGTGAGGTAGTTATGAAAATTAACTACAGGATATAAAAGAAGATATAAAAAGGGTACATTTAAATGTGGCATATGCATACAATGTAAACATATCCTGGACTGGGATAAACTAAGTATACATGGAAAATAATGGACATATCAGATAAATTATTTTAATTGTATATCCCAAAGAGAAAGCTCAAAGAAGAAATCTATGAACATATATATGACATTAATAAGAATAACAAGAAATGTGCTTTAGGGAAACATGTTGATGAAAATTCAGGACATTGTTTTAAATTTTGAATCCTAGTTGATATTTTTGTTGATATCAGTGGGGGGCCCTGGAAACTTAGGTTAGAGGCATTAGAGCTGAAATGGCAAATGTTTGTGTCAGCTGATAAATTTCCAGTCTTAAACAAAAGTTTAAGTATTGACAATATTTAAAAATTGAAACAGTTAAAATTATAATGTATTTTTAAATTGGTACATAACAGTTTTTCTTTACTTGTTTTACTATTTGTTTATACAATATTGAATTCAGCTCAATGTTATGTATGTACACTTTTGCTGAAAGAATATTTTAAACTAATTGATGACATCATGAACATATGTTATTTAAGGGGTGATTTAACTTAATTTTACTGTTCTGATGAAGTCCCTGCATTCTGTGACACCAAAGCACTAAACTAGTGTGTATTTTATTTATTTGTTATTTTTATCAAAGTGGCTTCCAGTCTGCTAACAGGAACTTCATTGTAGTGATTAGTTGTGTTTTCCAGTTCCTTGTGCGTTCTTGTTTTGGTTCATTGTATATAGTTAATCAAAAAGATTTTGTTATTTAAAAGAGAAAATGTTTTTAATTTTAATTTGAACAGTCTTTTTTATATTATTGTGAGAAAGAACAACAAAACTCAGGGACAATATCTCTTTTATTCCATCCAACTATTTAAACTGGGAATATGTCAATATGTGTAGAGATTAGCCTCACCTCATGTGGAGGATTTTAACATAGCCCCAGATTTAATAAACTCCATGTAGAAATAGTGTAAGGCCTACACAGAGTGTACCGTGGCCGTGTCTGCAGCTCTCCCTCAGCAGTGTGCCTTGCATATTAATTAAAGCATGCTACCGAGGGAGAGACATGCATCACGGTTACTGAATCAGGTTCGGGGATGTGTTACAGTGCTCAGAGATGAGTAACACATCCCCTGAACTGTCAAAGTGCCAGATGGCACTGGAATATAAATGTAAAATGTGTTTGCTACCCAAATGTTCTTCTTTGTAGGGGGTGTGTTACAGCATAGGTAACACCCCCCCTGCACTGTCAGAGTGCCAGATGGCACTGAAATATGACTGAAGATGTAATTTTCCCCTTTTTTTTTGTAATTTCCCCTGTGTCTGAGTGGCATTTAGCAATGAACATATGCCTGACATCTAAAAATAGAAAATGGATTATTTTACTTTTAATGGAAAAGGTCATGTTTAAGGATAGCTGAGCAGGTTTGCACAGCTCAGCTTGTGGCTCAGCAGTGCTGAAATGTAACTGAAAGCTATATAGTATTGTATAGCTGAAATCTTTACATCCATGTTAGCTGAATGGTTAGAGTCATGGCCTTGTGTGCAGTAGGTGCCTGGCTCGAATACACAATTAGGTCATTCAGCTTTTCCATCTTATAGCATTCATTTATATATTATTTTTTTTATTGTTGTAGTTATTGATATTTATTAACCAAGTTAGTCCAGCTGGTCCAGAAACCCATTTTCAGTGGAGAAACAAGGAGAAAATCTCCAGTTACACACAAGTGTCCAATACATTATAGTCACACCCCAAGATAATATAATTAAAATACATACAGTTAGGTCATGTAAAGTAAAATACATGCACATAATAATAAAGTATCATTAATGAGTAATTAATGTCAATATATTTTTATTTGTTATTTAAAAATCTGGTTTGTCCTTAGCTAAGGTCTGCTAAGCATTGCTAAGCCAAGTCAAGCAATGCTTAAACAGGATCTGTTTTGGCAATACTTAGCAATGCTCAGCTCCACTTAGCTGGTTTGGGCACTGCTAAGCAATGCCAGTTTAAGCAGTCCTCAGCTTATCTAAGCGGGTTTGCACACAACTAAGCATTGCTAAGCATTCCCCGTTTAAACACTGCTCAGCTGAGCTCAGCGGGTTTGCCCATGCATGATGTTATAACTAACATTGAAATGTTCTGTTCATGACTAACCTATACACTTTGACAAACCTCAACATCATAGCATGATCAAAGTAATTTACCACTAAGCCATGTCAGATCAGGTAGGCCAGTTCCAGTGGCTCTACCTACCCCACTTCATCTGGCTATGATGCCAGGTTCAAACACGTCTGGGACCCAAACTGGAACTGCCTCCTCCGCTGGTCCTGCACCATGGGTGCATAAGTGGAACCGCCTCAGGGGATGGGACCTGTCCCCCCTGGGTGTGTGCATGGAAAGGGACTGGTCACCCAGCAACATTTTCCAGGGATGGTGCACAGGTTTATCCAGCATGATTTGAATGATCGACTGCGCCAGATTGAAGGCAGACTGGTACACCTGGAGGGACAGGTTGGCCCCACCACCCAGTCCTCAGCACAGCCACCTTCCAGGCCATGAAAGACCAGTGATGATTGCCCATGGGTTGGGAGCTCAGTCCCACTGTTGCCATCTGGGGGTAGTTGGCCCTCTGATTCACAAACACCCTCCCTGTCCAAGGTGTTTACCCCCCCTCATGTGTCATACACTACCTCTGTCTGCTGTCTTATCTGTCTTGTCTGTCTGCAAATGCAACCTCTCTTACCCAACTTACCTACCCAGACTGACCTACAACCCTTCTCCAACATCCCACTCTCACCTTAAAAAAAAAAAAGGCATCTGCCCCCCCCAAAAAAAATCCATACATAGCTCTCCATTTTACCTCCACATATGCTGCCCACAATCAATCAATACAGCAATTAATAAACATAGTTATGTCACCCATGCCCTTCTCTCTGAGATGTGAGGCTCCAAATTCCAAATTGTCCACAACCTGCACAGCTGTTGCTGTACAAAAAGTGGACAGCTATGGTCCTTTCCTACCCCCATCCTACACATCCCTATCTGCCTTTCACATTGTTTTTCTTCCTACTTGCCCCATTTCACCACTTTGCTATCACCCCTTTTTTCTTTACTTTTTTGGAAATAGCGTGTGTTTAAGTGGGACTAAGCACTGCTTGGTATCATGGCACGTAATGCAAACCCACACAAACCCACTTAAAGCTGCTTAAAACTACTTTAAACACCTTCTGTCTGACACTGTTCTACACGTCATCAAAAGTATCACCCTGTCAAATATGACACAATGCATTAGCCCACTAGGCCACTCAGCTTTGAAGACTAGCAGTTGTTTCTATAAACTTATCCTCTTCATTAGTGATGCACATCACAAAACTATTCAGCCCCTGACAACTTTCAAACACAGGACCTTGTCAACTACAACACACTGCAGTAGCCCACTAGGCCACTCAGCTCTGAGGGCTCATCGTTTTTTCCATAAACATATCCTTGTTGCCAGTGACATACTGCTTGAACATATAATGGGAACAATTGTAACGTACTTGGGACTGTGATACAGACAGCAAACCAGTACACAGACAAGTAAATGTTGATGGATATACGAGGTCTAGGATATCAGGTAGAGATGACAACTGCAGACTGTTGCAGAATGTCCACAGTTGTGCCACCTATATTTGTCACACTTGTCACACAACCTATGCTTTGTGCCGACATACTGCCAAGTCAGTACACAGTCAGATTATGAAATCATGACAGATAGTTCAGTGTCGCATGTCATGAACATCTGATCACACATGTTCATGCCAATCCTGTGTAACAGACTGTATGCATGCACATATGTCTTCCAAGTACACCTGCAATAGTATTGACTCCTTAGCCCAATCTGTTACAGTCCTAGCATGCTTAACATTTTTCCACCCACAGTGTTGGCTTCCATTCCATTGTGTTGCATGTCAAGTAAATGGTTGTTGGAACAATTAAATGACTGAGCTGTACAATTTTAAGCAGAACATTTTTCTGCTACTGCAGTCACTGCCACCAGGCCTGTAGGTTGGGACATACTTCACAAATATGTACAGGTGTCCTAAATGTCACCTGCCACTGTCTGGATGGCACTATTACTTAAGATATGAACCAGAGGCACTTGCCTCACCTGGACTGTAATTTGTATCCTCAGCCTGGCTATGCCATGACAACAGAGCTGAAACTACTCCCTCATTCACACATACAACTTGCTGTACCACAATGTGTTTTCAATCCACAGCATGGCTCCTGGGTAGAATTCAGCAGCTGTGGCCTGCAACATATGCATCAGTATGTTCAGCAACCTGCTACAGACCTACAGTACCTCCCAAACACCTAGAACAGTGAATCCACACAACACCCATACATAAAGGGGTAGGGAGATGGTCAAGTGACAGGGACATGTGTGAAGTCTTCCCCTACAAACATACACAGCTGATAGACCAGCAGCTACTGCTGCAGCATGTATATTCTGATGCAAATGATGTATGACACTCACATTTGTCTGTCCACCTCCTTAATGACCTCAACCCACATTGTTCAACAGTAAAGTGCCACATAATCAGAAAGTATTTTCACAATGGCCAAATATAGCATGCAAAACTGTGGACATACCACATAAATCCAAACAGTGGATGGTATTTCAACCTACTGTCTGTGATGCTGTAGTCCCCACACCTTGATGATGTCCTTCCCACAGACCAGGAAAAGGGTCAAGGCCTAAATGAAGTCTGCAAATACAGCACTGTGTTGCTATGACTTTGGCAAATGAAAATGCAGCCCAGCTGTTCTGAATGCACTTAGCAAGTCTGAGCCACAGATTGGTGCACAGGCAATCAGTTGTTCATGAGCATTACCTACAAAAAGCAAGTTGTTGCCTATGGTACACAGGTCTGTGACTTTCTCTATGATGACAGACTGCACTATCCTACCATTCTACCACAGGATTTCTGCACATAAAGGTGTAAAGTACTACACCAGGTATGTAATAGTATTCCCTATATAATTAGATGCAGTTGGGGGATGCAGACATGGGAAATAGGGATTACAACAATAGAAGTCTGTGGTAAATATCTTGGAATTACATGTCACTGTTAGTCGGCTGTCCAGCAGCTGCAGGCTTCTTTTGGTTCTTTCTGCTGTGACATAGATCACTGCTCTGCCCCCTGATTCAACCCAGCAATGGTCAGCTCATGTACGAATTGCGACTGGATTGTGTATTACACAATATTGACAGTCAGTAGTGGTGGATACAGCTGCCATATCATATGATGTGATGTCAAGTCTGCTCCTCTCACTCTGTGAATGTCACACAGGCATAGTTCAAACATTGTCCAGGTGCCCTGACTGTTTCTGACATACTCTGGCTAGGCTACTGTCTAGTCAACACATGCATATCATCACCTTAGAGCTATGGCTAGCATACCTGTTGACCCTCTACAGCAGGACATCAGGTTATGGCCAGTAATAGTTGGGGGACACATGCTCCACATCAGCAACTGAGTGTACATATTGAGCATTCAAAGTGAGGGAATGAATACAGTACCAGATATTAAAGTACCATAACTGTTTTCTGAGGTGTCTGCCCTGTGACACATAGATACCCCACAGTCTAGAAACAACCATTACATATTGTCAAACAGTTTTCCAGACATCCGTGTCTAGCAGATGGTCCAAATATATCAGGCACATGTACACAATCAGCAAACATCTGTCTACTGCAGATGTTGGACACCCACAAGGAGGATACCCTACAAAACATTTGCAATTCTGTCTGTAATTGTGTCACACAGATATTGCCGGACTGTCCCCATACACCATTGGTACCACTTACCTATTTATCAGACAGTGCATGTGTGACATGGTACTGTTATGTCACCCATAGGAGACACAATGCATTAGATGGCAGTGATGGGAGTGGACACAATAACAAAACAGTCCATCACAACACACAGGGCCATAATTGGTATACCTAGGATCATAGGAGGTTACTAGGCTATTGGCCCTGAGACCCTTACAAGCCTAGCCATTACTTTATCCCCAACAGAATTATCATTCAGCACCTGTTACCCCTGTCATTGTGGGACACAGGTGGGACCCTTGGGACAGATTTGTGGTATCCCATCCAATCATCATGGTTACACTTGATGAGGGTCTGCATGTTACTCTGTTTGACATGTATGGGACATGCATTCCTGAGACAGGGCAGCCTCTGGGGGACAAACCTGTGACTCCGGCAGGATTTGTTGATGGTGCATATCAGATTCAGGCCTGTTGTGCTGGTAATGCATGAGGGATTAGACTCACATATATGGGGCAGCTGTTGAAGTGCAGGGTCCAACATTGCCTTGTAGGTGTGCCACAGCCCACCTCTGGCCAACCTGTCTGATACTGAGTGGGGCATTACTGATTAAAGGCTGTCTTCATGGGACAGGTATTGGAGGCCATGGATTACCTTTGTGGGTATTACCATGGCCTTTCTAGTTGGTGCAGATGTCTGGATAGGTACATATCAGATGGGCCATTGTACTAAATTATTGTTCTATGGACTGAGAACTATACATAGGTAATGTCCACATTTTTTCTGGATGCACTCCCTTTACCTATGAGTTGAACCACATGCAAGGCCTTTCTGCTAGTGCCACTACATGATGGTTGAATGCAACATTAATATCAAACTGAGTACTACCCAGGTGTCTCAACACAGGTTCTGTGTTTATGGGGTTGGCGATGATGTGGCAAACAGTGGGGCCATGTCTGTGCCTTATGATGGTACTGTTTTTTTCATTTAACTTGAGACCAGGACCTTGGCACCAGTTTGCACCAGATGTAAGACCCTGTTGCAATGTGTTAACATCATTTGGTGAGTCAATGACAGGCACCACACCACTTACAGTTGCCACAGCCTTAGTCAGTACCTACAAATGTGGGTGGTGATGGTTAGCATTCATGCCTAGAAACATGTGGATACTTAGGGACAACATCTACTCTCAGGGCTTTGACATGTACAGATATTGCACACACACATAGGAATGCCACATTAACAAATGTCCAATGTGGGACACTTCATGTAGTATCGTGACAGTTGGCAGGACAAACCATACCCAGTGCAAGTGCAAAGGGTGGAACATCTCTTGGTCTGCCAGTATGACATCTTATTTTTGTAGCATTTCCCTACATTATGCTACGTCTCAGAGCATTAAGATGTTTCTCATGTAAAATGACTACTTTATGGAACTATTACACACATGTAGGAAATGTTTGTTGTCCTACACTCTGGGAACCTATGTCTTGTTTTAGTTGTTTGCACAGGGCACACTTGGCCACACATGGACTGCAACCTGCACTGTGAGACAGGTGTTGGCCATAACACAGTCACACTGTTGCAAGGGGATATATGTGCACACACACACACACACACACACACACACACACACACACACACACACACACACACACACACACACACACACACACTCATGAACTGCCCTTGGTGAGAATGAAACTCCTAACTGGCTAGCTGTACATACTATAGTGCTACATACATATTGCATGTGCCACAGAGCTTATATGTTTTTGTAGTGTTGGACACTACTATTCAGGTGGAGGACATCTTCAGGTGCTGTAAAGGTTGCCACTGGAGGGGTTAATAGGTTTGCATAGGCCCTTAAAATGGTATAACTGTTGCATAGAAACACAAGGAAGGAAGAAAGCCACACTGCTACAGGGGATATGCTTTACACACAATCACGGTTGCCAGTTTTGGGATTAGAATCCCTACCTACCTAGTTCATGTATTACAGTACTATGTACTTATCTCATATGCCACAGAGCTTATGTGTCTAGAGAGTGTCTAACAGTGAAACTAAAATGAATGACACCAACAGGCCCTGTAAAGTAATCCAATGGGGGGGATTAACAGGGTAGAACAGGGCTTCAAAATGGTACTACTACACACACAAGACAACCACACTGCTATAAGGGATATGTTTCACACACACACAGTTGCCAGTTTTAAGGTCGGAACTCCTACCTATCTAGTTGCATGTACTATAGTGTTACATACTTATTACATGTGCCATGGACATTATGTGGCTTGTGAGTGTCTAATGGTACATCTAAGGTGGATGAAATCAGCAGGCACTATAAAGTAGTCCAACTGGGGAATTGACAGGGTAGAACAGGCCCTCAAAATGGTATAAACAACACACACACACACACACACACACACACATACACACACACACACACACATACACACACACACACAAGGCAGCTGCACTGCTACAGGGGATATGCTTCACACACACACACACACACACACACACACACACACACACACACTCATGAACTGCCCTTGGTGAGAATGAAACTCCTAACTGGCTAGCTGTACATACTATAGTGCTACATACATATTGCATGTGCCACAGAGCTTATATGTTTTTGTAGTGTTGGACACTACTATTCAGGTGGAGGACATCTTCAGGTGCTGTAAAGGTTGCCACTGGAGGGGTTAATAGGTTTGCATAGGCCCTTAAAATGGTATAACTGTTGCATAGAAACACAAGGAAGGAAGAAAGCCACACTGCTACAGGGGATATGCTTTACACACAATCACGGTTGCCAGTTTTGGGATTAGAATCCCTACCTACCTAGTTCATGTATTACAGTACTATATACTTATCTCATATGCCACAGAGCTTATGTGTCTAGAGAGTGTCTAACAGTGAAACTAAAGTGAATGACACCAACAGGCCCTGTAAAGTAATCCAATGGGGGGGATTAACAGGGTAGAACAGGGCTTCAAAATGGTACTACTACACACACAAGACAACCACACTGCTATAAGGGATATGTTTCACACACACACAGTTGCCAGTTTTAAGGTCGGAACTCCTACCTATCTAGTTGCATGTACTATAGTGTTACATACTTATTACATGTGCCATGGACATTATGTGGCTTGTGAGTGTCTAATGGTACATCTAAGGTGGATGAAATCAGCAGGCACTATAAAGTAGTCCAACTGGGGAATTGACAGGGTAGAACAGGCCCTCAAAATGGTATAAACAACACACACACACACACACACACACACACACACACACACACACACACACACACACACACACACACACACACACATACACACACACACACAAGGCAGCTGCACTGCTACAGGGGATATGCTTCACACACACACACACACACACACACACACACACACACACACACACACACACACACACACACAGTTGCCATTTTGATTAGAACCCCTACCTATTTAGTTGCATGTACTATAGTGCTATATACTTATTGCATGCACGACAGAGCTTATGTGCCTGTAAAGGTTCTAACAATGCATCTGAGGTAGATGACACCAGCAGGCCCTGCAAAGTAATCCAATGAGGGGGTTAACAGGGTGGATCAGGCCTGAAAATACATTGGCATTGCACGCACATTGTCAAGACATACACATAGCTGCAGGGGGATATACTTATACACATGCACTGAGTTGTCATTGTTGGGATTAGAACCCCTACCTATCTACACACTATAGTGTATTATACTTATCGCATGTACAACAGAGTTTATTTGTCTAGAGAGTGTATAACTACATCCAAGGTTGATGACATCATCAGGCCCTATAAAGTAGGCCAATGGGGGGTTCACAGCTAGCCACAAGCTTTAAAATGTATTGGCATTGCACACACATAGGCAAGAAATACACAGAGCTGCAAGGGGATATATTGAGTTACCGTTACTGGGATTAGAGCCTCTACCTCTCCAGCTATATATATGTTAATGCAATCTGTTAAAATTAGAAAACTTCAAAGGGATATCACCGATTTTCAGAAAGGAGCCATTTTTGCTTTGTCGAGGCAAGCTCCCATCAATCAGCATACTCAATACATTGATCTACCCATAAAAGAGACTATTGCAGAGGGAAGGACCACCCCAGAGATGACATCAGCACCCCTGAAGTCTCCTACTACTACTACTCTGCCAGTTGCTACAACCGTGTGAGAATCTAGGGCCCCTGCAAATAGTTTTACCATTACTGTTGATTCCGGGTCAGTAGAGGCCACCATGAGTTTAGCGACTAGTGTTATGTCCAATGGGCATTCCCTTTTTCTGTTACCAGAGCTGTTACTGATAAAGCAGGTACAACAGAATGGTCATTCTCAGAGTCGAGGGAGAAGGGGAAGAATTCTTCAAGTTCGACAAGCAGAGAACCGGAAAATATACATGAATTCATGGAGTGTAGTAAGAAAACTTAGTTTTTAATCTTTCTTTGTTACAATTGACTGAAGCACAATGGTCTGTATTGAATAAAGGACTTTCATTTGTACCATCTAGAAAAGCTGAATTGGTAGATGTTTTGCTTAACCTGAGAATGTTTGCTAGGAATCTAACTTTGACGGTGAGTTTCCTTCATGACTCAGGTTATAGATTGCTACCATTTAAAAAAATGAGTACCTATGTGCCTAAAATTCATCCATCAGTTGAGGCTTTCTGTAATGTATGTGACAGTGAGATTAGGGAATGTTTTAAAAGAAAATGTAAACCTGCTTTTTATAACTTAAGCATGGCTGAGTATAAGGCATTAGCAGAACTTAGAAGTGTTAAAACTGTTGAATTCCATCTGGCTGATAAAGGCAAAGGGATAGTTTTGTTGGATAGTGATATATATTTTAGAAATATGACTGCTTTGCTTAATGATGAGAATACTTTTTTGATTATTAATAAGAATGTAGTTCAAGCTTCAAGAATATTTGTTCAGCTATTTCAATGTTGATTCTCCTACTATTCCTATAATTTATGGACTTCCAAAGGTCCATAAAAGTTTGGTCGACCCACCTACACTCCCTATTGTTTCTGGTAGAGGGTGGGTGACTGAATCTGTCTCTGTCTATGTGGAAAAAATGTTATGTCCCATCGGTGAGAAAGAACCTACCATTCTAAAGGATACTAAGAGTTTCCTGAAAGACCTTTACAGAGGGACAGTATGCATATATCCAGAGCAGCAATTGTTTTTGATTACATTAGACATAGGTTCATTGTTTATTGTAATCCCTAATGAATGGGGGATAGAAAATGTGAGAGAACTACTGCTGCTGGGGAAACATTATTGTAATGACAAAGTTAATATTTTGTGTGGCTTGACTGAGATCATTTTAGAAAATAATGTCTTTATGTTTGGAAGGGATTATTATCTACAGAAGGCTGGCGTGACAATGGGCACAACTTGAGTCAACAGCTACTCCAACCTTGCATTGGCTAAATGGGAGACTGATGTTATATTGTGTAACACCTTTAGTTCATCCATTTTATGGTACAAATGCTTTGTGGATGATGTGTTCCTTCTATGGGGAGGAAACGAGGAGACTTATTTTGTTTTATTGATTTCTTGCACACTACTAACACCTTTTTGAAATTTTCTTATCTGTATTCTATACGACATATTGATTTCCCAGATGTTATAATACAGAGATGTGAAACTGGTGTATTTAGAACAGGGCTGTACAGAAAAGAAGTCAGAAAGAATTCACTATTGCATAGGAATAGCATGCGCCCTCGTCATGTCCCTAGAAATGTCCTTACTGGACAGTTTCTGAGGATGATGAAGTTACATAATGATGAAGAGCAACTGCTTAGTGCATTTGATAGGCTTAAACAAGACTTTGTTGCTAGGGGATATAAAACAATAGAGATTGATGAGTGTATAGAATCTGTACTTAGACAGAGAGGTGAGAGAGGTATACCTTTTATCTCTGAAACTCCTGTTACAACACGGACTTCTTCAGTGCCTGTTAATGAGTCCAAGGTTAGGTTTCCCTTCACTTTTTCCAGTGACGTTAATATGTTTTGTGACATTGTCAAAAAAAAATGGAATATCCTTTATGCCAATGATGATTTGAGGGGAACAGTAACTAGTATGCCTAGTTTTTCTTTCAAGAATAATAAGTCTATTAAAAGGCAATTATGCTATAAGAACAAGGAGTTGACAACTCAAGTAACTTTTCAGAGACAAGGGACCTTTCTTTGTAGGCACTACACTGTGTAAATATATTTTTATAGGTAGTCATTATATACATCCTGTATTCCATGAAGACTTCCCCTTTTATGCTGATTGTACTGCCAGCAATTTAGTGGATTATAGCATGTGCAGTTGTTGAGTTTATTATATAGGAAAAACAAATTGCTCACTTAGGGAGCGGATACTTGAGCATCTGAGGGACATTAAAATAAGAAGGATATGAATGCATTGGCTAAGCATGTTGAATTAAATGGAGCAGAACATCAGTTTAAATTCTTTTTGTTGGAACTTATAGGAGAGAATCCGAGGGGGGGAGATATAAAGAATAGGATGAAGGCATGTGAGCAGAAATTAATCTTGTTTTTTAAAGCTGATAGACCCCTGGCATTAATGACATGATCTCAATCAAGCCATTTTTGTGCCAGAGACCATTGAAACACTGACATACAATGTAAGTTTTTTTAAAAATGGTATGTTAAATGTATTTATATGTTGTTAATTGATATATGTTTTTCATTGGTTGTCTCTATTTTAAAGGCTTGAGCTCTGTTACAGGGTTTGTCTGATGAAGTGGTGTTTGACCGTGAAATCTCTAACCTTGCATTAAAATAGTGTTGTTTTTATTTCTGAGTTTGTCTTTCTGTCCTGCAGGAACTCTACTTGATTTATATATATATTTTCATTGCTTTTTTGTACTTTAGTAGAGTTTCATTTCCTGGCTTCTGTTTGTTTTACTTAATGCTATGTAATTGCATGTGCCACGGGAGCTTATGTGTTTATATTGCGACTGCCACTGCTGTTGGGGTGGATGATGTCAGTAGCTGCTGAAAGGAAGGCCACTGTTGTGGAGAACACCAGTTACAGGGACATAAAATGAGTGACCATTGCACAGACATAGGCCTGTTGGGCGTGTGTATTTTGCTGCATGTTGAATATATACACAGACACACACAAACACACAGTGGCTACCAACCTACTGCTACACACTAGAGCTCACCATACTATTTCCACATGCCATGGGTTACAATTAGTGTACAAGTGGCTGCAGCACTACATCACACTGTGCCTTTCTGGGTCTCTCACTATCTCTTTCTCTATCTCTTTCTCTCTGTCTCTCTGTCTGTCTCTCTCTCTCTCCCCCCCCCTCTCTCTCCCTCTCTCTCTGTCTGCCCCCTCTCTCTCTCGCTCTCTCTCTCTCTCTCTGTCTGCCCCCTCTCTCTCTCTCTCTCTCTCTATATATATATATATATATATATATATATATATATATATATATATATCTATATTAAACTCAACAGACTCAGATATATCTTATATGTGCCACATACAGATAGATAAGGGTAATCATGTCTGATGGGGAGGGGATAGGGAGAGACAGGTGAGGTATACATAGCAGTCTGTATGCACAGAAATATATGGACCAGAAATATATGGACATCACAGTTCTATAGTCAGATATGGGTTCAGAAATGGGTTGGAATTAGCCAAGTGTAGGAGCATGCCCAGTATGACCATCATTAATTACAATCAACTCCAGGCCAGACCTACCTATACTCCAGTCCAGGATTATTTTCTACTACAGCCAATTGCCTAATGGACCTGGTGAAACAGTCCAGCACCTCCCTGATATACTGCCTGAGGGATTTCCTGGCTGTGTGTTGTGTAATATCTAACCCATATGTAGGGTGTGTGCAGTGTGTATTGGACTGAACAGAGTTTTGCATAATATGTCTGGCACATTTTACATAGCACACTGATTTCTTGGTATATCAGTGGCAGATCATTATAGATCAATGTGAGGAAACGCAGACAGACATTTGATTTACTGACTCCATACACTGAAGGGAACCTATGCTACTACACAAACCGTTGTATTCTGCACTTTATACATTAGTCTGGCCAGCAGTTCCTCCTTCCCCTTATATGTCTCTGTCCTGCCCTGCTCCAGTTCCTGGATTTGTCCACAGTGGCTACTCTATGTAGTTGTAGGTATGCTATGACTGGGGTAAGAGATATAATACCACACACAGGGTTACAGACTTCACACATCTGACTGTATCTGTTTTGCAGGTTGTTCAGCGTAATGCCCCATACATTTGGTCTGGTCCTCAGACGGTTTGTGTTGTACTGTTATTATAAGGCTACATGTTGCCCATACCTCTCAAACTCTTACAGCCATTAATGTGGACAGGGCCCTATATAACAGTGGACATAGGCCCAAACATGGTGACAGGATTTTAATATTGTTCTTACAAACCAAGACAGTTGGCGGAATTGTTTTGTATTAGCATGCATTTTTCACTAGGTATGAAGTCTGCATCTTGACTGTCTGTTATTAGTTTCTCACAGCAATCTGTAGTGATTTGCCAATAGTTTGCCAGAAAACTGCAACTGTTACAGCAAACAGAACAGATATATGAGCCATAAACTCTGTACATTTGTGAGGTATGGATGGTGCCCATTGACTTGTAAGTACTGAGACAGTTACGTGACAGCCTTTATATCTGGGTGCTACAATGACTTGTTACAACCTGCCATTCTACTAGTCACCATCTAGGTTACTTAGGGCTGTGTACTATTCATATCTGTGGCCCCCTTTCCTTCAATTGTGTCTGCCTTTGTCCAGCTTTCTTGCAGTACTGACTTCTGGGCAGTCTGTAGAACTCCTACAATAGGTGTAGCTCACATGCAAAACAATAGGTGTAGCCAGTCTCAAACCATGTACCCCATCAACCATGGTAATGTACTTACCCACTAAGCCATGACAATCACCATACAGTGCAGTTTACTTCCTGAAACTATCAACCACAGACAGTCATAGCACTTTGACCCCTGCATATTGAGGAAATGGTACATGTCACCAGCTTGATTGGAACAGCCTAGGGATTATGTGGTCTGCTGCTATTACCTTGCAAACATACTGTAATTGCAGTTGTATGGGGACACGGGTGTGTTGGGTGTAGCGGACTCTAAGATTGACAGTCAAGTATCTGTCCTGTGACCCCACTGTATGTAATTCCCTCACATAGTACATTGAGTTTTGCTGGCTTGGGGCCTACTGTGTATTATGGGTCAGCTATTATTGGACAGAGAGTTTCTGCTGTCCCACACAGCTATCAGTTGTCTGGAGCTATCCCATTAGCCCACTCTATTCCCTTGCATAAATGCAGCAGGTCCATATATATGCTAACACAGTCTACTACCCCATTCATTTGTTGTAAAGGAAAGTAAATTACCTTGTGCCTTCAGCGGTTGAGATAACAGTGCTTCAGGGCTATCTCTGTCTGATGCATGCTGTACACAGCCAATACATGGTAAGGTACAGGTTGTATGGTGTGGCTGGCATCCTTTTTACTATGTATGAGAGTCGGAGTGAGGTGTCAGACTCTAGGAACCTAGGTTCTAAGTGCATGTGCTATGCATTGCCTTTTTGCAAAGGCCAGAGAACACTGGGCACTCCTATGTCTGCCTATAGGGATAGCCTCAGGGGGTTCCTCCTCTGAGTCCCCTGTGACTGTGGGGTCCTTGGCACTGGTGGGGGGGCTGTGTGCCCCTTCTCTGTGATGTTCCTACTGCAGCTGTTTCTGCAGGATCATATTGTGTAGCATGGCACTTACTGTGAACATGGGTGCACATGTGGCTGGAGAGTACTGCAGGGCTCCACCAGATATATCAAGTCAGTGGAACCATGACTTGAGCAGCCCAAACACATGCTCTCTGATGTTCATAGTTTGTGTGTGTGCCTCATTATGGTGTTCTTCTGTAGGTATGTGTGCATTTCTGATGGGTGTCATCATTCATGATTCCAGTGAGTAGCCAGCATCCCCCAGTAGATGGCCGTATGGGATATCCCCCCTGGCAAACATCTGGTACAGCTGTGAAGTGTGCCAGATGTGGGAGTTGTGATAGCTGCAAGGGCTGCCAACATACACATTCATGATAATGCTCTGGCAGTTGATACCTCAGGGTAGTCTGCTACATGGTGGAAGAAATTAATATTGCTTATCCTTTCCTCAGGGGAGGAGGGTAAATAAACTGCTGGAGAACCCTGGATGTAAATGCCTGTGATATCCCCATTATATTCTCAGTTGGTCTTTGAAAAGCACCTGTAGCTAACATTCTAAGGGCTACACTGACCTTTGTTTCCACTGGGATGGGTTCCCCTCTGTTGGCTCTGGGCCTGAGTTGAGGGCGGCAGAGTTAGGTGACTTCTTCTAATATGTCCCTGTCCACCCTGTAGCACTTTACAGTCTCCAGCTCATGTAGCCCCAAGAAGGTTACCCTGGGCCTGAACACTCTCCTCCTTCCAGCCTGGGCCTGTTGTCAGCATCATCATCTTCACTGACTTCAGCCTCAAGCACATACAGATATAGCAGAGCAGCAGCAGCCCCTAGCATTTTATCAGTTAAAATTCCCAAGTGTGTACTCCAATGGTGCAGAGTACGTGGGAAAATTCGATTGTAGGGTGTATGCATACTTTATAGTGGTGTGCTGCTGTTGCAGCCTGTGTGATTGGCTCATTATGCTGCATTCCACCTGATAGGTATATCACTGGGAGTTTGAATGGGCCAGTGTCTGTTGAACAGGGCTTAGCAGTCATTTCTACGTGATTGGCTTTCCCAGGCTATTTTTATTTATTTTTTCTAATTCTTTCACTGCTAATCACTGGGGCATGGTGCGCAAACCCACAGTGCTAGTGTAAACAGTGCTTAGCAGTTTTGACACTCCCTCAACTATGGCCACACTCAGCTTTTCTTAAACTAGCTAAAACATGCTCAGCAGCATCAGACACCACCTCCACCCGCTTAGCTGAGCACAAACAGGCATCGCTGAGCTCCAGTCAGCTTTAACATAGTATGACACACCCCCTTTTGATGTGAGCTACCTGTTCTACCACTACCTACATGGTTCTAGCCTGACCATGGGTTGTATCTGTGGACACTGTAGCCCTTTTTGTTATTCAGTAACCCAGCTCATTTACATATAGCTAACTGAGTATACCTTGGATATTTCTCTACTCCAGGGCCTGCCTCCATAGCAGCCACTGACACCTGTCATTGTAATACTCCGCATGCTGGACACTATAATGCAATATATTGGCAAATGTGTACTTTTCACTTTTTTATACTTTTTATTGTTTTTATTTCCATAACATTATGTTTGCATGGCTTGCAGCACCTCGCAAACGTAATATATGTATTAAAAAAAATTGGAATATTTTATTGATTTGCATTGCTTTCAGGACTCACTGGCCATAGCTATGGCCATTTGCATGCCTACAGTACCATATACACCCCTTTTCCTAGCCTTTTACAGCCCCTGTGTGAATTTTGCAGTCCAGTACACAGTTTGTTTCCATGTACATTTCTTCCACAAACATGGCACCTACATGGTTGCCTTGCTGCTTATTGAATCGCAAATCAAAATCATTTGCATGGTTTCACCAGCTTATGAGGTGATTTGCATTCCACAGGCACCTTTGTGTCTGCATGTTTGTGCATGCTCCTCAGCCCTCTTTCCTGGATCACTCTGTCAGCCATGTTCCATGTCTGGGCCGTAACACTATGCTTACACTGAGAATTGCTCTGTGTAGGCTTTACTGAATTCTACTCCTAGCCTTTTTACTCTAATGATAAAGTCAAAAAGCTTTGGCAGGTACTCGATAAACTATGTCTACAGGAATCATCAAGTTAACAGAATTTATCATATTAAAACAGAAACGAACCCCAGCTCCATGGCATAAAGTGATGACCCAGTTGACCCGAGTTTTCGTATTAGGTTAACCCCTGCAGAAAATGGGTAGAAACTTTAGGAAGAAGCATTATTTTGCCAGCATATTGACTCTGAGATGGAGTAAGAGATGTCTGCTAACTGTACAGCACCTATACAAGGATGGAGACAGCACTAAGCAAATCAGCATGAATGCCTATGAAGTCAATAGCTGCAACCAGCTAGGGTATATAAGAAAATCTCATGACATGCAGGATGACATCTATGATGCTAACAGATGCTTTGTTCAGATCTGCTTCACTTTCCATCCCACCATTGGTTCATTACCTGAACTGAGGATAGTACAGAAGGCATTAATGTAAATGTGAACAACTGTAACAGTGCATTCTTAAATTTGTCAGTTCTGTAGGTAAAACCCTAGGGTCTAAAGTTATCATAACTGTTCTCGTCCTCCAAATTGCCAGTAGATAACCATTCATAAGACTTCTTTGAACCAAAATATAAAACAGGGAATAATGGTCTTACAAATCTTGGAAAGAAAATAATAAGTAAGACCACCAGGTTCAGCCGATGCATTATTTATTACCTTAACATACTTATTGCAACATTAAATTCCAGTTACAGCACTCTTGCTTTCTTTGAGTATAACAGCTGTGAACAGCAAACTGCCTACTGCCAACAATGGGCACCTTCACCATCCACTGAATCACTGCTATAATAATTTACCTGCAGCAACAAGTTGTGTGTGTGTGTGTGTGTGTGTGTGTGTGTGTGTGTGTGTGTGTGTGTGTGTGTGTGTGTGTGTGTGTGTGTCTGTGTGTGTGTGTGTGTCTGTGTGTGTGTTGGCATTTATGCTCTGATTTCTAATACAATATATGTGTCAGTGAAAGAGGTGTTGGCTTGCTATAGGTTCATTAGATTATACTTAAAAACTAGGCAATTAATCTAAATTCCATTACAAGCATAGTAAATAAACCACATTCAAATGTTATCTTCCTGATCCTATTCACCCAGGCTGTGGGTAGTGGAAGTTTTTTCCAAAGATGGGGATACACTGAGATATGCATTTATCATGATAGAATCTTATATATCTCTTAATAAAGCTTTACTTAGTTTGGTAGGATAGTTGCAAAACCATTTGCATCGTGAAAGAAAAAGGGGTCTATTAATGTTGGATCTTTCATAGCTCAAAGGGAAAGACACGGATCACCACAGAGACCAAGTACAGAGAAAGCGTTGACACAGTCCAGATTACTGCGGGCATTTTGGCTATTGATCTTTTCAGTTAGGCATATATCAGGCCTCTCAAGCTGACTGAAAGATTTGGATAAAATATTGTAGAGACACAATACTGAAAAGATTAGTAATTATGAAGAATGTCTAAATTCCTTTTGATGGTATCTGATTAGAGGGTTGTATTGCATAAAAGATGTGATGTAGAAATTGTTTGCTTGCCAAAATGATATATACTATTTTTTTTTCACATTTTGTTAGAAACTATTATCCTTGCAGAGAAATGTTAATAGAGGCATGCGGAGGGAAGAGGAATAGAAAGAAGAGGAAGTGGGAGAAATGCCAGTAGAAGGGGGCGGCTATGATGCATGAGAAGCAGTAAGTGAAGGGATGACAAGGTGAGATTAGGACAGATGAAATAGCAATAAAGGGGTGTGACAGAGAGCTACAGAGTTCATGTCATGTGACATGCGTGAGTGCAGCTGCATTTTTTCTGGGTGAAAAGATATTCCTTAAGGTGCTGTCTAAAGTCTGAATACTTTTGGACATCTCTGATAGAGAGGGGAATGGAGTCTTATAGGGATGAGACTAGGATGGAGAATGCATGGTTAGTGCAATGAAGTTTAGATTATCTTTCTTTTAGCTACTGAATTCACAACAGTCAGTTCTTAACTGCATTTTGACATTCCTTCTCCCACTTTAAATAACAAAGTAAACTAGTCAGAGCATAGGAAACTTTTATACACATTATCCCATAACACATAAATATTGCCCCAGCCATTCTTCATTTTGATACATTCCCAGCATATGTTTAATGTCTGCTGCTAGCATATAACGCATGCATCACTTATCCTAGCTATACAACCCCTCATGTATTCTTGTAGGCATTCTACCATTAATGGCATTTCCTTTGGGATTTTATAAACTGCACTGCTGCACTTCCATACTTTTAGGCTTGAAACTTAACCAAACCCTTTCCCAATACTCTTCTCTTGCCCATCTGACATCCACACAATCCATCTCTGTCTCACAATATGAATAAATGGTCCATTTTCTTTTGTCATACAGGTCTGTATATGTGTCCTGTGCTGCCTTTATTCTTTCACAATCACTCCTTTGGGAGCATTTACTTTACAAAGGTTAGTACACTCTTTACCCCCTTCTTCAAAAGGCAATTCATCTAAATCTAAACAGCATCATACAACAGCCATCTCATCTTCTCCGCACTTCACCTAGAATATTCACCTCTCTGCTTTCTCAAATAAATCTGTTTAATATATCATACTTTTTGAATCATCCCCGTATTATACTCCCAGCACATTCCTGAGCTTCTTCCTTTAGAACTTCTATAATCTTCTATCATTTACAATCATCCACCCATACCTTACATTCCAGTGACCCTTCTATCACCATATCTTTTGTTTTCTGAATCTTCCTCCTATAAGAATCATTTCCTCTAATTCCTTCAGCTTCCTATCTTCCCCATTTAAATTTTTCATACTTAATATGCCTACTGCACATATCAAACTTTATAGCTGCTGTATGGCTTCTCTGGTATACTCCATCCAGCTTTACAATTTTCATGCAAATCTAGCCTTCCCTATCATGCTTCTCTTGCCATCCCATGCAAATCAACCACAGACCTTTTGCACCCTATGAACATCTAGCTACAACACCGCATGGCTTGAGATATACAATATCAAGGGAAGGATCATATCCAACATAAGTCTGATGTTAATCATGAAGGTAATTTATTCTTGTAACCATTTATTTTTTGCAAAATGATCATCACAGCTGTTGTCATTTTTTTCCCCTTTACAGTAATGAAGTCTTTTATCCTCAGATATTTACCTCCTCTTCTGGTGAGAAGTAAAGAACCTTCTCAACTGAATTCTTTATCACCATTGATTTTATTCAGTGAAAATGTATTCTTGCCTCTTGTAGAAATTTTTCAAAGTATGCCCTTAAAACAGGTAACTGATATAATTCTATCTAAATTCTAAAACTGACATTTTCTAATAATAATAAAAGACAATCATGAGCAAACAAATAAATACTTTTTCTCTGTGGCCTAATTAGTACTTCAAAATTCCATTATTCTCTGAGTTAATTGCGCCATAACTACAAACAAAAAAATGCAGAAACCTGTGGAAGCTCTATCCTACCACTTAACTTTATCCGATATCCCTTCATTAGTAACAATACAGGCATTTGGCATCCTATATAATACCTACACTGCTTCCATGTATTACCCAACTCCACTATTTGTTGAGCACAACAAACCTTTATAGTCTACTGTATAAAAATCTTGGTGCATGTTTAAAATCACAAGACTTCATTGGTTTGTATCTTTCTGCCTCAGTGCCATGGACATAAAGTTAAGAAGTGTTCTCCAGTGGTCTCAAGATGAATGTCCTTTTACAAAGCCAACTTAATCTTCATGAACCAGTTTGGGCAGACACTTTTCTGTACTGGCTGCTGTATAAAGAGACTAACTTATCATCTAAATTAAAAGTTATATAGGTAAAAACTTCATTGGATCTTTTGGACGACCTTTACTTTTGGGGATAACTAAAGTCACCAAAACTCTTAGAATCCTCTCCTATATCTCCCATTTCTTGCACATAACTGCTGACATTTCCCTCTTTATTAACAACATCCCTATAGAAGCCTGCATTCCAAATTACAAATATCAGGGGCTCTCTAAATTACATATTGAGCACTCCAACTATCCTTCTTTTCATGCAATGTTTCACAAAATTCCTTGAAAACTGATCTTATTTCCTTAATCCTGACATGTCTGTTCCCCTCCTTATGTTTTACTGCATGTATCTAATTGTTCTGTTACTTATCTTTTAATCTCAAAGCTAGAAATTTTGGGACTAGGTCAACCTCTTACAATCATCTCTCTCTCTTTATTTTACCTCTGCTTCCACTAGTGATACTTCTCCTGGTTTTCAGTTTCCTCTGTCTTATCCAAACTAGTTTTCCTTGGCTTTTCCTCAAAATCCAATTAAATCTCTTCTGTCTCTTCTCCTTATTTGACAGTATCCCTCCTAGCTCAATTCCATCTTCATGTTTCACTTAAATCCATGTCTTCAAGTTGTCTTAACTCCGACTTATTCAATACCATCACCTAATTTACATTATCCTCCATCCACTGGATCTGCTTGTGCCTTCTCCACTTTCCTTTTCTCCATTTCTCCATTATTTTATACTCACTGTTCACCTTCCCATCAATAATTACTATGGCATATCTGGCCCTGAACTATCTCCGATTTCCATTTTGATCTCTTGCCTACTCAAAACGACATCCATGAGAATTCTATAAAATCTGTTTCTTTGATTTTGTCATCTCTAGAGAATGTATAGTACTTTTTGATTACCCATAACATGGTCCATTCATCAAATAAAGCTAGTTCCTAGATACCTGTAGTCATCACCTTTTACCTTTTCCTGAAAATTATACCTCCCTTACAATCTGTCCAGTTCGCTGCTCATACAAAATTAAGATCTTCCCCTCACACGATCCTGTTGCTATCTTCCATCAACATGTTATGGAAAAAAATTTGTAACTTGACCTTCAAGTCTGCATTTATATGCCCCTGAAACAAAACAGTTTAATTCTATTATAACTTATCCTTGTAAATGTTACTAAATTCAACAATGTAATTAAATCTTTGGGAAATTATAAGTTATTGTGATCCAGAAAAAATAGATCCCATATCCCATGGCAAAGGGGGAATGATCAAACATGTGGAAAGTATTTACTTTGTGTTTTGAAAAGAGCTCTTCAGTGTGAGGTATCATTTTTTTGATGTGTACACATTTGTAGGGAATGATGCTTGCAAAAGTTACCACAGCCAATGCTAATTTCTTCTTAACTGTCTTAGAGTTTAGAAACTAGGACTGAAATTTACTCTGCTAAAGCAACTTGTCTGAGGAATCAACAGTGTTCTAGCATTCATCATAACATAATTCTGCAGGTCAATCAACCCTCTAACAATATACAGTACTCATGCTAATTCTGATCAAATAACAGCAGCTATGTCTTTATGTCCTAACCAATATCCTACTTATTAGTATACTGGTTTTCCTGAAATCTATGACAAATTATTTTCAGTGATCCCCACACTTAATCAGTCATAAACTAACAACAAACAGCAGCAGAAACAATTTCTATAAACTTTTATTGATTTAATAAACAATTTAATCAGAATTTAGTGGACTGATAAACCACATATCTCAATCAAACTCTGTTCACCCCTTAGCTCAAAACTGCCCATTAGTTTATTTTAAGCACATCTGTTCCAAAAGCATTTTTAAACAGCTAGAAAAACTTGATAAGAAATCAATGGGTTAATTCTCAAAAAAAACTATACTCCACACTGCTAAAATGTTAGCTTTATTACATATTTTTATTTATTCATACAGTTTGTTGACTGGATTAGAGATCTACTCCCAGTGGACCGATTTAATCTTAGCTCAGATTGTGACATACTGCAAGTAAAAAAATAATAAAAAGAAATAATACAATAAAATAGCACATTAAAATCAACATATAGTTAATATATCATCAAAAAAGGATTTAAGAAGAGAGTCAACAGAAACCACTATGTACAATACTTACATCAGTTAGAGTAGTGACGTTGAGTTAGAGAAGAGATGCTATAGTGAAAATAATATGCAGTATATGTCAGAAATTAGGGAGACTAGATTATATTACCTGAATCAGAGCATTTACAATCACCTTGTGCAATGAAATGTTCTTTAAGTTGTGCCTGAAAGGAGGAGTAGTAGTTAGTGAGGTCCTTTAGATTTGATGGAAATTTGGGTTCAAGGGTAGAAAGTGGTTAGAACACTACAGTCTGATTTTAGGTGCTTGCAAGAGATGCCAAGAGTGGCTTTGAGATCTAAGATGATATGACAGAAGACATCTGAGTAAGCTGGAGGAAAGAGTAGGGCATGGGTTTTTTTTTCAGGAGCCAGAAAAGATTTGAACCAATGAGTAAATTGTCTTGATGGTGAACTGGCAGCCAGTTGCCTTGGCTAGTGTAAAACAGAAGAGTTCATACTCTAAGGAAAGGGTAATGAAGTGGCAGATGGAGTTGGAGATTGTTTGGATGGTGGTAGAAATTATTTTAAAAGCATATACTGCAAGTGGTAGTCAGTACTCAAGTTGGGCTAGAAGAATCCCTTGGCCAATAACATGCCTTTTGTGGACAGGAGAAGAAACTGAGATTTTATTGGCCCAAAACAGTAGGGAGTTTACCTTTTTCCAGATGTTTTTCTGATAATTGGTTAAGTAAGGGATCAAGCCAGACTCCTAGCTATCTGAAGGTGTTAACCTGCTAATTGCCATTATTAAGGTGGTTAAGAATAAGAAGAGAGTCAGGTTTATTTTACCTTTTGGTGGAGGTTCCAAAGAGCATAGTTTTAATTTTTGAGGAGTTATGTAATAGTTTTTTTTAGGGTAATAAGCCAGTTAATGAAGGAGGGGAAATTGTTTTGCAAATCATGTTGAACTGAGTGGGTTGTGTCTTTATAGCATAACCATGTCAACAGCATATAGTAAAATTGTTGAAGGTTGAGTGTATGCTTATTTATAAAACTGGAAAAAGAAGGCGGGCCAGTATAGAGTTTATAAAACAAAAAACAGGGAAAGAAACTGTGAAACGGCACCAAAAATTTATTAAAATGTTAAGCGCTTTTCGTCTGAGGAAGTTTGTAAATGTAACAAACGAAAAGCGCTTAACATTTTAATAAATTTTTGGTGCCATTCCACAGTTTCTTTACCTGTTTTTTGTTTTATAGTCTGTTTTTTGCTCATTTGATTTTTCAGTATAGAGTTTAGCTGGACCCCTTTAAGTAAGGATTTTGGGTGGATAGGTAATTTTGGCACCAAGGAATAGTGTCAGGGCTAACTGCAATATCAGTGAGGTGGTTAAATAGGATTGGATGGTGAACCAGGTCAAAGGCTCTGGTTAGGTCTATACATGTGGTTCCAATAAGAAGGCCTTTGCTGTAGCTAAAAGGGTGTGATCATTGAAGGTCCAAAGGGCAGTGGACGTGGTGTGACTGGGCCAGGAACCTTGCTTCCTGGAAGTGAGAAGGCTGTATAGACTTATGCAGTTTTAGAGTTGATTACAGATGAGATTTTCAAAGATTTTTCCAAGGGTTGCGAGGAGGAAGATTAGGCCATAATCACTGATAGCTATAAAGTACTAGCTAAAGTATTCCATTAATCTCTGCATACAAGAACTAACCAAATACCCTTCAATCACTCTATAATTATAACCTTATCTAAGATTTCTTCACTTTGTTCCCCAATGGTTGTCAGACTTACTTACAGTGTTTGTCCCTTGATAAAACTTTTCAACAAGTTGTTACATAAAGAAATGTTCAGCATATAAATCATTTAAATATGGTCTACTTTATTACTCTCAACTTGCTTTTTGTTAAACAAAAATCAGCACCATCATTAAATACTACACACCACTGGTAACAGACTCTGTCTCTCTCTCTCTCTCTCTATACATACATATATATATATATATATATATATATATATATATATATATATATATATATATATATATATATACCTGACTTTATCGGAATTGCATATTATTGGATCTCACTTTGTCGACACTCAAAATATTGAACTCCCAGTTCATGAAAACAGTGGAACTATGAAGATCTTCCCAGGGTATGTAACCTGTTGTGCAAGATGGTGATCTTTGCCCTTTTTCCAACTGTAATACAATCTCGCTCTTGGTATATTTAGTTAGGGGGTGTGTAGGGAGTGCAGCCTGTCACACTGGGGGGGGGTGAGGGGGGTTTAGCCCCCCCCACCTTGGTGGGTTACTGAAGGTGCGGTATGAGTTTTGTTTCTTTTTGGGTAAGTGGTTACTTATCCTGGGAAGATCTACATAGTTCTGTTGCTTTGATGAACTGGGAGTTTGACATATTGTGTGTCGACAAAGTGAGATTCGATAATATGCAATTTCAATGATGTGAGGCAAATCTACACATACACACACACACACACACATATATATATATATATATATATATATATATATATATATATAGGGTCGATATTATGTGATTGAAAAATATATATTTTTTCCTTGAACATGTCTTCATCAACACATAAACAGCAAACACACCAATCTCCTAATGGCCACTTCAGCAAATTTTTCCCAGAGGAAAAAATGCTTGGCTGTCATCAGGGATTTGCCCTTTTCCCCACTATAGTTGATCTCAGAGTTGGTATATTTAGTTGGGAGGTGTGGAGGGTGAAGTCCCCCACTTTTTTTAGGGTTTGAAAGTTTGTTTTGTTTTTCTTTGGCCATGCGATTTTTTCCCCTGGGAAAAAATTTGGTGAAGTGGCCATTTGGAGATTAATGTGTTAGCTGTTTATGTGTTGATGAAGACGTGTTCGATGAACATGTCTTTCAATCGCATAATATAGACCCATATCTATATCTATATATGTATATATATATATATATATATATATATATATATATATATATTGTGTTTGTGTGTGTGTGTGTGTGTGTGTGTGTGTGTGTGTGTGTGTGTGTGTGTGTGTGTGTGTGTGTGTGTGTGTGTGTGAGTGTGTGTGCATGTGTATAGGCAGGGTTTAAATTTTAGCCACTGTTTGCTACAGTTTAAAAATTTTTTTTTTTATTTGTTTTTAAGTAAAACATGAATGCCATAGTGCTCTGTGAAGGTAGGGTATAAAGTGTAACAACTGTATGTACAACCATAGTGAAATGAGTAGAAAATCTTCAGAACTTTTTTGCTGCCTTATTTTATCTTTACCAATTCATTACGGAAACCAAGCACTTTTACATGGGTTCCAAATACAGCTGTAGAAGTTTCAAAAGTGTGTATGGAAGATATTTATTGTTTATTTTCACATATCTAGCTTTAATTTAAATGGCATGGAAATACAGGCTCATAATAGACTGCTTTAATATAAAGACATACTAATTAAGATTGTGGATAAAGGAGGTGCATTGGTTGTGGTAGTCAACATTAAATAGACTCTATTTATAGTTAAATGATCTTAATGCTTGTAATTCTGACAAAGATGCTGAATTAATTATTTCTAGAGTGAATGCTGAGATTTATGATTTAGAGTGTAATTGTTTAATTGATTTTGAACTTATGCAATTTTTTCATGTACTACATCCAGTTATTAACATACGAGGATATGTCAACCCACTCTATGAGACCCATTGTTTCCTCTAGAGGATGGCTTTCTGAGTCTTTATCAGTATATGTAGAGGCAACTTAGAAAGGTACATTTAATGCCTGCTATACCAAAGATAGCAGAGACTTTTTGGAAGAATTGTTTAATTGGTATCCAAAAAACACAGAGAAATCCCATTATTTAATGGTAACCTTGAATGTGAATTCTCTTTTTACAGTGATACCTAACTCTTATGAGATTGAGGCAATTAGAAGATTTTTAACATCTAAGACATAGAAATTTGCAAGACACATTAAGGTTATGTGCTGATTATTGGATATTGTGTTTTCAAACAATGTATTGATTTTTCATGATGATTATTTCCTACAGAAGCAAGGTGTTGGTAGTGGAACTCCTGCAGCAAACAGCTATCCTAACTTGGTTATGTACATGTGGGAGGAGGCATTTATTTTAATTTTATTTTACAAAAAGGTTAATTGATGACATTTTATGCTATGTGGGGATATTAAATTTATGTCACATGAGTTTATAGGATATTTGACCACAACTGTTGATTTTTTACATTTTAAGATCACAGCTTCTGAGCACACTATGCAACATTTGGATTTTAAGATATTAAAGGCTGCTAATGGTAGATTGGATACATCTATTTTTCACAAAGCTAACAAAACAACATATATTTACATGAATGCAACATGCATCCAAATTTTATGTTTAAAAATATTTTAAAGAGCCAGATGCTACATGTCAACTGCTTGAATATGTAAGATGATTTATTTCAACAACTAGATGCCACAGCAAACATCTTGTAGGGAGATTATTTTCCTTTAGAAGCTGATAAAAAAAAAACAATTGGTTTTAGATAAGTAGAGGAATGGTGAAGGCCGTATCTTTTCTAATAGATCTTTAGGGCAACATTTTAGATTAAGTAACCTTTCTAGTTTGAGATACATTTTGATATTTGCCACCGACTCAGGAGATGTGAGAAACATTATACAGAAACATTGGCACTTATACTCTGGCCTACAAGCAGGGTAATAGATTACTCCAAAGAAACCTTGTTTTGGCTATAACAGACAATAATCACTTAAATAGATGCGGTGTTATAAAAAACAGAAAAATATAAGTGATGTTAGATGTAATCAGGAGAAAGGGACATTTCTATATCATAAATATAATTTATGCAAATAATTTTACATGAAACTATTATACCCACATCTGCTTCTTTTTTTCCCTCAAATGTTTTTTTTTATTTTTAATTAAAACAACATTTACATATTTTTAAATATAATTTTAAACAACTATATACAATGTTTACAATAGCCTGACTTTCAATTATATACACTGTATGTTATTAACAGATCAGTTATCAGAGATATAATATTGATTATTGCAGAGTGTCCAACAAAGATATAACTTTCTTCCAAGGATTATTTACCAATGGCCTGGGATAGATTCATAGTTCTTTGATTTTTATTTCCATCGTTGCAGTTGTCCTCAGTAAAGTGTAGAATTTTTCCAAGGTCGGGGTGTATTTGAATTCCACCTTCTGGTTATACATTTCCTAGATATTGCAAGTATTGTCCATAACAAATGCACATTTGTCTTATTCAGGTAGGGACATTAATTTACATTTAGTATAATCAATACTTTAGTTAAGGTAAAGGATTCATTAAATAAAGCTTGTAAACATGATTGAGTCCATTACAATATGATTTAATTTTATTGCATTCATAAAAATATGAATCCAGTCTGCTTTATTTGACTTTTCACACCTCCTGCAAAAACATTTGTAGTAGTACTGATCTTTTTAATTCTATCTGGTGTTAAAAACGCTCTATGGAAGTATTTTGGGTTAAATATTTTCCAGTACTGTGTGTTAGAGGTGGTGTAATTAACTGATAGTAAGATGTTAGTTTTAATTTCTTCTGTTAACTGCAATGACTGACCTTTTGTTAAGAACTGCCAGTATGATGGTTTGGGAATTGTTTTATATGTTATTAACTCTTTATATAAATTTGAAATGGAATTTTTCTTTTCACAACTATTATATATAAATTCATACAGAAAACTTATTAGATTTGGAATATCTTTAAATGAGGAATTATTAATTAATCTGCATAAATCTTGAGTGTACATTAGAATGCTTTGTAATTTTAACCAGTCCTGTGTTGGAATATTATAAGCAGTTTTTATCATATGTATATCAAAAACATTTACCCCGGGATTCATGAAGCTTGCACCAGGTGCAGGCATAGCGTCGGTGATTTAACACCAAATATGGCCGCCGAGCGATTCAGGTACAAGCTGTTCCACGTGCACTACCTGCATACGCCACAGCTGCGCAGCTCCCGGTGCATGTATGCTAATTACCCCATGTGCAGCAGTGTAGCATGCAAATGAAGGTATATAGCGATTCATGAAGTGGTGCAGGCGTAGCATAAGCATGCAGAAACGTAAACCGAAAAAAACGGTTTACATTTTTTCAAACATAAAATCAGAGCCATGACAGTGGACCAAACTCACATATTATACTGTTAGTATATGCCAATGGCTAAATATATAGCCACTGACATAAAAAAAACAATGCACAACACATAAAAAATAACATTTAATGTCATGGCCCCACTAACGCAAAGTAAAATTGCAGTGTATCGGTGAACAAACGGGATCACTATGAAAATATATTTATATGTAATAAAACTGCAATGTAACACATTTCATGAATTCCCCGTAATAGTCAATGCATGCATGCTATACCACAACCATGGCGCAAGAGTTGCTAAGGGTCTGTAACAGTGTTCTCCACGGTAACTAGGAATTAGTTGTCAATGCCATGCAAATGAGACAAGTAATACTGAATCGCAAAATCCCCGCTGGCATAAGGGTGTACCTCACAGCATAGCAGTATAACACCGTGGTGTGGCCTGGAGATAATGATGACATCAAGAGAGGGGTGCACCACCTTAGCTGTAAACACATTGGAGCATTACTAATCTGGTTTGCCTGTTGTTAAGCAAAGCCGCAGGATAGGGGTGTGGAAGTAGCCATAGCTTTGCTTAGCTGAGAGCATACAAGGTATCCAAAAGTGCATGTGAACGTGGATGAAAATGTGCTCAAAACCTGGTAAACAGCTGTGTGCGGTGCACACCACAGCTGAAACAGGAAGGATATGGGAAGACAATAAGGAAATGTTGCAGCATGGTAATTGGAGTACAAATGAGTAATTAACACCTAGGAACCCAAAGTGGGCCATTGACAACAGCTAAAAAGGCTGCTAGCAGCTATCTGCAGAACAGGAAAGGGGAGGTGCCGTACTGCAAAAAAAAAAAGAGAACTGTCACAGCAGAACAAAGCAAACTTGCAATAGATCAGCTACATAACACATTTTGCTACACAAGCCTGGAAAGTACAAAATAAGAAAGGCGGCAGCTGGATGCATGGCTGACAATGGGAAGGGAATCGGTTGAAAAGTGAAGTAAAGGGCAATAGATGAATCATGGCAGCCAAGTGTAATTCAACACCAAATGCCCAACAATAGCAGTACCTGCTGTAAAACCCATAATTAAGATACCCTGCAGCTGGAATTGCACATACACACCCAATTACACCAGCAGCATCCATAGCAGAATAAAATAAAGTGTGAAAGCACCACACACACACACACGTGTGTATTCCCAGACACTCTGCACCATTGGTGTATACAGATGGGGAATTTTTAATATGTACATGTTAGGGGCTGCCATAGCTTTGATTCACCAGCATGTGTTGGAGATGGACGGTGGTGTGGAGGATGATGCTGACAACCATCTCAGGCACTGGAGGAGGAGAAGAGTGTTCAGACCCAGGGTAACCTGCCAGGGGCTATATGATCTGGAGATAGTAGAGCATTACAGGGTGGACAGGGGCACCATACAGCAACTTTTTGAGCTGTGCCAGCCATGCTTCAGAGCCAGAAATAACAGAGGGAAACCCATCCCAGTGGACACAAAAGTATGTATAAGCTTGAGAATACTAGCCGTAGGTACCTTTCAAAGGCCAACTGGGGATATCATGGGGATCTCACAGGCATCAGCATCCAGGGTACTCCAGCAGTTCCTGGATGCCATGTTACCACATGCCAATGAGCACATATACTTCCCCGAATGCAGGAGGAGTTGGCCAGCAATATGCATCTCTTTCACCATGTGGCAGACTACCTGGAGGTACTGGGTGCAATAGACTGCACACACATACACATCAAGTCACCACCCGGTGAGCAGGGTAGGCACTACATAAACTGCAAGGGATACCCCTCCATCAACTGCCAGATCATGTGCAATGCCCAGGGCATTATTATGAATGTGTGTGCTGGCAGCCCTGGAAGCTATCACGACTCTCACATCTGGCATGCCTCACAGCTGTATCAGGTATTTGCCAGGGGGGACATCCTATATGGCCACCTGGTGGGGGATGCTGGCTATGCACTGGAACGGTGTATGATGACTCCCATCAGAAATGCACACACACCCATGCAAGAACGCAATAATGAGGCGCACGCAGAAACCAGAATCATCATAGAGAGTGTGTTTGGGATGCTGAAATCATGGTTCCATTGCTTGGACATATTTGGTAGAGCCTTGCAGTACTCTCCAGGCATGTGTGCCCACATCTTCATAGTATGTACCATGCTACACAATATGATCCTGCGGAAATAGCTGCAGCAGGGACAGAATGGTGAAGGCCCTCACAGCCCACTACCATTGCCAAGGGCCCCACAGGCACAGAGGGACTCAGACCACTAACACCCTGTGCCAGCCCCAGTAGGCAGATGGAGGTGTGCCCAGTATGCCCATGCCTTGGCAAAGAGGGAATGTATAGCACACACACTGACAGTGTAGGCACCTATGGACTGACTCCCTTCTCCACCTGCACACACAGTAAACAGGGATGGCACACATACATGACCACCTGTAAATTGTCATGTATAGGTGGTCTACTGTGTGCATCCTACATAGGCAGCTCTCAACTATTGTACACACAACTGCCATTGGCACAAGGTAAGTCAATACCTGAACAGTAAATTAAGCTATCAGCAGGTGTAGATACTGTATGCATAGGTTCATAGATACATAGGTAGGTGCATGCCTAACTGCCCAAGGCCATTCATAAGCCTAGCCAAAATGTGTCTGCTGTCACCACCCCATTGATTAACTGACTGTCCCTCTGTGGAGCAGAGCCAATTGTGGGATCTCTGGGGTGTATCCACTGTTCCCACCCACTCTGCAAAGATTCCCTGGAGTGTTAGTGAGGGCCTCCCTATAATGTAATGAGGGATGTAGTTCCAAAGCATGGGGAGTACCAGTGACAGGAATCTGTCACTCCAGCATCTTCCAGTTATGGTCCTGGCAAGGTGTAGCTCATTACAGTGTGTGGGGCCCTGTGACATGGATTCCCATAGGTGGAGCATATCCATTAAACCTGACTTGGACACACCTTTGTTGGCCAGCAAATATCATCTCTGAGTAAACGAGATACCACTGAGTAACGCAACAGTTTATGCAGTCTGGCAGCATAGGACACATGTCTGAGGGCATTAACCCTCTTGGCAAGGTACGTTCGTGGCCCTTCCAGCTGTTGGATGTGTCTTCTGAGGTACATCCAAAATGGGTTATCATACTCGATGAAGGGATTGATGAGTGATGAGTAAAGGGGCACAATAACCTAAGTCTGTTTAGATGCGAGCCCTTAAGTAATCAGATGGCCTACATAGATGGATGTCCTAACTACTTCGCAGATATGATTGTCAAAGCAGAGATCACTATCTAATGTAGTCCCCACATACCCATTACATCATCTGAATTATAGTGTCTGCCACTCATGTGTTAATATGTGTGTGTGTAGTTTCCCAAAATGGAATGACCATGCAGTATGTGGCCTTTAGCTGAAGGCCATGACTCTGACACCCTGTGTTGGTCTATGTGAGGTACCTTGAAGGACATCTGTGACAGCTGGACTGTCAGTTATGGCTCCCAGTCTGCAGTAATTGCTAAACACAGCCTGCTGTTGCCCACCTGTGTTAGCCCGTACCTCAGAGAAGTATATGGCAAACAGTAGGGGTCCCAGGACTGAGTCCTGCAGGACACCAGTTGTGACTGATCAAGAGTTGGACCTGGAGGCTGCTAGGCTTACCATGTGGGTTCTGTGTGTAAGCCTGTTGGCAAACCAACCTGTGATGTATGGGTGTATGTACTGGCTGGTGAGTGTAGAAATAATACCTGAGTGGGGAATGGTGTCAAAACCCTTGTCGAGGTCCAGGTAGTATGTGTGAACTACCACACCCCACACCTAAAGTCTAGGTGACTGTAAGATGTCAAACAGGTTGAGTAGGCATGATCTGCACTCAATCAAGCTGACCTGGGTTGGGTAAGTGTCTGGAGGTTACCATTGTCTATGTTAGTGAGTGCCATGAGGATGCGCTCCATAGCCGTGCAGATCAGGCTACTCAGGCTTATGGGGTGGTAGTTACCATGGTCAGTTGTGTCACCACCTTGGTGGAGTGGAATAGCTGTTGCCATGCACCATTGAATGGCCATGTAGCCTGTGTAGAGGCTGTTGTTGAATTGCTATATTAGACGGGACTTCACTTTGTCTTGTAGTGTCTGCAGGATGCAGTCTGGGACACCATCTGCCTCCATTGACACTCTGTCATGCCTTTTGAAAGGGCCATTACCACCTGTATGTCTCAGATGTCTGGGATACTGTATGTTTTGGGTATTGTTGTGGGCCCTGTAGGGGATGAGGCTTGCTCCGAATGTATCATCAAGTGTGTTGGTGATATCAGTAGGGTCAGTATATTTAGTGCAATATTGCACCAGCACAGTGCAAATCTGTGTGTTACTGCTTACATCCTTGACATAGCCAAAGAAGCCTTTGTGGTCATATTCTGAATCCATATCTATTTACTTGTGGATGTCAGCCTTGGATGATTACATGAGTAACTTAAGTATCTTGCTAATACTGGTCAAGGATGTCTGCATGTCTTGGGATTTGCTGTTTTTCTGGACTGCTGTCCTACTTCTGTTGTATAGCCTGTATAATGCAAGGGTTCAGCAGAGTGGTGTCCTTGTGTAGGAGTTGTGAGTCCTGGTTTACCATTGATGGCATGAAACATACATCTTTGTAGGTGCTTATAGAGTGCATTTGTAATTCTGTCTGTATCTTGAGCAGTGTCATCCCTGAGTGTGGGGGCTGTGAACCCTCCCACCTCTGTCATTAGTACTGTGAATTTAGCTGTAGGAAAGGTATTCACTGTGTGTTCCTTGGGTGGGGGAGATGGTTGGGAGTGGAAATCATCAGTGAATAGTTCATGGTCAGATCTAAATAGTTACCGGTTTACCTCTGCTGTAGTGCACCTGTTGCACATGTCAGTGATTACCACTTCTAGTATGTTTTCACCTCTCGTTAGTCCATCTACCAACTGATACAGGCCATATGAGGTGATAAATCCCAGGAAGTGCTGGGCCTGGAAGTGAATACTCGAGTAGGTTATCCAGTTAAGTGTAGGGTAGCCAACATTGACCAATAACAGGGTGTCTGGTAGGACTGTCATGTTTACCACTGTCTCCCGATAGTTGTAGTGGTGTTCCTGGGTCATGGAGGGTTATCTGTAGCAGCTCACGGTTTGCATTGCAGTCATGGCTGATGTTAGCTGCACATGGATGATCGCAGAGGTATCATGCTGCCCAACTAACTTGGAGGTGTAGGTATCCCCAACGAATATGGATACACCTTCTCCGTGTCTGTGCCAGTTCATGTTCAGTGGCTGAAATGTGTGTTATGGGTTGTAGTCTGGTAGTGCTGGTGTGCTCACAGGAGTCTTATACAGGCCCCAGTCACAGAACAGATGTAGATGTTGTCCATACTGAGGGGTGCTGTGAGTACGTGCATGTTGTGAGTACTACCCCTGGTGTTGAGTAGCCTAACCCTCATTGATTCCGCTATTGTGCAGTTCATGGAGGTGAGATTTACCTCTGAGATCTGCCTAAAAATGGCACCATGGGGATGCCAATAGCCTTGCCCAGCATTCCAAAGCCTTAGGCTGACACATGCAAGTTGGTATGGCATTGTTGCAGGCATGTTTCTCATCTGTGCTTGTGTCCCATCTTTCCTGTAGGTAACCTACTGGTAAGCAATACAAAGCCTGAAACCTATACAAGCCCACTAGCTTCCAAGATAGGCTTTTGGAGTGATTATGTATCAGTAGTCTGTATGCTGTTACTGTACTTAACTGTTGTCTGACTACATGGTGATTTTACACTGTATATTGCGATCAGAAAACTCTGTGTAATCACATATGATGTTGGAGATGGCTTGCATTGTAGAGATTCACAGATAGGTAGTAGGCTATCTGCCCAAGGGCATTTAGAAGCATAGCTACAGTTTGGTGGCCTTACCTGCACCATTTATGAAGTAACTGAGCCTCTGTCAAGCATAGCCAATAAAGTGATTCCAGGCAGAGTTGCTGGAAGCTGTTGAAGACTGGGGGTGCTGTAGGGTGATAGGGGCACATAGTGATTTCAAAAGGGCTTGTTAGCATGACAACCCAACAGCATTCAATTTCCCCAACAGGTCTTTGCAGCTATAAAACTGGAGTGGCTCCCCCACACCCTGGCTGTATGTTGTTTCTGGGATACATGATCACAGGGGTGTATATAATGTTGCCCAGTCACACATCAAGGTTTCCCCTGAAGTGTGTCAGTGAGGGGCTATGCCAAATGTAGTTAGGATGTTAATGTATAGTCTCTCAATTCATGTGTTATTTTGGTATTTCGAGAAGCTCACTAGGTGTGGGTGGCTCAACCTGTTGTGTAGCCAAGCTTGCACATAGGATTCATGGACATAGGAAATAGGCAGAAGGAACGTAAAAGTCAATAGTGTAATGGCAACAGCATTTGCATAATATCTTTGCAGTCCTGGTTCAAATCCCAATAAAGTCAGAGATGATTTACATGTTACATAGCATATCTTAACCACATATTGCATATAATGGTAGTATTCCACAGAATAATAAACATTTGGAACACACATAAACCCATGTGTGCTGGAGAGTGCAGTTAAGAGACAATGTAATGTTATGTAAGCACATAGTGAGATGTTACATCACTGAAATGCATATATCCTAAGTAGTTAGCAGAAGTGGCCATATTTGTGTGCACAGGTTGTAGGATGTAAAGTTTGTTTAACTGTGTGCAACCGCTGGTATAATGTCACACAAACACCTTTAAACCTGCGTACAACTGCTTAAATTAGCCTTATTCTGTAGTAAAACATGTCTAATACATCGCAAGTGTTGAACCCTGGAACATGCACACCATAGTCATGGGACCTAACACTAAGCCACCTAATCTGTATACATGGTAAGTGGTCATTAGGCTACACCTTATACTACAGGCCACAGTACAGACCACAAATGGGACAGTCACTTTGTGTACATATGTACAGTACATTGTAATGTACTGTAATATGTGAATCAACATATACAAGTCTACATATGTATAAGTCTTACAAATTAATACTATATATATATATATATATATATATATATATATATATATATATATATATATATATATATATATATATATATATATATACAGTAACATCTATAGCTATATATATATATATATATATATATATATATATAAACCTCTATGAACACACTTTGTGACACAGAAGCATTCCAAATGGATGGAAGTGTACGCAAAACACATGCAGCTCTGGTATTATAACTATTAATATAAACGTAATTCCCCATAGAAGCAATGGTTGCTGTGTATGTGGAGATTGGTGTGGAGGAGGACCACTGGCTAATGGAATATGCATCAAGGAGGGCCTGTGTCGGATGTTCATTACGTGAACAGGAGGGGTACACATGGAGTATGTGCACAATGTAAAAAGGACACAAAACAAGAACCATTCTCATCCATAATACACCTTGTCAGGTCACATTGCAAACTGCCTTCAACAAACTTATGAACATTAACAGGTATCATGCATATGTACACCAACTGACTTACACATTTGTTTGCAGTAGTGAGGAATGGCTGTAGTACACTGTACATACATATATATATATATACAGAGAGAGAGAGGGAGAGAGAGAGAGAGATATGTCGATATATAGGAATATACATATATATGTAGATATATAGCTAGATTAACAACATCTACACAACCATGGAGGTACATATAAATGGGATACCTACCAAATACTGAATGCTTGACATACCAATGCCCGTAATCACGAGGCTTAAAGACCGAAAGACCACAGTACCGAAACACCAGAAGCGTGAGTTGTAAAATCCCGATGTTAAGCAACATTAGTGCTTCTGGTGTTGTGGTTCAGGTAGGTTACTGTGTGTAAGTGTGCTTATGAGGGCTGTAGTGTGTGTAAGTGTGTGTTCTGAGTGTGGTGTGTGTCCCTGGGGGACTGTAATGTGTGGGTGTGGGTTTGCTTTTACGTCTGTTTGTGTGATCTCAGAGGTAGAACATTAAAGTAGGGGGGTGTGGGAGGCGCAGCCACCCACATGGGGGTGTAGAGGGGCTTGCCCACCTGCTCATACATAGTGTAGGATGGTTTGTTTGGATGTGGTGGGTAGCAGTGTGTCTGTGTCTGCATGTGTGTGTTCCATGTTTGTGTTACTTTCGTGAGTTTGACTGTCGTGAGTTTGAGTGTTCGGTAATGTGGGGTTTGGGAGTCTGGGCCCGGTACTTTGGGATTCAGAATTGTGTGCATTCGGGATTCCATAGGTATCGTATGCAGCGGTTGAAGTTTTCATATATGAGTATAACATGGACCATAGCAATCACACATTCCGCCACGACCAAATTTTATGAACAAAGGATCTGGAGAGTATATGCCTATACACTATTACAAATATGTGCTATGGACATGAGGCAAAGATAGGGTTATCACCTGTCCCACTTTACGAGGGACAGTCCCTCTTTGGATGGTTGTGTTCTGACCCAAAATATTAACAATGGCAAATGTCCTGAGATTGTAGGACATAATTATGTCCCATATGTAATGTGATAGTTGCATAAAATAGTTATTTCTGTATCTAAAATACCTACATGTTACAAGAAACAGGATAAGCAACTAAACTGCTACAAGAATAAGCTTTTATTTAGGCAAAAAAGGAAAGTTCTATCCTTTGTACTGACCATGGGTTTGAGTCGGCCTGTAAAATCCAATGTGTGTCCCGAAAATGTCCCACTATGGCCATTTGAAAAGGTGGCAACCCTAGCCAAAGAGGGTCAGTCACCAACACAACTCCAATGACTGCAAATACCTATGACAGAAATATACAAACAGCTTTCTTGTAGCAACACTTTATTACATTCCGATGTATTGCTGCAAGGATTCAAGAACTAACATCACCTGCATGCTATACAGGAACCAATTAACAGTGCCTTAATGAATCAGCTTGCAATTACCATAGTAGTAGTCCACTAAAGGATAGGTGTTCAAATAGGAAAGGAACCCTCACACACATATCGAATATGTGTAAAAGCAGTTCCTACACACCTGCATCTGGTATGTACACCCACCAACATCTCCCCCACATCCAAACCAATTACAATACAAACTGTAATAACATCATAAATCATTCACTCACTGTACGACATCTGCAGAAGCCTTAACATACCTTCTCAGAGACACACTAACATGGCCCTATGTGAAATAGTTGCTGTTATACAATGGAACAGCTGCTGATGTTACAGAGTTTGTTTGCACTAATCCCTTTTCAGAGGGTTGTGTGTACATCAGGAAGTGTTACCAATTACTGATTATCAGCACAGTATGATACACATGTACACCAAACCAAAGATGTCTGGCGAGCACACTGTAAACCACCTAACATTTCATGCATAGCCATAAAGCCTTGAGCTGCTCAAACATCCTTGCCAGACTGAAACATCTGCAGAAGTATCAGGTACAAACAAACCCTGCATACGTAGCAATGTTCTGAAATATAACAGCGGTACTCACATGTAGAACAACATCTTCTAGCCATTACACACAATCCACGTGAGTCATGAAGCTAATATATCTCTGTCTGTCTCCATATAGATGTTGCAATACATCACAAACACCACATCCAGGTAGTCTACCTCGAAAGTAAGGCAAAGGGACAATGCCCAAGTGGAGTAGTCAATTATGCACTACTGTTGCCATGGTATTGGCTAATGGAGTAGCTGCACAGCTGATGTGCATGTAATTAAATACTTTGGAACAGCAATTGGTGGTCAGGATAGCACATGTTACCGATATTTAACTATAAAAGGATGACTTGTCACACATTCAAACCATCTGTATATACCAGGAGAACATTACAAAGAAGATTGAAACACAAACTGAAAAAGATTAAAATAACAGTCAACGACACCTCAGGTTACTAATAAGGTATGTAGAACACTCAGTATGTATGTGCATGTAGTACATGTTCTGTAATAATTAAAGTGTATGCAGTGCATATAGTGGAAACAGTTATCTTGTAGTGATGTATTGTTGAGCATTGTAACGCTTGTAGTATTTATATGTGTACTGCTGTAGGTCACAAGGCAAACACCTCATACACCACAAGGGATGCTATATAAGGGCTTTGAACCCAACAATTCCTCTCCAGCCGTTGTCAGTGGCAGGGTTGGTCCAACAAGTACGTGCTATAACAGGGGATAGTATATGTTGATATATTGTAACAGTAGGCATATGTATGGGTATATTACTGAGAACAACATGTCAAAGGTGGGCCTACTGTGCAATTATGATTTACATTGTGGTATATTGTGCCATTAACTGTGTAATGTACAGTATTGTAGGCAGATATGTATTACATTTTACATAGCATTACTGTTATGTTAGGCAAACATTAGTTATGTCTATTGGCATTTAAAATACACAATAACAGGATACATATGACTTGTAGTCACCCAACAGTTTATCAGCATGATAGCAAAGTAAAATGGAAGAGCTAGTTCACCATCCATGCACATAAGGCATGTAATAGGTTCATAGGTAGGTACTAGGCTGTCTGCCCAAGGGTATTTATAAGCCTAGCTAGAGTGTGTTGGCTTCCGCCATCCCCTTAGGTCAGTTCCCTGTGCCTCTGAACAACAGAGCCATTAGTTCCCTGTGCCTCTGTCCAGCAGAGCCACTGCAGTGATCCCTGGGGTACGTCTGTCTCCCATCCACCCGTCAAGGTTTCTCTTGAAGAGTGCTAGTGAGGGGCCCTGCCTGATGTACATTGGAATCATGTTCCAAAGCACGGGGAGTCTCCGGGTCAGGAATCTATCCCTCCAGCACATCCTAGTTATCGTTGTGGTTAGGTTTATATCCCTAGAGCATGTGGCTCTCAGGGGCTTTTGTTTAGGTAGAGCATATCCAGCAATACTGGGTTGGACATGGGCCTTGTATGTCAAGCAGAGATCACCTCTGAGTATGCGATATGCAACCGAGTACAGCTGGAGTTTCTTTAGTTGGGCTGCATAAGTCATCTGTTTGAGGTCAGTAATCCTCTTGGTGTGGTACTGTTGTGGTCTTTCAAGCTGTTGTAGTTGTCTTGTAAGGTACATCCCAAATGGAGTGTTGTATCCTTTAACGGGTCTAATAAGTCCTGAGTAGAGAGGCACAATGGCTTCCTTTGTTCTGGATGCGAACCCATTTGAGATTGGGGGGCCACGTAGAAGGATATTCTATCCACCTTGGCATTATGGTTATCAGAGGAGAGATTGCTATCTACTTGGGTTCCCAGATCCTTTATTACCTTTTCTGTATGTAGGGGACTACCACCTATGCGGTAGTCTGTGGGTAATTAGTTTTATCCAAAGGGGATGACTATGCACATTTTGGCATTCGGCTTGATGCCATGATATTTACACCAGGTATCTGTCTCAGCGCGACCCTTCTGGAGGGTGTCTGTATCAGCTGAGGAGGCAGGGAGCTCCTCCACTCATGGAATTGTACTCACTTTTGCAACAGTTTCTTCCTTCTGTTGTACAGTTTGTTTATGGCAGGGGACCACCAGATTGGCTTCCTTTTTTTTGGAGGATAGTGTCTTGGTTCTGTTTGGGATAGCACGATCCATGCACTTCTGTAAGTGCTTATAGAGTACATTTGTGTAGGATTCAGCAGTTGTAACTGTATTGTCCATCTGCATGGGTGTCATGATGTTCACCACTTCTGTCTTAAGAAGCATGAAGATGGCTTTGTAGAAATATTTTACTGTGGTTTCCTTAATGGGGGGTGGGGGTGGGATGTGGATATCAAGGGTGATTAGCTTATGGTTGGATTGGACCAAAGAGGAGTTGACTTCAGGTGTGGAAAACCGGTCACTCATGTTGGTAATGCCTAGGTCTAGGATATTGTTGCCCCTGGTGGGGGTGTGGATAAGTTGATCCAGGGCATTGGAGTTTATGAATTCCAGAAAGCGCTTAGCTAATGAGTTGGTACACGAGTAGTTTTCCCAGTTAATGGTGGGGTAGTTGAAGTCACCCATTAGTAGGGTGTTTGGTTGAACCCTAATAATTTCCAGTACATCAGGAAAATAGGAGTGGGAATCCTGGGGCATGGTGGGGGATCTGTAGCAAGCTACAGTTTGGATTGCAGTTTTGGTCAGAGTTAGTTGCACTTGGATAACCTCGGATGCATTGTGCTAAGCAACTAGCCTGGCAGGGTGGATATCCTTAATGAATATGGACACACCTTCTCCTTGGGTGTAACGGTCCATGTTACATGGCCGAAAAGTGTGGTATGAGTTATAGCCTGGTAGTGCAGGGATGCTCTCTGGAGCCTTGAACCAGGTCTCAGTCACTGCACAGATATCGATGTTCTCCATTACAAGAGTGCCTTGAGTGAGTGCATTTTAAGATTTAGACTTCCAGCATTGAGTAGCATTACCCTCAGTTTGTGCTTGCCTGTTCCTGTTATGGTGGTGAGTATGTTATCTGAACCTTGTCTAAAGAAGGTACTATTGGGGCAGCAAGAGCCTTAGCCAGTATCCGGAATCCCAGGGGCGACAGATGCAGGCCATCTGTGGCAAAGCATCGTGGTCTGTCGACCATGTCATCCCAAGCAGACAGATACTGGATCCCCTTAGAATGACACCAGAAGCTTAGCCAATTGTTGAAGTCAGTCATTTTGTCCTTGTACTGCTGTATCATTCTGGGTGATGGCAGAATGCTACTCAGGGTTAGGGTCATATCTGCCTGGGCTACAAGATCAGAGAGCTCTTCCACGTCTCTTTTCATGTAGTCTAGGGAGGTATGTCTCAGGTGATTCACACCAAAATGGACAATGACAGAGTCATATTTGTACTTGTTGTGGAGTGACGTGATTGCGTGGGTTATGTGGAGGATCCTGGTACCCGACAGGCAGCTGACAGTAGCCTTTTCCTTGTTTAGCCTGGGAAGTGGGACATCAGTGTGCCTGACTATAAAGTCACCTATGACTAGTGTGCTGGGTACGTTATTTTGCCTTATTGGCTGTGGTTGAGTAACACACTGTCTGTGGGCTATGTGTCATTGGGGTTGTGTTGGGGGATGGATGCTGCTTGCGTTTCCACTTTGGAGGTCTCTGTTGCTTAGACAGATAATTATTGACAGCCTCTGTGAATGTTTTTGTGTTACTATGTGTGGATTTTGGTGGTGTAGATTTAGTGAGACTATGTGATGAGTGTGGTGTGGTGCAAATGTTTGCCTTCTCCTCATGACTGTCAAGTTCAGTCTTGGTTGGAGAGAGCTTTACCTCCAGTTTGGCTAGATAAGTGCATCTCTCACAGGTTGTAGTGTTGGTTGGTAGGTGAAGAGGGTTGTCTGTGTACATGAGGTAATTTCTACATTGCCACAAGATGCCCAGATTCATCAGATAGACAGGAGAGGACACTGGGAGCTGACCCTTGGACATGCCTGAATATAAAACTATTTTCCCCTAGATAAGTGAAGAAAGTGAGTACAAGAGCTGTTTTACTCTAAGCAAGTGAGAAAAGTGCGTACAAAAACTGTTTACCTCCAGGTAATGAGGAAGATTGAGTGCTATACTAATTAGTAGCTTATTTAGTGCTTACAAGTTCTGAACAAGTGCTGAGCATGAATAAGCAATACAGATAGGGTATTGGATAACATAAACACACTGCCCCCCAACATGTACACACTCATATATCCATGTATACTACAGAGCCCCTGTAACCACAACTATGCAGGTACAAGCTGCACTCATGCTGCATGGGACCTGTCCACATCCCCGGTTGTATCATACACGTATGGCAAAACAAGTTGCTCTCCACATACACATCATGTAAAACATAGCTTCATGTCAGGCTGTGTACACACTGAATGGTGCACACCAACAGTTTTCACAACCCAAAAAGGGGGAGACACCACTGATAAGTACTGCACTACTACCCTGCTGAGTCTGGCCTGAAAGGCCATGAACCTTGATCAACTTATTTGATGTCAGCAGTACAGATGTAGATGACAGTAAGGTTGATTTCACACTGCATATCATAACCTTGCCAGGTCATAGGACATCATCACCCATATTGTGTTCCACCTACACTCAGTATACTAGATGTACATTCTTACGTCACAGGAGTGTTTTGCAGTGGGACTGCTGGCAGAACCAACACTACAGAAGATGTCTGAATAATACATGCACATCACACCCATACCAGCTACAGTAAGACAGGGTTAATTCATTGTACTCCCCCTCATTGTAGTCTATACCACACAGACTAACAGAAGGCATCTGCCTATTGAAGTATGCGAATGACTATGACCTAGGAGCAATAGCTGACTCAGAGTGTTGTGGGCAACATACAGAAGGGGCTTTGTGGGTGAGGTGTGTAACATATGGCCACAATCTGACAGCTACATATTGCATTGTCACCCCTATGTTAATAACTCTGTATCCATGAACTGCCACCTAGGCAGTGGTCAAGATAATGGACACTGTGTGTAAGGGATGCAGCTGGGCAGTTGTCTTTCCTGTGATAGTTACGTCACCACACCTGTCAGGTCTTCGTATATGGCAACCCTAATCATGACAGGGTGCCATCCATGAATATAGAGACCATTGTTTAGCCATACTCAAAACTCAAGTAACCCTTATGAGATCACATATTTCCTTTAAGGGGTATTGGCCATGTTCAGATGGCCTACACCAGCCTTCCCAATCCCCATCTCCACTATGCAGCATGATGCCTACCCTGAATAAAGCCATGTCCAACCCAGTGATGTTGGACATGCTACACGTACACATCCTGATCACAAACACATACTTCATGGACATCCACCTTCCTAGTACAAGGATCACCACATGCTGGACAGATGCTTGTGCCATACACTTTACATACTCCTGCCATACTATGCATCCCTGTCCAGCAAAGCTGCACATTGCCCCCCTCTCAGACATGGTGTGATGACCGCATGGTAAATGTATCATTAACCCTGTGGATCAGTTATGTGGCATTGCTTGACCTGGCCCCAGAAACCCGCCTGTCGGCTACAGCTAGGTAACCTTTCATCCTAGATTCATACATGGCCCAGGGCATATAGCCTACTAGTTGACTTTGCTACAGTTGATATCCATCCCTGCAAATACCATCAGGCTAGCCAGTGTCCCATGTGTATCACATGTGCAACACAGGTGATACATGGCAGGCTGTTGAACTGCTGCATAGTGCCGTGTAGATGCATATGGCAAAACACATACATATATAACCTTCCGTGAGCAAGTTTGCAGGGTCACAGGTCATGTCCGTTAAGACAGTGTAAGTCTTTATATGTGACTGTGTTGGATGCACAATAGGTGAACTTGAGGTGTATGAGGGAGCAGTGGGTGAATCAGAAAGAAATACAAAGAACAAACATACACATCTGCAATACAATCTGACAGGCCATACTGTAGAACACAATCACACAAATATATGAATATTAAAATGTGCAATACACATGTACAGAAACGTCACCTGCACATACTCATATAATGGTCTGGACTGAACTGAGCCATCCAACTACAACACACCTGGATGCATAATTGAAAGCCCATCATCCCCTCTACAGCACATAACCCCCCATTCCTGAAAGTCCACCAAATCCAGCCATACTCGAGCTGCTAGCCTGGCGCAGCCATATCTGCACATAGTGATCACTACTCATATCTAGTAAGCAGTCTCATCCTAGGCAGTGTCAGGATTTCAAACTATGTATCCCTTGCATGTAAAACCCTATCACATTTTCATAAATCCAAAAATATCTAAGGTTATTGTCATGCTCAATTTTTGGATATCCCTCATGGGATAAGTATCCTGTGTAAACATCAGACTTGGTATCATGACATGATGTCCAGTCCTGTAGATATCTGGACACAGGTTATATGTGCAGATAGTGGTTCACGAGACTGCTCAGCCTCCAGCCGGTCATGCAGAACCTACTACCCAGGATTAAACACCTGACCATGATGCACGGCTCCCTACATGAATTATTGAGAATATATACTTTACACATTCGTATAGTGGCAGTTGGATATAAGGTGATTAAGGTGCTGACGTAAGCAGGGTACCTCCTGTCCCACTTTGTGAGGGACAGTCCCTGTTTGGGTAGGTGTGTCCTGACCAAGAATGATACAATGGCAAATGTCCTGTGATTGTAGGAAATAACTATGTACAATATTTCATGTAACAGTTGCCTAAAACAGTTATTTCTGTATGTAAAATATGTAAATCTTACAAGAAACAGAATAAGCAACTAAACTGCTACAAGAATAAGGTGTCATCTAGGAAAATAAGTAAAGTTCTAAACCCTGTACTGACCGTGGATATGTGTTGGCCTGAAAAATCTGGTGTGTCCCGAATATATCCCATCCTGGCCATATGAAAATGTGGCAACCCTACCAATGGTCTGAGCATTCGCACAATAACTGGCCAGCCTCTTAATCTCCCCTAAAACCAGTGACCTTCGGAAGAAAGGTGTTGAATGACACTGAATGAATAATGACAATATTTAAGAGTAATGGACGTTTTTAACTTCAGAAAAAAAGTATTAATACATATGCTCTGAATCTGTCAACACATTTCAAGTTAATAGTACTAATATTTTAAAAGTGTCCATGATTGTCCCTGATTTGTTCTTGCCTTGTCCCTGTTACTGTTGAAATTAGTCCCTGAGTGGTTGAGAGGTCCGTACACATATGTACACAAACCAACTGTCACATTTGTTGCCAGTACTGTAGAATACCTGTAGTGAAGTCATATATCCTAACTGCCATCCATGCGGAATGTACCACGGATGGTGTAGTGGTCAAACTAATGTGTGTCTCTTTCTGGGTCCAAGCCATGCAAGGGCCACTAATTTTATGTGATGGCCAGAATGTCCTTTGGATATAGGGAGGTAAAGGCAGCAGGGATGCGCAGCGAACATTCAACTGCATGGGAAATGTAAATAGGCATGTAGGTGTATATGTATGTGTATGTACAGACAGAGATAGCTATATATATATATATATATATATATATATATATATATATATATATATATATATATACATATATATATATATGTGTGTGTGTATATAAATAGAGACACCTACATGTGTGTGTGTATATAAGTAGAGACACCTACATACACAAAACCTTACTCACTTTAATCCTGTTACCTTCTCTAATACCCTCAAACAAACTAACTGGAATAATCTAAAGTCTTTACCACTTGATAGTGCCGTTGAAACTTTTAACTCTACCTTCCTAAATATACTTAACACCCAAGCACCTCCGCGAACCATAAGAATCAAATCTAAATTCACACCATGGTTAACTAGAGAAACCAAAAAACTCATGCGACAGAGAGACAAATGCTGGAAACTATCTCAGCATAATAAACATCCTGAGACCCTACTTCAATATAAACAACTTCGCAACCTTACTAAAAGACTTATATACAAAGACAAACAATCCTACTACATGACTCTCCAAGCCAACCATTCTAATAACCCCAAACAATTTTGGAAGTCCATAAATTCTCTTCTCAACCCAGGCACCAAAAATAATCCTTGCCCTGATACTACCAAATCCGACACAGAAATTGCTACTCTGTTCAACTCCTTCTTTATTAATTCTATAGCTGAACTAAATACATCCTTCCCTACCAACCCATCCTCACAGTTCTGTCACTCTACCCCAGCCTCTAAACCCAACCCTCCCACCACTTTTCAACTCAAACCAGTCTCTACCTCATATATAAAACAACTTCTCAGCAAACTGAAACCTTGCTCAAATGCCCCAGATAATATTCCATCTAAATTCTTACAAATTGCTGCAGATGGAATCGCTCTGCCCATTAGCATCCTAATCAATCGATCCATACAGGAATCATATGTCCCTAAGCTGTGGCGTACTGCCTTTATACACCCCTTCATAAGGGTGGTATAAACAATAATACCTCAAACTTTCGTCCCATAGCCATCCTCTCCCAGTATCGAAAATACTGGAAAAATGCTTCATGTTCAACTAATGCTTTTCCTTACGAAAACCACCTCCTCTCTCACACTCAACATGGTTTCCGTCCTGGCCATAGCACTATAACTGCTCTACTTTCATTCCTTGATATAGTCAATCATGCTCGTGACTCTGGCAAAATAGTTTCAACAGTCCTACTTGATCTCTCTAAGGCTTTTGACACTGTCTCCCATACTCATCTCCTTAGTCACCTCTCTAACCTTAACCTCTCTGACAATACATTATCCTGGTTCTCAAGTTACCTTTCCAACAGATCCCAAGCTGTAAAATGGAGAAAAGGCACCTCTAACTTCCTTCCTACCCCCACTGGAGTTCCCCAAGGTTCCATTCTTGGCCCCATGCTTTTCAATATCTTCATCAATGACTTCCACTCTGCTATCCCAAATACTGATATCGCATACATGACGACTCCACCTTAATCTGCTGTGCCACCAATCTCCCTGAACTTCTAGCACACACTCAAAATGCCTTCTCTGCCACTGAGAACTGGATGCTCCATAATCACTTATCTCTAAATGCTAACAAATCTAAAATACTACTCTTCCCCGCTACAAAATCCTTCCCTCTTGACAAAAAGACCTTCAAAATTAGAAGCCTTAAAAATTCTACCATAGAAATTGTCCCATGCCAAACTTCTTGGGGTCACTATCGATGAAAACCTAAAATTTGACATCCATGTTCAACTCAACATTAAGAAAACACATCAAAAACTTGGCCTGTTATACAGAAACTTCCACTATCTCTCCTGCTTCTAGACAAACGCTTGCCACTACCTATCTTCTTCCCTCACTAATGTATGGTGCCCCTCTATTAACTAACTTATCCACCTCCACCTCCTCAAAATGGAAAGTTGTTATAACAAAATTTCTAAATTCACCACCAAAGCAAAACACTCCTCCCATCATTGCTCTGCCCTCCAGTCACTAAACTGGCTAGAACTCCCCAACCTTCTAGACTACCTCCAATTAACCACTGCCCACAGGCTATTATTTAGCCCTCTAAATGTCCTGCACTATCCAACATCCTTCAACCATATACCCCTAATAGGCCACTTGTTCAGCCCACCTAAACCTACTCAATGTCCACAAACCAAAACGACCTCCCGGCAGCACCTCCTTTCTTTTCCTTAGCCAAAAGTGGATCTCTCTCCCTCCTTCTTTAAGATTGATAGAAAATCCTAATAATTTCAAAAAATTACTCCATTCCTACCTGTTTTCTAAGTGGAAGTGCAACTGCACTTTCCCACCTAGCCCCTCACTGTACATATTAACAGTAATGCTATTCAATTTCTTACTA
>NC_056744.1:1327790747-1327835747 GCF_019279795.1 Protopterus annectens
ACATGTGTCCTGAGATGGGGAGAGTGTGCAGTGTGTAGGGGTGTGTTAATACCCCAGCTGCGCTTACAGTAAGAATGAGTGCTGTAGAGGGATGTCAGGTAGGGGAATCATGGGTATGCAATAATGGGCCTAAGTGTGCAGATGTTGGTTGGCAGAGATGTAGTAGGCCCGCTCCGTGGAAGTAATTAATATTGCTATGTGGGCATAGCAGACACCCATTCCTCCCAAACCTGAAGAGCACATCTACTGGATAGTCCCTAAACTACTGGGGGAACACATAGGGTCTATATCAGTGAACTGTACCCAATTATCATGGACGTCCATGATTACGAATCAGAATCTAGCACAGTCTCAACTAAACCCTTCCAGAACTAGTGATATTAGGTGGAAAGGTGGCAGAATACACCTAATGACAACATGTATGAGTCATAAACAGCATGTACCTCGACAAATGTGAATGAATACATATGCCCTGGGACTGTCAATGTGTCAGGTTAATAGAACCAATTATCTAAATGTGTCCCTGAGGGTGTTATGCAGTGTTCCTGATACAGTGTTCATTCTCCCCCATTCGTATGTGAGGTCTGCTAGTGATGGAAAGCGCATATTCTGCCGACTACCTTAAGTAGATGATAGCATAATAGGATGAGGTTACCACCTGTTCACTTTTGCGAGGGACACTCCCTTCTGAGCAGTTGTGTCCTGCAAAATTAATGTTATTATGGCACATGGCCTGTGATTTTGGGCAAAGAATCCATATATTGTCTGTAGTGGTTGCATAAAATGATTATGTTGTATCTGAAACACCTAGATGTTATAGGAAACAGTATTAGCATCTATAATGCTACAAGAATAACCTTTACTTATGCAAACCGGTGAAGTAGTCTATTTTCTACTGACTGTGCGTATGTGTTGGCTTGCCAAATCTGACATCTCTACATATAGGTCCTATAGGGCTGCCACCTTTCCAAATGGCCAAAGTGGGACCTGCTCCGTAGAAATGTCAGATGTACCAGGTCAGAACATACCTACAGCCGTGCATAGTACAGAACTATACGTATTAGCACAAATCAAAGCTTAGTCTAGCAGCAGTCAAGTTGCTTATGTTACTTCACATAACATATAGAAGTGTCATATATACAATAACTGTTACATGCAACTATTAGAGAAACGTAGAATATAATATTGTCCTGTAATCAGGACATTTGCTATGTCTAGATTATTTTTGCATGACACATATGGCTAAGGAGGGACTGTCCCACGCAAAGTGAGACAGGTGTTAATCCTAAAGTCTTACCTTGGCCAATTTAAAAGGTGGAAAACTTACAATAGGTATGCGGTAGCATGACCCGGCAGACAGATGTGGTTCCCAAAACACATTTACTTGTCTGCATTGCAGAGTATCGGTTCCCATGTATCAGCCAGATGGGAGCAGATTGTATGAGGAACACGCATATAATATGATTAACTCACTGGACAGGCCGTGATTCCGTACAGTCGAATGCCATGCAGTTGCCTAATGGTCAGCCATACCCAATACTGTAATCATGTAGTCCGATGTAATAGGCATCACAAGGGATCGTGCCCACCCAACGTGAGTGACAAATGCAAGCACCAATGTCGGTGCATGTGCAAGTGAGGGAACGAGCAGGTGTAAGCGTGTTTGGCTACCAGTATGCGAGTATTGCACTGTTAAAGAAATGTGGAGTCTAAACAAGTATAAGAAGCTGTAACCAGAGGTCAGCAGTGCTTAACACTGTGCAAACCCACGCACAACCGCTCCCAACTACTGCAATGTGCCTTACTCACTCCTTATCCAATGGTCTTGTTCTGGCCGCAAACAAAGAACCGTCCTTTGCAAGTGTTGGTAGCAACACCATGCACACACAGCTAATGTGAATTACCAATACACCATGGCAAATATAACAGAACTATTACTGAGGCCACAATCCCAGCAATTTGGAAAATATCCTACGTTATACCACTCCATAAAGGAGGCGCATCCACTGAACTTTCAAACTATAGACCAATAGCCATACTATCACCACTTGCCAAAATCAGGGAAAAGTGTGTGCATAACCAATTTATGTCCTATCTCATCCAGAACAAACTATTAACAGACTCTCAACATGGATTTAGACCCCATCATAGCACAACCACTGCCCTCCTCTCTTTTACCGAAAAAATAAACCTTAACCGGAATAACAAAGAAATATCCTCAGCTCTCTTCCTGGATTTGTCGAAAGCCTTTGACATGGTAAACCACCAGCTACTCCTCCACACTTTGGAAACCCTACATCTAGACACCCTAGCCCTAGACTGGTTTCAAGCCTACCTCTCGGGCAGACAACAGGCAGTTTTCTGGCAAAATAAGCTCTCTTGCCTGCTACCAAACACCATAGGCGTTCCTCAAGGGTCCATATTAGGACCTCTTCTCTTTTCAATATTCATAAATGACCTCCATTCAGTTATCCCTGAAGCCACCTGCATCCAGTATGCAGATGACTCAACTCTAATATGTTCCAATGCCACCCTAGAAAACCTTCTAACAACTACCCAACACAGCTTTACCATAGTTGAAAATTGGCTCGCTGACCATCACCTTATCCTAAACCCAAAGAAAACCAAACTACTTCTTTTCTACCCAACTAACAAAACTCCTATCACACAATTCACTATACAATCCAAAAATGGAACCATTATCTCCCCCGATACCCATGCTAAACTATTAGGAGTAAACATTGACAATAAACTTCGATTTGACATGCACATCAACCAAACTATTAAAACAGTAAACAAAAAACTTGGGTCCTTATATAGGATAAAAACCTTCCTAACTCCAGCTGCCAGAATAGCCACTGCCCGCTCACACCTCCTATCCACCCTACTATATGCCTCCCCTGTCCTCACTAACCTTAACAAATCTGACCTTAACAAACTCTCATCTAGTTACAATCACATTGCTAGATTTGTAACTGGCTTACCCAATAGAACACACCATTGTATTAACCTGAAAAAGCTTGACTGGATTGAACTCCCAAATCTTCTCCAGCAGTACCAACTCATAGAAGTCTTTAAAATCCTTAAATATCCTGAAAACACCCCTGCTCTAAAAAACATAATAACCCCTTATACCAACTTAAGTTCACTTTGCTCATCAAACAAACTCCTAGTCCAAACAAGCAAATCCTATAACCTAGGCGGAGACACATTGTATGCTAATACCAATGGCAAGGTTTGGAACTCCCTTCCCAATAACCTCACGCTTATACCTTCACTAATACAATTCAAAAAAGAGCTAAAACTCCACTATAAATCACAATGGCTTTGTCCTTGCACAAACCCAGATTAACTTCTAAAATAAATCTACCCACTCCAAACTACATCAGTCCTATGAGTAATTCAACCTAAAAAGATCAATCTATAATAAAAAATGTTAGCTAAAGACTAGGCCACTTCTTGTCCTACTGACTCTACTAGTTGCTAATTATCTTGAATATAATGAACTGTAACAGACTGCATGTGCTATTGTAATATTGTTTTTCTTTGAAACTATGTAAACTGTCTATATGCCTTTTCCTAAACTCTATTTATTGTAACTATCTGTCATTGTTAACCCTGTTGGAGCTTTTCTCCCCGGGCCTCCGCTGAAAATGGACATATATCCAGTCGGACTATCCCGGTCAACAAATGTAAAATAAATAATAAAATAAAATAAATAAATAAAAATATACAGACAGTAGACAGTACCATACACATACCATACAGTACAGTCACCCAACAGCATAGCAATGTACCGGCAGATATGTCCGGACCACTGGTGTTTGCAGACCTGGCCGTCTTGTGTTTACGTGTGTGAGCATGCCCAGTATGACCATTCCGTGTGTTGTCGACTGACATTGCCGTCATACCTTCATGTGTTTGAGCATGCCCAGTATGGTCAACTGGATCTCATGTATTACATGTCCAGGTAGTCAGTACTGTGGTGCTGACCTCTGTGTTGTACACTGACAGGTGGCATGCTATGTCTGCAGGGTATCCATCGGTCATGTGGCATTGACTCTTGCTACATTTCTGCACAGCGTGAGGGGACATCCAACTGTATCCACATTCCTACACAGCACAAGGGGGGGCACACCTGACTGTTAAATATGTACGTTGGAAGGGGGGCACAGCTGACACTTGTACACTTTTGCTACTCCTGTACTGGTATGTCAGGTACTCCATTTCAATGTGTAGACCTACCTAATGTGCTGGCTAGAGGCATACCAGTGTACTCCAGATCTTAGCTTTAATTACCAACATATTAGTTTCAGATGTCCTAGCCATCACAACCTACATCCAACTGCCTGGCCTGCTGTAGTCTGTCTGTGTGTGTCTGTGGGGGTGGGTCATCCATTGGGCATATTCAGTGGCCATTGTACAGCATTTGTCTTTGTTGGTCTATACCTGTCCAGCTGGTTGAGACTTGTGTGGGCTGTATGGACACACATGATGTTCAGCCATTACCCGCAGTAGGTTAGGACACCCTGTGTACTACTAGCTACTACTGTGACCCTGGTTTGTGCTACAGATGTCATGGTGCCACTATGGATGTCTACTGTCCACTGCCTTAACATTCAGCCACCAAATTCCCTTGCATGCTCACATCCATACCATAGCTACAGGTAACAACACATTCTAATACAACTGCCAATTGGTAGGTTGATTGACTTACCTTGAGGCTGTGCCAGACCTGAGGATGGTGCTGGAGGGCTGCCTATGTCAGATGCACACAGTGCACTTCCTATACATGGCTAAGCACAGGTAGTGTCATATTTGGCATCCCTTTTACTGTCTGTGTGAGTCAGAGATGGTGACATTCCCTGGGTACCTACTGTGTCAGTGCATATGTTATGCGTTGCCTCTTTGCCAAGGCCAGGTCATACTGGGCATGCCTCCTTCCGCCTACTGGGTCCGGCTCGGGTAGTTCCTCCTCTGAGTCACTCTGTGCTTGCACAGGCCTTGGCATTGGTGGGGGGCTGTGTGGTCCTGCCCCATGCTGTTCCTGCTGCAGCTGTTTCCGCAGGATCATATTGTGTAGCATAGCACATGCCATGACAATTTGGGTGCATGTAGCTGGTGAATACTGCAAGGCTCCACTGAATGTGTCCAGACACTGGAACCGTGACCTGAGCATCCCAAACACACGCTCAATTATATGTCTTGCCTGTGCGTGTGCCTCATTATGGCATAGTTGTTCAGGTGTGTGTGCATTTCTGATGGGTGTCATCAGCCATGGCTCCAGTGGGTACCCAGCATCCCCCACTAGGTGATCGTAGGGGATGTCCATATTGGCAAAGGTGTGGTACAGCTGCGTCAGATGCCATATATCAGAATCATCATAGCTTCCAGGGCAGCCAGCACACACATTCAGTATAATGCCCTGGGCATCTTATATGACCTGACAGTTGATAGAGGGGATGCCCCTGCAGTTAATATAGACCCTACCCCACTCACCGGGTGGTGCTTTGATGCATACATGCATGCAGGCTATAGCACCCACTACCCCAGGGTAGTCTGTCATTTGGTGGAAGAGACGCATATTGCTGGTCAACACCTCACGTGTGTTGAGGAAATGTACGTGCTCACTGGCATCTGGTGACATGGCATCCAGGAACTGGTTGAATACTCTGGATGCAGATGCCTGTGAGATCCCCATGATATCCCCAGTTGTGTTTTGGGAGGTACCTGTGGTTAGTATACCTAGGCCTACACATACCTTGGTATCCACTGGGATGGGTTTCCCTCGGCCTGTTCGATGTGTCAGGTGTGGCCAGCACAGCTCAACAATCTGCTGTAGGAGGTCTCTGTCCACCCCATAGTGCTCCACTATCTCCAGCTCATGTAGCCCCTGGTAGGTTACCCTGGGCCTGTACAGTCTTCTCTGTCTCCTCACTGAAGGTTGTTCGGCAGCATTCACATCCTCACCACCCTCAGCCTCCTGCACATGTTGGTCTATGTTGCCTGCTGCAGCCCTTCTCATTTCATTGGATTGTTTCGTAAAATTTCCCCACATGTATACACTGGTGGCGTAGAGTGTGGAAAAACCCAAGGTTATGGTGCTTGCTCACTTTATCGTAGTGTTCTGGGCCAAGCTGGGCTTGTAATCTGCTGATTGTGATAATTATCACCTGTTTGCCCAGCTTGTTCACCTTGACTACTCTCCTACTACTGTTGTCCCTAACAATTGCACTAGGTAGGTATAGACACACCCTAGCTTAGGCGTGCTAAGGTAGGAGCAATCCCGAGACACAGAGCTCCAATGTACGTATAGTATGCCTGACACCCCCCCATGCTTTCACCTATATTCAAGTCCTGCACCCTCTATCTATACACATGCACTCTTGGGATCTGCATCACACACACAGGGGATAAACAGGATTCACTATTTTCCACCTCGTTTGCATAGTAGTGTTTTCTAATGCATAGTTACATGACTCATACTGAGATCCACAAAAATAACCACTGCTTACTGTCGCGCAGATCCGCACACAACTGGTTAAAAGTGCCTTACTATCACCGTATTCAATGTCCCTTGTTCTTCCCAGCAACAAAATAACCAGTTTCTACACGCCTCGAACCTAGGACCCTGCACACCACAAATGATGTGCTTTACCACTAAGCCATGGCAGATATATGTACATCCAACGTGATCACGTACAGATCATCCAGCACAGGCATTCAACAGTATAGGACATGTATTCCATCATGTAGATTTACATGTGCTAATGTCCACACACACACACACACACACACACACATATATATATATATATATATATATATATATATATATATATATATATATGTATATATATATATATATATATATATATATATATATATATATATATATATATATATATATATATCTATATACATCTATATATATATATATATATATATATATATATATATATATATATATATATATATATATATATATACACATATACACACACATACATAGATATAGAATATATATCACAACAGCGGACCACGTGACACCAAAACATTAGACAAGAATGAAAAGGATACCACATGCGCCTCCTGCATTATGTACTGGTGTTACTATCAAGGCAAGTGTGTTTCTGTGCGTCACATGGGTTCAGACTGTATTAAGGGTATGATTAGGGCTGCTGACATTACTCACCAGACCTATTGGCAAATGTATGTGTATGTCTTGCCAACCCACTCTCTTGGGTGATTGTGACATTTATGGACACTATATAGGAAAGCAACAAAACATGCTCCTCAACACATCCTAGATCTAGCCACTCACAGATACCAACACATAGGATATGACTGCCAAACACACACACCTATCATGCCTTGGAATAGAACACCTACTTGTCTATTCTATCACACTACAGCATTACGCAGTTACAGAACATGCTACCGAGATTACTGGGACACAACACTCCCAGAGGTGTACTTCTAGATGGGTGACATCATCAGCAATGGAAACGTTGGTGATAGGGATTGTATGGAGTGTGAGCAGTCTAAAAGCATTATTCTGTTCCTAGGCAGATGGAGACACACACACAGCTGCCATGGCTGGGATTAGAACACAGACCTAACTACCTTATCACACTAGAGCATTACGCAGTTACAGAACACGCTACCAAGATTACTGGGACACAGCATTCCCAGCGTACTTCTAGGTGGGTGACATCATCAGCAATGGAAAATACGGTGATAGGGATTGTATGGAGTGTGAGCAGTCTAAAAGCATATTACTTTCCCCAGACAGATGGACACACACAGTTGGCATGGCTGGGATTAGAACACAGACCTAACTACCTTATCACACTACATCATTATGCAGTTACAGAATGTGCTACTGAAATTACTAGAACATAGCACTCCCAGGGGCATACTTCTAGGTGGGTGACATCATCAACAATGGAAAAGATGCTGATAGGGGTTGTATGGAGTGTGAGCAGCCTAAAAGCATATTCCTGTCCCCAGGCAGACAGAGACAAACACACGCCAGTGGTGTGATCAGGACAGCTGCCTCTCTATGGACCACTATTACAATACTACATAGATACGAGCCACACCACAGACACTACACCTTTTAAGACTGTCAATATGACCTTCTAGGAATGCAGACATCAACATGGATGCTGGCAGTTATGATGTACATACCTGTGAACCAGTGTGTTCAATGTAGGAATACATCCTGAAGTGGGGTATGGCCATCTGTTAACTGGACAACCACTATCGCTATACAGGGTTGCAATGGCCACGCCCATACACATAGAGGCACATAACCGACACAAGGTGTCACTGGGCATGCTCACACACTTAGTAGCACACGGCTGTTTGGAATGCACTATGTGTCCATCTACACAACGTCATACTGGGCATGCTCACACACTTAGCATCAAAGGGCTACTTTGTATGCACTCTGATTCTAAACATGGAAGGGCACAGTGGTGTCAATAGTTGTCATTGTTAACATGAATGCTGCACTACATATATCTGACACCGGTCTTCTACACAACGTCTGCTGCTGTCTGTCACCTTAGATGTACCAATCTAAACCTGGTACACTAATACCACCCGTGGTGATGTCCTGCCAGGAGTGGCTACTTCGCCCATATAGTGCCATTCATAGACGAATGTCCTGTGACCAGGTTAACACCGTGACACCTAGAGGACAACTGCATTGTATGTGTATGCTAAACAGTGCTAGATGTGTAACATTCGTAATCACAGCTGCCCAATGTAGATCCAACAATGGGGAATACTGGCATCTGTGCAGTGAGGAACACCTGGCTGAAGGCTCAGTTGTGCACAATAGCACTACCACTGTATACCTCAGATACAGACATGTGGGCCATAACACCATTACAGACCACTCCAGGTGGTGGTGTCCCCACGTACATGAAGGCCACTCACATGTACTGACCAGCACACCCTCAAAAGGCATCACAGATGTGTCAGGTGCAGATCACAGTGTCAAAATCTGCATTCTAGGATGTAGCCCTCAGACATCACCATGTCCTTGGACCAGCAACACACATCCATACATGTGGTAGAACATATATTAGTACAGCACTATGTGACCCATGACCAGTGGACTGTACCTAGCTCTACAGCAACTGTGCAGACTACCCATGTACTGACACAGTTGCATCATGTGTTATGCAATGCAATGATACCACTGTTTGTAACCAGGTCAGCTGTACACATAACAGGGGCCCTGGGTCATATACAGCAGTAACAGATGACTGTTGCTGTACACCAGTAAACACCCTCATGTTTCGATATGACATACATGTACCTGCCGTGGATATGTACATACCACACACACACACATAACACATATATACATAGCATAGCTGTTGCTGTCCTTCATGCAGACAGGTGGCTACAGCAATTACACACATGCACATGGAAGGTAGGTCCATGGCTGTTGAATGCTAACAGTACATAAGGTGTGATATCAATCTTGACTGAGTTAACATTCCCTCTGTACTGATTACCCATGACAACTATCATATCATACAACAGTCCATATGTCATGTATGTCATCGCACATGTCCACCAATTGCAATGCCTACAAACATGGCTAAATGACAGGAATGTAGGACCTACACACATGTACATGTAGTGGTGTGCATTCAGCTACCATGCCTGTGTAGTAGCTGATGTTTGCAGGTGACGTGTCTTACTACAACATGCAGTTGCAATGCAGCCCCATCATTGCCAGAAGTATATGGTGATATACTGACAATGCGGTAAGATGTACATCAGGTATGGATGGATGTGTGGACATAAAATGGTGGGCCATCTTTGCAGATGGATGTTTGCTGAAGACATCTCACAGGTGTGTCACAAGTCATCCTACCATAACATGTGCAAACACTAAGCTATGTTTCTGTTAATTGAAGGGGAAGACATGCAACCTACACAGCGGTAAGGGTGTCACTGACTGTAAATCACTTGACACCTGTAACACTTAAGACCTCCTGTGTGCATATATCAGAACAACTGCCAAAGGTAGCGTTGGTACACATTGTAATGCGGGAAATACTGCTGCATGTCTGTCATAAGTATCATAAGATAGCAGGTGTTTGATTCACAGTACTGCCATGTGTGTTTGCTTGCATGTCCATATATGCCACGTATGGTGGGGAATACATCCCAATTGTTACTCACACCCCTGTATACTGTTGTAGAGATCTGTACATACTGCAGTGTAGAAACCAAGACATGGGCAAGGGTGGGGTGTGTATCACACACATGTGAGCTATCTGTATGTGCATGACATAGGTGCATTCAATTGTGGACTCCACAGAGTGTGTGTGTGTGTATGTATGTATGGCTGTCTGGTCCATGGAGTGAGGATGTATGTTACCATAGTGAACAGATAGGACCCCTAACCCCTCCAGGTGATGCAATCTACTACCCTGTTGATGCCATTGATCTTAGGCATTACTGACTACCTGTACATGTTCATTCTCTGTGTCACGACATGTGGGTGCACAGTACTGTAATAGTGATTACCACATAGGCAGGGGTCCTCACCTCAACACTATCAAGTGTGTGTGTCTGTGTGTGTTTGTCTGCAGCTGTCTGTGTGTGTGTGTGTCTGTGTGTGTGTGTGTGTGTGTGTGTGTGTGTGTGTGTGTGTGTGTGTGTGTGTGTGTGTGTGTTACAGTGTCGTTGACCCAGTGAGTGTGGGCGTGTCACCATGTGTGTGAATACATGTGTGTGTGTGTGTGTGTGTGTGTGTGTGTGTGTGTGTGTGTGTGTGTGTGTGCGTGTGTGCGTGTGTGTGTAGTTTTATGTTCTCATCCTGTAATGTGAATGTGTATTACTGCTACACAGTGAGGCCTCAAGCTATCAACTGGCCTCTACCCTTGTCATCAGCTAGTCCGCTATGTAAACTCCCCGCCCCATGTAACTGTACCTGTGATGTCACCCAGTATGGATGTCACATCTCTAGCCACTCTAGCTTAGTACACAGCTCTAATGCTCCTGGATCAGTAGATGTGTAGACATCTTTGGAATGTCAGCCTTTCTAACAATGAGGTTGAAGCTACGAATAGCATGCTGGTATTGCCATACATACCTGTGAGTAGTCCACATTTACACATGGGAAACTGCAAACACTGGCACTCAATGGCACATGCAATTAGACCTGAAGGAGGGAAGCAGGACATCATTACCAACATGCTGTTACTGTTGTTACCAAGACACATACTGTGAACAGAAAACAATGCATTCTAAACCTGTACTACATGGTATGTCTGCTGCGTGTCAACAGTACACAACAATTGTAATCTACACTTATCTCCCTATTCTGTTCACCCTGTGCATCAGATCATATGAGCATGTCCCTGCGCCAATGGTGTGTATGACAGGGATGCGGCACAGGCATCATAATATGCACAGGGTGATAATGTTTGCCAGGGGCCTATGCTGCACCAGTGGATGACATCATGTGTGTGGGTTAGGGCCTGTGATCTAACTGGCCATGTGTGGTTGTTATGCATGTGAGTGTTGCGATGCCCTACAGATGTTTCTGGTGTGTGCGTGTATGTGTGCACACAGTTCTGCCATGTGTCTGGCCTACACAGGGGTATTATTGACAGCTCCAGACTGTACAGACCAGGTTTTACAGCTCATGGTGTCCGGCCACAGCCACGTGACCTGTGCCTACCAGGGGTTCATAGGTTCATAGGTTGATACTAGGCTATCTGCCCTAGTGCATTTATAAGCCTAGCCAGAGTGTGTTTGGCTTTTGCCATCCTTTTAGATTAGTTGACTGTGCCTCTGTATAGTGGGTCACATAAGATAGCCCTTTTAAGGTTAGTTTACTGTGCCTCTGTCTAGTAGGGACACAGAAGAGATCCCAGGGGTAAACCTACGATCTCCCATCCACTCGTCAAGATTTCTCTTGAAGAGGGTCAGTGAGGGACTTTGCCTAACATGGATTGGGATTTTGTTCCAGAGTGAGGGGAGCCTCTGGGATATGAATCTGTCCCTCCAGCATGTCTGAATCCCTGGAACGTATATCTCTAAGGGATTTGGATTTCCTGAGGTGGAGCATGTCCATTAATTCTGGTTTGGACATGGCTTTATACGTCAGGCACAGATTGCCTCTGAGTAGGCTGTAAGCAACTGAGTAGAGCTGGAGTTTCTTTAGCCTAACTGCATAGGGCATCTGTTTGAGTCCTTTGATCCTCTTGGTGAGGTACTTTTGGGGTCTTTCCAGTTGCTGCAGGTGTCGGTAAGGTACATCCCAAATGGGGCATTGTATTCAATTATGGGCCTGATGAGTGATGAGTAGAGGGGCACAATGACCTCTCTTGATCTAGATGTGAACCCTTTTGTGATAAGGTGGACTGTATAGAAAGTCTTTCTAACCACTGTGGCAACGTGATTGTCAAAGGAGAGAGGGCTATCTACTTGGGTCCCCAAATCCCTAATTACTTCTTCTGTACTTAATGGATTACCACTTATGTGGTAATTTGTGGGCACTTTGTTTTTCCCAAAGGGGATGACTATGCACTTTTTGGCATCTAGCTTTAGGCCATGGCTCTGGCATCAGTTATCCGTCTCTGTGAGACCCTTTTGGAAGATGCTTGTGTCAGTCGGCGAGTCGATTACGGCACCCAGATTGCAGTCATCTGCGAACTTGGTCAGCCATAGTCCTCCCGTGTTAGCCTGTACCTCAGAGAAATATATACCGAACAAGAGCGGTCCCAGGACTGAGCCTTGTGGGACGCCACTTGTAACTGTTTTAGAGTCTGACATGGCACCTGCAATTCTGACCATGTGGGTTCTATCCCTGAGCCAGTTTGCAACCCATCTTGTGACATAGGGGTTGATATTTAAGCTGGTGAGCTTATTTATGATGCCCGAGTGGGGTATTGTGTTGAAGGCTTTTGCGAGGTCCAGGTAGGCTGTGTGGACTACCTTCCCTTCATCTATGGCCTTGGTAACTACTTCAAAGAAGTCGACCAGGTTCAAGAGGCAAGATCTGCCCTTAACAAAGCTGAATTGGGTAGGATCCAGTGTTTGGAGGTTCCCAATGTCTTTGTTTATGAGTTCCATGATGATACGCTCCATAGCTTTGCAGACCAGGCTAGTCAGGCTTATAGGGCGATAGTTTCTGAGGTATGTTGTGGCACCACCTTTGTGGAGTGGAACCACTGTTGCTGTATGCCATTCCTTGGGTATATATCCTGTAGTAAGGCTGAGATTGAACAGTGACTTTATGTGAGGGTTCAGTTCTTCTTGGAGCTCATGTAAGATGCAGCCCGAGACACCACCCGGTCCCATTGATGCTGTGTTTTTTGCTTTGGAGAGGGAAGCTCTCACCTGTGCATCTGTGATGTCAGGGAGGCTACACTCTGTTGGGATAGACATTTGCTCTTTTGGGGGGAAGGGGGGGAGTTTACACTGAACCTGTCTGCAAGGATGTTGGCAATGTCTGTGGGTTCAGTATATTTTTTGTCATTTTGCACTAACTCAGAGCATATCTGGCAGTTGCCACCCAGGTTCCTGACATAACTAAAGAAGGCCTTGTGATTATCTTTAGCGTCTTGTGCAATTTTTCTTTCGAAGCTGGCCTTAGATAATTTTATGAGGGATCGTAGTTTCTTGCTAGTACTGATCAGAGATGCCTTCCCTTTTTGAGATTTTGCTCTATCATGTAGTAGCTTCCTCCTTCTGTTGTATAGCTTATTTATGGCTGGGGTCCATTAGACAGGTCTCTTGCCTTTGGAGGAGTGAGTCTTGGTTTTATTTGGGATAGCACAATCCATGCATTCCTGTAGGTGTCCATAGAATGCGTTTGTAAAGGATTCTGCAGTTTGGGCCATATTTTCCACTGGCCCAGGGGCTTTGAAGGATTCCACCATGGTTTTGAGAAGTGTGAAGTTTTCTTTTGAGAAGTTCTTCACTGTGGTTTCCTTGGCTGGAGGTGGGGACGGGATGTGGATGTCCAGTGAGATTAATTTATGGTCAGATCTTACCAATGAGGGGTATACCTCTGGTATGGAACATAGAGTCCCCATGTTGGTGATGATCAGGTCCAATATGTTTTCCCCTCTTGTGGGAGTGGTGACCAGTTGTTCCATAGCATTTGAGTTTATAAATTCTAGGAACCATTGGGCAAGGGTGTTGGGGCTTGAGTAGTGCTCCCAGTTTATGTTTGGGTAGTTGAAGTCACCCAATATGATGGTGTTTAGAGAGACCTTCATATTCTCCAGTGTTCTCAGGAAAGCTGAGTAGGGTTCCTGAGTTTGGGAGGGTGGTCTGTAGCAGGCTACAAACTGAAAGGCAGTTTTGCCCACTGTTAGTTGCACATGGATGATCTCCGATGCTTCGTGCAGTGCCAGTAACCTGGAGGTGTGGGTATCTTTGATGAATATGGATACTCCCCCTCCTTTTGTGGTTCGGTCCAAGTTTTGGGGCCGAAAAGCATGGTATGAGGTATAACCTGGTAGTGCTGTGGTGCTCTCAGGAGCCTTGAACCAGGTTTCTGTTACTGCACAGATATCGATATTCTCCATACTGAGGAGAGCCTCGAGTGCGTGCATCTTGAGGTTTAGACTTCTGGCATTGAGCAGCATTACCCTTAGTTTCTTTTTCCTTGTGTTGTCTATGGAGGTGGGTTTGTCTTTCGAGCCTTGCCTACAAAAGGCACTATGGGGGTGGCAAGAGCCTTAGCCAATATTCGAAAGCCCAGGGGTGACAGGTGCAAGCCATCCCTAGCGAAGCAACGTGGCTTGTCAAGCATGTCATCCCAGGCTGACAGACACTGGATCCCCTTAGAATGACACCAATACTTTAGCCAATTGTTAAAATTGATCATTTTGTCTTTATACTGTGGCATCATTCTTGGTGAGGGTAAGATGCTACTCAAGGTCAGGGTCATACCGGCCTGGGCTACATGATCAGAGAGCTCCTCTATGTCTCTTTTCATGTAGTCCAGGGAGGTACGTCTCAGGTCATTCACACCAGCATGGACAATGATGGAGTCATATTTGTACTTGCTTTGGAGTGACCTGGGTGCTTGTGTTATGTGGAGGATCCTGGCACCTGACAGGCAGCTTACAGTGACCTTCTCCTTGTTCAGCCTGGTGAATGGGACGTCAGTGTGTCTGACAATAGAGCCACCTATTACAAGTGTATTAGGTGTGTTGTTTAGCCTTAAGGGCTGTGACTGTGTGGCACACTGACTTTGTGAACTATGTGATACGTGGGTATTGTTGTGGGGTAGCGGTTGCTTGGATGTCTGCTTTGGAGGTCTCTGCTGCTTGGGCAGATTTTTATTTAGAGCCTCCGAGTATGTTTTTGTGTGTTTATGTGTTTGGTTTGCTGTTGCGATAGGTCTATGTGAGACTGGATTTGTGGTGTGTGTGGCTACCTTCTCCTCCTGATCGGCTGCACCAGTACTGGGTTGAGAGAGCTCAGCCTCCAGTTTGGCTATATAGTTGCATCTCTCACATATAGTTGAGCTTGTTTGGAGGAGGAGAAGGTGGTCTGTGTACATAAGGCAGTTGTAACATTGCCTCAAGATTCCCAGATTCACCAGCTGGACTGGAGAGTAAACCCAAAACTGACTTTTGGACATGCCAGAATAGTATATGGAACTACTTTTTGACTGATCCAAAAGTGCCAATAAGGAGCCAAGTACTTAAAGGGAGTATAAGAGGGTGTAGTGCTTTCGTTTATTAGTGCTTACTTATAAGATTACTTATACGAGCAATTGCAGGGCTTTAGAATGAAAATAGAGTACTTATTTTGTGATTTAGTACAGTTCTAATGGAAAAAGTGAAGAGCAGACTTTGTTGAGCCGGGAATAGTTTAAACCTGCTTAAGCGGCGCTGTCCGATGCTGCTCTATGCACAAAATCGTGCAAAACTGCACAAATGCGGGTTTTAAAGCAGGGAAACTGAGAGAGATAGGAATTGACCCAAAACGGCCAATAAGCTACTAGTTTCAGGGCTGAGACCACTCCTCCGGGGACAGATAGGCTGCTCAAAGCTCCCCACTCTCACTGGTGAACAGAGAAGCTTCCTCATATCCAAGTAAGGATATGGGCGACACAGGAAACTATACCACAGTCCAGAATTCAGCAAAACCTGAAATGGTTGCACGGGCACTACCAGGTAGAGGTGTAGATGACACATGTCCACTGAAACCGTGTCCCCAATGGGACCATCCAGGGCCACGTGCACGTGGCCTGCTGTGTCCTGGTGTGGACAGCACAGCACCAGCTGCACTGCTGCTGCTACCTCCACTATGGGAGTGGGCATGTGAGGTAGCTCGTTCACGTAGACCTGCACCAGGTGATGCAGCTGGCATACGTCCACATGCCCTATGCCTCACTCCTACCAGATGTTCCAACACAGACAGCTCACACTCGTGGATTGTCATGCCACGGTCAAGGATTCCAACCATGTCACCCAATCGTCTGTCCAAAACTCAGCAATCTGCTGTTGAGCATTTGCCAATATAGCAGCCCTCTGAAGCCTCTGCCCTTCTCTGTTCTGCCATTCAGCACGTGCCTGTGCCATCATTACAGTCTGAAACATGCTTCTGGTGACACCAGCTGCTGCTCTCTGTCCTGCAGGGGCATGTCGGCCAGAGGTCCTCCTATGAGTAGCACTGGCCACAATGCCTGTGTGGCCCATCTCCAGTCATTTGCCTGACACCATGGTGTGAATACCCACCTTCCGTAGCCACCACACTTTCCTGTTCCAAGCTACCACATGCTAACTGTCCTTCCTCTATGGCCACTGGTGATGGGGTATGTGTTGGCATGAGATCTGTGTGCGGGGATGAGGGGGATATAGGTGGAATGGCAACCAGTGGCACAGATTAAGCCCCTGACAACCCTGCCTGTGCCTCAAGCATATGTTCATCATCACTGCTAGAGTCTGTGTGGACACTAACATCAGATAGACAGCAGGAGGTTAACGCACCTACATCACCTGTGAAGGCAAACAAAGACTCTACATTACAATACAGACACACACGCACACACACACACACACACACACACACACACACACACACACACACACACACACACACACACACACACACACACACCATGCATGTGATTTGATAGAAGGCATGCAACATGCATGCGACACAGCAGACGGCATGCAGCTCAGACAATAATAGTGGTAGTTATCATACATCTCTGTGTTGCACACAACAGCAAGCATGAGTCATAGCAGAAGCCATGCCTTTCACACAATCATGGTAGTAAGCATGCATCCCTGTGTTACAGAATGTGGACCAGCACAGGTTAACAGTGCACATGGCTGATGTGTGGCATATGACCTTGACATTAACATGTAGTATGACATGAAATCTGCTGACGTGTGCATTGACATGCATACATGTTTGACACAATGGTGTCCTGTCACATATACAGTGGTGTAATGGTGTCACATTGCAGTGTTGGCTGTCCTCCCTACAGACAAAATGCACTTTTAGCAGATGTGCATGACCATTGAAGGGTATTATGAGGTGTCTATATTGTTATACAGTGTGAAGTACAGACACAATGGCATTGTATGGAATCATGAGGCATCTCTATTGCTATACAGTGTGAATTACACACACAGTGCATAGCCATGACTGTATGCATACACAATACATATATACTGTGGATTGTGACCCACATCGCTGAGGTGCATACACAGTAAACCATGATGTGGAATGTGTGACACAGGTCACCGCAGGACATACGGATGACAACCCTGCACATAAGCAAACATATTTTAGCTGCCTGGAAACCATGTCCACACATGTCAGACTTGTCAATACACCATGTCCCACATGACATTTGTGTACCACACACACGAGGTGCACGGCTGACAGTGATGTCCAACAGTAGCAAGGGAAATGTACTGTATTTGTGACCTGATGTGGTTGTCTGTGTATGTATGTGAATGCTGTACAGGTGACTACTGTCATGCTGTGACACAGTCATGATGTTCACCACATCTTATGTGGTCGAATGAAGTTACGCCTCCACAAGCTGTGCACAGGCTTGTAGGATGTCCAGTGTTCCACATCTGCAATATAACCATTCAGCAAAGGCTATAGGTTGAGCATGTGTAGCCAATGTACAACAGGGTGTACACACAAACACATCACATCTACTGTGTGTTGCTACATGTCTCTGGCCATCCTCCATGGCCATGTGTGAACATGTGTTGGCCAAATGGTTGTGATAGCCATCTATCTCACATGTCTGTGTTGTCCCACATGACATAAACCCATAGATGTCATATACTCCACTGTCCACAGGGTTATGCAGACAAAGGATTGTATGTTTGGTATGTGGGGTATGTTTTATGGGATAGTGAGACAATGTTGAGCCAGACCACTACATGTCATGGACATGTCAGATGGCACATCACAATGTGTGCACTCATAGCAGTGGCATAATCCACAATGGTGAATCCTGTGGGCTGCCCATACTCCAGCTCACTGTGTAGTACTGTTTGTGTACCCCACATGTGTAGTTCTGATGTTCCTACATTGAATGTTCCTACATTGAACAACACCTCCACCATTGTATGCACAGCTTTCCACACATCTAACAATGACAGTTTCTGAGGTTTCATGTCGGTGTTTCACTTAGTTTTATAAGTATTGCACATGGATAGCCAGTGTGATGGATTGCAGATTCGACCTGTATACTGTGACCGGACCATACATTATGTGTACATGTGATAGCTGGCCACATGGCAAATAGATCTGTGCATTAACATGCCTGATATTTATAATTGTCTCACCTGCAATGGCCTGCTGTCTCTGCGGAACACCAGAGGTACCTATATAGTGGTGATATAGCAGTATGATCATTATCCATGTCTGCATGACAGCTACAGGGTGCAATGTGTATGTTCATAGGTTCATAGGTTCATAGGTAGGTACTAGGCTATTGGCCCTAGGGTCTATATAAGCCTAGCCAAAGGTACCCTGGCTTTTGCCACCCAAGAAAACTATTTTCCTGTGCCACTGTCGAGTAGAGCCACAGAAGTGATCCCTGGGGTGAATTTCCTATCTCCCATCCAATCATCTGGATGGCATTTGCAGGGCATGGTTATCAACTATAGCATGTATGGCCAAGGTCATGTAGTAGTCTGTATGGCCTGGGCCATGTATGAGCGTGGGATGTAAGGTTACCTAGCTGTAGCGGACAGCCATGTTTCTGGTGCCAGGTGAAGCATTGCCACATAACTGATCCAGATGGTTAATGATACATCTACCATGCAGTAATCACACCATGTCTGACAGAGGTGAAATGTGCAGCTTTGCTGGACGGGGTTGCATAGTATGGCAGGAGTATGTAACGTGTATGGCACAAGGATCTGTCCAGCATGTGGCGATCCTTGTACTAGGAAGGTGGATGTCCATGATGTACGTATTTCAGATCAGGATATGTATGTGTAGCATGTCCAACATCACAGTGTTGGACATGTCTTTATGCAGGGTAGGCATCATGCTACATAGTGGAGATGAGGATTGTGAAGGCTGGTGTTGCCCATCCAAACATGGGCAATGCTCCTTAAAGGTGATATGTGATCCGATATTGGTCACTTGAGTGATGAGTATGGCTGGGCAATAATCTCCATGTTCATGGATGGCGCCCTGTCATGACTAGGGTTGCCTCTTATGACTACCTAATAGGCTTGGTGACGTCACTAGCTCAGGGAGGTAAACTGCACAGCATCATCCCTAACACACAGTGTCCATTATGTTGACCGCTGCCTAGCTGGTAGTTCATGGGTACAGGGTTATTAACCTAGCGGCGACAATGCAATATGCAGCTGTCAAATTGTGCACATATGTCACACACCTCACCCACAAAGCCCATTCTGTATGTTGTCCACAACACTGAGTCAGCTATTGCTCCTTGGTCATAGCCATTCACATACTTACATAGGCAGATGCATCCCATTTGTCTGTGGGGTATGGGCTACAATGAGGGGGAGTACAATGAATTAACCCTGTTTTACTATAACTGCCACTGGTGTGATATGCACATATTACTCAGACACCTTTTGTAGTGTTGGTTCTGTCAACAGTCCACTGGCAGAACACTCCTGTGACATACAAAGGTACATCTAGTATACTGAGTGTAGGTGGAACACAGTATGGGTGATGATGTCCTATGACCTGTCACAGGTATGATATGCAGTGTGAAATCATCTGTACTGTCATCTACATCTGTACTGCTAACAACATATATGTTGATTAAGGTTCATGGACTTTCAGACCAGACTCAGCAGGGTAGTAGTGCAGTGCCTCCCATTATGAGTGGTGTCTCCACTTTGTGGGTTGTGATAACTGTTGGTGTGCACCATTCAGTGTTTTCACAGACTGACATGAAGCTATGTTTTACATGATGTGTATGTGTAGAGCAAACTGTTTTGTCATATGTGTATAATACAACCAGGGATGTGGACAGGTCCCATGCAGCCTGAGTGCACCTTGTACCATCATAGTTATGGTTACAGGGGCTCTGTAGTGTTCATGGATATGTGATTGTGTACCTGTTGGGGGGGGGGCAGCTTGTTTATGTTATCCAACACCCTATCTGTATTGCTTATTCATGCTCAGCACTTGTTCAGAACATGTAAGCACTTCATGAGCTATTAATTAATATAGCACTCAATCCTCCTCATTACCTACAGGTAAACACTGTTTGTACTTACATTTCCCACTTGCTTAGAGTAAAACAGCTCTTGTACACACTTTGCTCACATATCTAGTGGGAAATAGTTAAATATTCAGGCATGTCCAAGTGTCAATTCCCAGTGTTATCGCCTGTCTATATGATGAATATGGGCATCATGAGGCAATATAGAAATTGTCTTGTGAACACAGTCAATACTCCCCTCCTAACATACAACACTACAACCTGTGGGAGATGCACATATCTAGCCATGCTGGAGGTAAAGCTCTCTCCAACACAGACTGAACCTGACAATCATGTGGGGATGTTAAACATTTACACCACACCACACCCATCACATAGTCTCACTAGATCTCCACCACCAGAGGCCACACATAGTAAGACTACAACATTTGTGGAGCCTCTCAGTACTACTCTGTCTAGGCAACAGAGAACTCCAAAGGAGAAACCCAGACAGCCCCCATCACCCAACACAACACCAATTACTTATAGCCCACAGACTCAGTATGCCCATCAACCACAGCCAATAGGGAGATATAATGTACCCAGCACACTAGTCATAGGTGACTCTATAGGCAGTCACACTGATGTCCCACTCAGCAGGCTACACAAAGTGATAGTTACTGTCAGCTGCCTGTTGGGTAACAGGATCCGCAACATAACCTATGCACTCAGGTCACTCCTCAACAGGTACAATATGACTGTGTCATTCTCCATGTTAGTGTGAATGCCCTGAGATGTACCTTCCTGGACTACATGCAAAGAGACATGCAATAGCTCTCTGATCTTGTCACCCAGGCAAGTATTGCCCTAGCCCTGAGTAGCATTTGGTCTTTGTCCAGACTGATAACGCAGTACAAGGACTGAATTATTTACTTCAACAATTGGCTATACTTCTGGTGTCATTCCAAGGGTATCCAGTATCTGTCTGCTTTGAATGACATGGTAAACAGAACATGATGCTTTGGGACAGATGGCCTGCATCTGTCGGCCCTGGGATTATGGATAATGGCTAAGGCTCTTGCTGCTCCTATAGTGCCTGTTTTAGGCACAGTTCAAATAACATATTCACCACCATAACAGGAACAGGCAAGCAAAACCTGAGGGTAATGCTACTCAATGTTTGACATCTTCATCTCAAACGCACTCACCTGAGGCACTCCTTGTAATGGACCACTTAGATATCTGTGCAGTGACTGGGACCTGCTTCTAGGCTCCTGAAAGCACCCCTGCACTACCAGGCTACTACTCATACCACACCTTTCAGTCATGTAACCAGGACCGGAACACACACGGCGGAGGTGTGTCCATATTTCCTAAGGATATCCACACCTCCAGGCTGGTTGCTTAGCACAATGCATCAGAGGTAATCCAAGTGCAACTAACTCTGGCCATAACTGCTATACAAATTGTAGCTTGCTACAGATTTCACACTATACCCCATGGTTAACGGTCCTCACTTCTTAGTGTACTGGAAAGTAGGATTCAAACAGACACTACTGATGTGCGACTGACACTACCCCACCATTAACTTGGATACCTACTCATGTACCGACACATTAGGCCAACACTTTCTGGAATTCATAACCTCCAATTACCTGGATCAACCACCACCAGGGCCAACAATATCCTTGACATGGTCATTACCAACATGTGTGACTGGTGTTCCACACCCTTTCCTAGTTGGTCAGATCCGAATGTACACTAATCACCCTTGTTATCCACATCCAGGCACCACACCCTTTATGGAAAACACAGTACAATATTTCTACAAAGCCAACTTCAGCTTCTTATGATAGCAGTAGTAAACGTCATGACACCCGTGCAGATGGACAATACAGTTACAACGGCTGAATCATACACAACTGCACTTAATTAGCACTTACACGACTGCATGGATCATGCTATCCCAAACAGAGCCATGATGGTACCCTCCAGCAAACGGATGCAACTCTGGTGGTTCACTGCCATGGACATAATGTACAACAGAAGTTGGAGACTGTTGCAAAGTAGAGTACAATCCCATGAGTGGAGGAGCTCCCTGGTCAGCCTCAGTAGGAATCTGAGATCCCTTATCACATCCTCCAAAGCTAGCTAAGTAAACATTACTGTGACTAATTCCAAGGACTACCACAAAGGATTCCAGAGGTATGTCACTACTCTTGATGGTGATACCCACATCTGCTCTGACATACAGCAGTTAGACATGAACATTACAGAAACGACTGATAGTGGCAACATCCTGGCAGATAGGTTCAGTGTTAACGTTACACCCCTCTCACACCCTAAAGGGCCCATATCTATACAGGAATGATGCAGAGTCCCTGCGCTCACAACTACACAGTTCAAAGCTGCACTCTCTAAAGCCAGGAACGCAGCATCCATGTGACTGTACAACATCCCAGGCTGCGATTTCCACGAACTTCAGAACGAAATGGCCCCCACTTGGGCACCATATTCACTAATAGCCTTTCATCAGGCATTGTGGCCCCTGAATGGCACACAGTAACAGTTATCACACTCCACAAAGGTGGCGCCACAATGGACCAGGGGAACTATTGCCCTATATGCCTGACTAGACTGTTCTGTAAGGCTATGGAGCACATCATCATGGATCTCATTCACAGAGACATTGGTGGCCTCCAAACCTTTGATCTCACCCAGTTTGGATTTGTTAGGGACAGACCATGCCTCCTAAACCTGGTGGAGTCCTTTGAGACAGTTACCAAGGCAGTAGATGAGGGTAAGGAGGTCCACACAGCCTATCTTGACCTCTCAAAGGCTTTCAACACTGTTCCCCATTCTGGTATTGTCAACATACACATCCACTTGCACATCAACCCCTATGTCACGAGATGTTATGCAAAGTGGCTCACGGACAGAACCCACACAGTGAGGGTAGCATATCCTAGTTCCAACTGTAAATCAGTTAAAATTGGCGTCCTCCAGTCCTCGGTCATACGGCCCCTCATGTTCGGTATATGCTTCTCTGAGGTACAGGCTTGCACAGCAGGACTTATCCTGAATAGGTTTGCAGACGACTGCAAACTAGGGGCCATGATTGATTCACCAGCTGATACAGACACCCTCCATAAGGGTGTCACTGGGATGGATACCTGGTGTCAATAACATGGCCTCAAGTAGCATGCCACAAGGTGCATAAACATCCCCTTTGGATTACACCAATCACCCGCGGACTACCACATAGGTGGTAGTCCCCTACATACATAAGACATAATAAGGGATCTTAGAACCCAAGTAGACAGCATCCACTCCTTTGATAACCATATTGCCAAGGTGGATATCCTTCTATGTGGCCACCCTAATCTCTAATGGGTTTGTAGCCAGAACAAAGGAAGCCATTGTGCCTCTCTACTCATGACTTATGAAACACATTAAAGGGTACAACACCCCATTTGGGATGTACCTGATGAGACAACAGCAACGGCTTTAAATACCACAACGTTACCACACCAAGAGGAATACTGACCTCTGAAGGATGACACATGCAGCCCAACTACAGAAATCCCAACTGTACTCAATTGCATACCGCATACTCAGAGGAGATCTCTGCTGAACATACAAGGCCCATGTCCAAAACAATATTGATGGATATGCTCCACATAATCAAAAGCCACTGAGAGCCACATGCTCTGGGATATGTACCTAAATGCAACGATGACTAGGACGTGCTGGAGGGATACATTCCTGACCCGGACACTCACCCTGCTTTGGAACATGATTCCTATGTACATCAGGTAGGGACCCTCACTAGCACTCTTCAAGAGATACCTCGATGGGTGGATGGGAGACAGACATGTACACCAGGGATCACTGCAGTGGCTCTGCAGTACAAAGGCACAGGAAACAAATGGCTCTGCTGTTCACAGGCACAGGACACTAACCTAGGGAGGTGCCGCAAGTTAAAACACTGTAGTTAGGCTTACGAATGGCCTTGGCCAGACAGCATAGTACCTAACTATGAAGCTATGAAGCTATTACATGTCCTTTGTGCATGGATAATTGACTAGCTCTTCCATTTCAATTAGCTATCATGCTGATACACTGTCTGGTGACTACAAGTCATATGTATCCTGTTATTGTGTATTGTACATGCCAATAGACATACCTGATGTTTGCATAACATAACAGTAATGCTATGTAAAATGTTAGACATATCTACCTACAATACTAAACATTTCACATTTTTGCCACAATATCCCACAATGCAAATCATAATTGCACAGCAGGACCACCTTAGACATGTTATTCTTAGTTATACGCCCATACATATGCCTACTGTTACAGTATATCAACATATACTATCCCCTGTTATGGCACATACTTGTTGGATAAACCCTACCACTGACAGCAGCTGGAGTGAAATTGTTGTGTTTAAAGTCCTTATATAGCATCCCTTGTAGTGTATGAGGTGTTTACCTTGTGGCCCACAGCAGTACACACAATTTCTACAAGCGTTACTATGCTCAACAATACATCACTACATAATACCTTTTCCCACTACATGCATTGTGTACATTTTAATTAATACAGAACAGGTACTACATACACTAACATACCGAGTGTTCTACATACCTTATTAGTATCCCTAGTTGACAATTATATAAGTCCTATTCGTTTTCTGTTTTAACGGTTTTCTCGTATGCACATACGTTTTGAATGTGTGACAAGCCATCCTTTTATACTTAGATACCAGTAACATGTGGTATCCTGCCACCAATTAGTGTTCCGGAGTAGATGATTACATGCACATCAGCTGTGCAGCTACTCCATTAGCCAATTACATGGCAACAGTGGGGTATAATTGAATACTCCACTTGGGCGTTGTCCCTTTGCCCTACCTTCGAGGAAGACGGCCTGGATGTGTTGTTTGTGATGAATTGCAACAGCTATATGGAGACACACAGAGATATATTAACTTCATGCCCCCCATAGATTGTGTATAACGGCTAGAGGATGTAGTTCTAAATGTGAGTGTAGCTGTTATATCAGCCGTCTGATATGGGATTATTGCAACCAAACCCTGTAACATCGGCGTCTGTTCCATTGTACAACAGCAACAATTTCACATAGGGCCATTATAGTGTGCCTCTCACAAGGTATGTTAAGGCTTCTGCAGATGTCATAGAGTGAGTGGATGTTTGTGATGTTATTACAGTCTGTATTGCAATTGTTTCAGGTGTGGGGGAGATGTAGGTGGGTGTACATAGCAGATGCAGGTGTGTAGAAACTGCATTTATACACATTCCATATGTGTGTGAGGGCTCCTTCCTTAATTGAAGACCTATAATTTAGTAGACTAATATTATGGTTATTGCAGGCTTATTCATTAAGCCATTGTTAATTGGTTCCTGTATAGCATGCAGGTGATGGTCCTTCAATCCCTTCAGAAATACATCAGTATGTAATGAAATGTTGCTACATGAAAGCTGTCTCATGTATTTCTGTCACAGATATTTGCACTCATTGGAGTTGTGTTGGTGACTGAACCTCTTTGGCTTGGGTTGCCACCTTTTCAAATAGCCATAGTGGGACATTTGCAGGACACACATCGGATTTTAGAGGCCGACACATACCCACGGTCAGTACAAAGTATAGAACTTTACATATATGCCTATATTTACATATCCCTTTACATATATGCCTGTTGTGAATATTCTGCTACTTATGTATCTCTGCTACCTTTAGACTAAAACAAAAAAAGAAAAAAACAAAAAAATCTTGCTTTTTTCCCCACTTTTTGAAATGTAAGAAAGTTCAGTTACAGATTTGCTGTTCTGAACTGTTTGTAAGTTTCTGGAAGGCCAGTGCTTGCTTGGGCTAAAGGGAAGTCTCTGTGTTCACCAGTGGCAGTGGTTAACACTGAACAGCCTGCCTGTCCCTGTAGGAGTGGTTACTGCCTAGAAGCTGTAGTTTTATTGGCCATTTTGGGTCAGTTCTAAACCCCTTGATCTCTCTCTCTCTCTTAAAACCCTACAACTCTCTTTTTGCGCGGTTTTGTGCACTGAGCAGCATCAGGCAGCGCTGCCTAAACAGGTTTAAACTATTCCAGGCTCCACAAAGTCTGCTCTTCATTTTTTCCCTTAAAACTGTTCAAACTCTCAAAGTAAGCACTCTATTCTCTTTCTAAAGCCCTGCACTTGCTCAGATCTTATAAGGAAACACTAACTAACTAAAGCACTACACCCTCCTAGACTTCTCATAAGTACTAGGCTCCCAATTGGTCCTTCCTGATCAAGTGAAAAACCAGTTCCCTATACTAATCTGGTATGTCCAAGGGTCAGTTTCAAGGTTACTCTCCAGTCTAGCTGGTGAATCTGGGAATTTTGAGGCAATGTTATAATTGCCTTATGTACACATACAACCCTCTCCTCCTTCTAACAAACTCTAATACATGTGAGAGATGCAGTTACACAGCCAAACTGGAGGCAGAGCTCTCTCAACCCAAGCCTGGCACAGTCAGTCAGGAGGAAAAGGTAACCACCCGCACCACAAATCCAGTCTCACATAGACCTATTGCATCTGCATACCCAACACATAAACACACAAAAACATACTCGGAGGCTCTAAATAAAAATCTGCCTAAGCAGCAAAGACCTCCAAAGCAGATATCCAAGCAACAGCCACCCCTCAACAATACCCATGAATCACATATCTCACAAAGTCAGTGTGCCTCACAGTCACAGCCCTTAAGGCTAAACAACACACCAAATACACCGTTATAGGGGACTCTATTGTCCGGCACACTGACATCCCACTCACCAGACTGAACAAGGAGAAGGTCACTGTAAGCTGCCTGTCGGGTGCCAGGATCTGCCACATAATGCAAGCACTCAAGTCACTCCAAAGCAAGTACAAATATGACTCTGACATTGTCCATGCTGGTGTGAATGACCTGAGAAGTACCTCCCTGGACTACATGAAAAGAGACATAGAGGAGCTCTCTGATCATGTAGTCCAGGCTGGTATGACCCTGACCTTGAGTAGCATCTTGCTCTCATGAAGAATGATGCCACAGTATAAAGATAAAATGATCAGTTTCAACAACTGGCTAAAGTATTGGTGTCATTCAAAGGGGATCCAGTGTCTGTCAGCCTGGGATGACATGCTCGACAAGCCACGTTGCTTCGCTAGGGATGGCTTTCACCTGTCACCCTTAGGCTTTTGTATACTGGCCAAGGCTCTTGCCACCTCCATAGTGCCTTTTTTAGGCAAGACTCAAAGGACAAACCCACCTCGATAGACAACCCAAGGATAAAAAAACTAAAGGTAATGCTACTCAGTGCCAGAAGTCTAAACCTCAAGATGCACGCACTCGAGGCTCTCCTCAGTATGGAGAAAATTGAAAAAAACCTGGTTCAAGGCTCCTGAGAGCACCCCAGCACTACTAGGTTATAACTCATACCATGCTTTTCGGCCCCAAAACTCGGACCAAAGCACAAAAGGAGGGGGAGTATCTATATTCATCAAAGATACCTACACCTCCAGGTTAGTGGCAAGGCACGAAGCATCGGAAACCATCCATGTGCAACTAACAATGGGCAAAACTGTCTTTCAGTTTGTAGCCTGCTACAGATCACCCTCCCATTCACAGGAACCGCGCTTGGCATTCCTGAGAACACTGGAGAATATGAAGGTCTCTCCAAACAGTATGTTATTGGGTGACTTCAACTACCCAAACATTGACTGGGAAAACTACTTAAGCCCAAACACCCTCACCCAACGGTTCCTAGAATTTATAAACTCTAACATAATGAAACAACTGGTCACCACTCTCACAAGAGGGAACAACATATTGGACCTGGTCATCACCAACATGGGGACTCTATGTTCCACACCAGAGGTAAACCCCTCATTGGTAAGATCAGACCATAAACTAATTTCTCTGGACATCCATATCCCAAGGAAATCACTGTAAAGAATTTCTCAAAAGCTAACTTCACACTTCTCAAGACTGAGGTGGAATCCTTCAAAGCCCCTGGGCCAGAGGATAACACAGCCCAATCCGCAGAATCCTTTACAATTGCATTCTATGAGCACCTGCAGGAATGCATGGATTGTGCTATCCCAAATAAAGCCAAGACTCACTCCTCCAAAAACAGGAGACCTGTCTGGTGGACCCCGGCCATAAATAAGCTATACAACAGAAGGAGGAGGCTACTACATGACAGAGCAAAATCCCAAAAAGGGAAGGCATCTCTGATCAGTGTTAGCAAGAAACTATGATCCCTCATAAAATCATCAAAGGCCAGTTTCGAAAGAAAAATTGCCCTAGACACTAAAGATAATCACAAGGCCTTCTTTAGTTATGTCAGGAATATGGGTGGAAACTCCCAGATATGCTCTGAATTGTTGCATAACGGTACAAAATATACCGAACCTACAGACATAGACAACATTCTTGCAGACAGATTCAGTGCTAACTTCTCCTCCCTTCCCCCTCAAAGGAGCAAATGCCTATCCCAACTGAATGTAACCTCTCTGACATCACAGATGCTCAGGTGAAAGCTGTCCTGTCCAAAGCAAAAAACACAGCATCTATGGGACTGGATGGTGTGCCAGGCTGTGTCTTACATGAGCTCCAAGAAGAACTGAACCCTCACATTAAGTCACTGTTCAAACTTAGCCTTACTACAGGATATGTACCCAAAGAATGGCGTACAGCAACAGTGGTCCCACTCCACAAAGGTGGCGCCACAATGGACCCTGGGAACTATCGCCACATAAGCCTGACTAGTCTTGTCTGTAAAGCTATGGAGCGTATTATCATGGAACTCATAAACAAAGGCATTGGGAGCCTCCAGACACTGGACCCTACCCAATTCGGCTTTGTTAAGGGTAGATCTTGCTTCTTAAACCTAGTTGATTTCTTTGAAACTTTTACCGAAGCCATAGATGAGGGTAAGGTAGTCCACACAGCTTACCTGGACCTCTCAAAAGCCTTCAACACAATACCCTACTCGGGCATCATAAATAAGCTTACCAGCTTAAATATCAACTCCTATATCATAAGATGGGTTGCAAACTGGCTCAGGGATAGAACCCACATGGTCAGAATCGCAGGTGCCACATCCGAATCCAAACCTGTTACAAGTGGCATCCCACAAGGCTCAGTTCTGGGACCTCTCTTGTTCGGTATATACTTCTCTGAGGTTCAGGATAACACGGGGGGACTATGGCTGACAAAGTTTGCAGATGACTGCAAACTGGGAGCCATAATCGACTCTCCAGCTGACACAAGCATCCTCCAAAAGGGTCTCACAGAGATGGATGCTTGGTGCCAGAACCACGGCCTCAAGCTAAATGCTAAAAAGTACATAGTCATCCCCTTTGGGAAAAACAAAGTGCCCACAAATTGCCACATAGGTGGTAATCCATTAAGTACGGAAGAAGTAATTAGAGATTTGGGGACCAACATAGATGGTAATCTCTCCTTTGATAATCACATTGCCAAAGTAGTTAGAAAGACCTTCTATATAGCCCACCTTATTATGAAAGGGTTCGCATCTAGATCAAGAGAGGTCATTGCGCCCCTCTACTCGTCACTCATTAGGCCCATAATTGAATACAATGCCCCTTTTGGGATGTACCTTACCAGACACCTGCAGCAACTGGAGAGACCCCAAAAGTACCTCACCAAGAGGATCATGGGCTACAAACAGATGTCCTATGCAGCTCGACTAAAGAAACTCCAGCTCTACTCAGTTGCTTACCGCCTACTCAGAGGCGATCTATGCCTGATGTACAAAGCCATGTCTAACCCAGAATTAATGGACATGCTCCACCTCAAAAAATCCAAATCCCTTAGAGCTACACGCTCCAGGGACTTAAACCTCAGCACAAAAATAAATAGGACATGCTGGAGGGACAGATTAATTTCCCAGAGGCTCCCCTCACTCTGGAATAGAATACCAATTCATGTTAGACATAGCCCCTCGCTGACCCTCTTCAAGCGAAATCTGGACACGTGAATGGGAAATCGCAAATTCACCCCTGGGATCTCTTCTGTCTCCCTGCTTGACAGAGGCACAGTAAACTAAACTTAAAGGGCTACCTTCTGTGACCTACTATACAGAGGCACAGTAGGCTAATCTAATAGGGAGGCAAAAGCCAAATACACTCGGGCTAGGCTTATAAATGCCCGAGGGCAGATAGCCTAGTATCTACCTATGAACCTATAAAAGCTTATATTCTTGTAGCAGTTTACTTTCTTATCCTGTTTCTTGTTGCATGTAGGTATTTTAAATACAGATGACTATTTTATGCGACAATTACATTAAATATGGAACATGCCAAACATCTCAAGATTGTAGGACATTAGTATTTGTACTCATTTTGGTCAGGACACTACCGCACATAGAGGGACTGCTCCTTACATAGTGGGACAGCTGGTAACCCTATCTTTGGCTCATGTCCATAGCACATATTTGTAATAGTGTATAGACATATATACTCTCCATATCCTTTGTTCATAATTTTCGGTCATGGCGGAATGTGTGATTGCTATGGTCCATGTTATGCACATATTTGAAGACTTCAATCACTGTATATGGCATACCCATGGAGTCAGAAACGCACACACTTCCAACAACCACATTACCATTCTCAGACTCCCAAACCCCACAATACCGAACATTCAAACTCATGACAGTCAAACTCCCGGAACTAACACAAACACAGAACACACACACACACACTAACACACTGCTACCCATCACATCCAAACAAACCATCCTACACTACGTATGGCCAGGTGGCCATGCCCCCATACATACCCCATGTGGGTGGCTGCGCTTACTGTAATAATCTACTTCTGAGATAGCACAAACAGACACACGAAGCAAACACCCACACACACACATTACAGTCCCCCAGAAACACACACCACATTCAGAACACACACTTACACACACCACAGCAATCAGAAACACACTTAAACACAGTACCTACCTGGACCGCAGCACCAGAAGCACTAACTAAATGACCCTTAACATTGTGATAATAGTACTCGCGGTTCTAGTGTTCCGGTACTGTGGTCTTTCGGTCTTTAAGCCTCATGATTACGTGTGTCGTATGTAAAGCATTCGGTATTTGGTAGTATCCTATTTATATGTACCTCCATGGTTGTGTGGATGTTGTTAACCTATCTATATATTTGCATATATATGTATAGCCGTATATATCAACATATATCTCTCTATCACCCTTTCTCTCTCTGTATTGTATATATATATATATATATATATATATATATATATATATATATATATATATATATATATATCTAGATATAGATATATATAGAGAGAGAACACACCTTTCGTTGGGTACATGGCGGTGTATACTATTTCCCGAACTCCACCCTTTTGTGTTTTAACCTGTCACAATACACACCTGCCGTTGGTACATCTCAGGTAGCTTAGTGGTAGGTGATTGTGTACATGGTTGTGTGTTCTACTCCTGGCAGTGGTTGGCTTACCTCTCAGAGCAGGCACTATTAGTACAAGGGTAAATAACGTACATTTCAGTCGTTCTGGGCAGCTTTGCCTGTGATCTGCATGATATTCAGCAAAGGTTAGACCTGTGTTGCGCATATCCGTGTAGTCATGTTTAAATGATGCTTACCGGCACTTACCGGTGCAAAAACCCGCTAACATGTGCTTAAATGTGCTCTAATGACCTGCATCCAACATCCATTATTCGGGACATCGGAATTACGTAACAGCCCTTGCAGGTCGTGGAACCGGGAACATGCATTAGACAGTCAGTGGCTTTACCACTGGGGCATCTGGGATATGTAAAAGTGTTATGGTGTTTAGTATGTGGACTGTACTATGGCTGTTCCTCCATACTGCAAACAAATTTGTAACTCAGTTAGTTTACATATGGATGATACCTATTAATGGTATGTCCAAGTGATGCTTAATGGATGTGTTCCAGCTGTGGGAATCCATGTCACAGTGAGCCACACACTGTAATGTGCTACACCTTGCCACAACCATAACTGGAGAATGCTGGGGTGACAGATACTCCCCATGCTTTGGAACTGCATCCCTGATTACATTATATGGAGCCCCTCATTAACGCACCAGGGAATCCTTGCAGAGTGGGTGGGGAACACTGGTTACACCACAGGGATCCTGCAATTGGCTCTGCTCCACAGAGGGACAGTTAGTTAATCAATGGGGTGGCGACAGCAGGCACATTTTGGCTAGGCTTATGAATGGCCTCTGACAATTAGGCATGTACCTACCAATGTACCTAGGAACCTATACATACAGTATCAACACATGCTGTTAGCTAAATTTACTGTTCAGGTGTTGACTTACCTTGTATCAATAGCTGTTGTGTGTGCAATAGTTGAGGGCTGCCTATGTAGGAAGCACACAGTAGAGCACCTATGCATGACAATTTACAGGTGGTTGTGTGTGTGTGCCATCCATTTTACTGTGTGTGCAGGTGGAGAAGTGTGTCAGTCCATAGGGGCCTACACTGTCAGTGTATGTGCTATACGTTCCCTCTTTGCCAAGGCATGGGCATATTGGGCATGCCTCCATCTGCCTACTGGGGCTGGCACAGGGTGTTTGTAGTCTGAATCCCTCTGTGCCTGTGGTGCCCTTGGCAGCTGTGGTGGGCTGTGAGGGCCTTCACCATTATGTCCCTGTTGCAGCTGTTTCTGCAGGATCATATTATGTAGCATGGCACATACTATGAAGATGTGGGCACACGTGCCTGGAGAGTACTGCAAGGCTCCACCAGATATGTCCAAGCAACGGAACTGTGATTTCAGCATCCCAAACACATGCTCTATGATGACTCTGGTTTGGGCGTGTGCCTCATTATGGCATTCTTGCATGGGTGTGCGTGCATTTCTGATGGGAGTCATTATCCATGACTCCAGTGCAGAGCCAGCATCCCCCACAAGGTGGCCATATGAGATGTCCCCCCTGACAAATACCTGGTACAGCTGTGAGGCATGCCAGATGTGGAAGTCGTGCTAGCTTCCAGGGCTGACAACACACACATCTGTGATAATGCCCTGGGCATTGCACATGACCTGGCAGTTGATGGACTGGTATCCCTTATGGTTTATGTAGTGCCTACCATGCTCACCGGGTGGTAAGCACCAGTAACTCCAGGTAGTCTGCCACACGGTGGAAGAGGCACATATTGCTGGCCAACTCCTCCTGAGTTCAGGGGAAGTATATATGCTCATTGGCATGTGGTAACATGGCATCCAGGAACTGATGGAGTACCTTGGATGCTGATGCCTGTGAGATTCCCATGATATCTCCTGCTGGCTTTTGAAAGGTACCTGTGGCTAATATTATCAAGCTTACACATACCTTCGTGTCCACTAGGATGAGTTCCCCTCTGTTGTTTCTGGCTCTGAGGTGTTGCCGGCACAGCTCAACAATTTGCTATATGATGTCCCTGTCCACCCTGCAATGCTCTACTATCTCCAGATCATCTAGCCCCTGGTAGGTTACCCTTGGTCTGAACACTCTTCTCCTCCTCCGGTGCCTGTGGTGGTTGTCAACATCATCCTCCACACCACCTTCAGTCTCCAACACATGCTGATGAATCACAGCTATGGCAGCTCCCAACAATTACATTGTAAAAGTTCCCCGTCTGTTTACACCGATGGTGCAGTGTTTGGGAATACACGAGTGTGTGTGAGGTGCTTTCACACTTTATACTATTGTGCTTTGGAAGCTGATGATGTCATAGTGTGTTTATGTACAATCCGAGCTGCAGGGTATCTTACTTATGTGTTTTACCGCGGGTACTGCTATTGTGGTGCCTTTGGTGTTGAATTACATTTAGCTACCATGGGTCACCTCTTGCCCTTGCCTTCACTTTTCAAACCAATTCCCCTTCCATTGTCAGGCATGCATCCAGCAGCCTGCTTTCTTGTTTTGTACTTTCCCAACCCAGGATTGTGTTGTGAAATGTGTTCTATAGCTGATCTACTGCAGGTTTGCTTTGCTCTGCTGTAACAGTTCTCTTTTCTTTGCAATCTGGTACCCCCCCCCCTTTCCTGTTCTGCAGGTTGCTACTAGCAGCCTTGTTAGCTACTGTCAATGGCCCACTGTGAGTTAATAGGTGTTAATTACTCAGTTGTACTCCAATTACCCTACTGCGGCATTTCCTTATTGTCTTCCCATAACCTTCCTGTTTCAGCTGTGGTGCATGCTGCGCACAGCCATTTACTGGGTTTCGAGCACGTTGTCATCCGCATACACATGCACTTTTGGTCACCTTGTCTGCTCTCAGCTAAGCAAAGCTATGGCTACATCCACACCTCTATCATGCGGCTTTGCTTAGCAATGGGCAACCTGGATTAGCAATGCTCCAATGTGATTACAGCTATGGTGACACACCCCTCTGCTGATGTCATGTATATACCTCCAGGCCACTCCTCGGTGTTGTACCACTGCACCGTGCTGTACATCCTTACGCCAGCGGGACGTTTGCTGTTCAGTATTACTTGCCTCATTTGCATGGCATTGACTGCTACTTCATAGTTACTGTGCTGAACACTGTCACAGACCCATAGCAACCCTTGCACCTTGGTTGTGGTGTAGCATGCATACCATTGACTATTATGGCAAAATCATGATTTGTGTTACATTGCAATTTTATGACATCTATATATATTTTCCTTGTGTTCCCGTTTGCACACACATGCCCTGCGGTTGTACTTTGCGTGAGTGTGGCCATGACATTAAATGTTATTTTTTATGTGTTGTGCGTGTTTTTTTATGCCATTGGCTGTATATTTAGCCATTGGCATATGTTAACTTTGTAATATGTAACTTTGGTCCACTTTCATGGCAGCGATGTTCTTTTTGGAAAAATGTAAACCATTTTTTGGTTTACATTTCTGTATGCTTACGCTACGCCTGCACCATTTCATGAATCGCTATGTACCTTCATTTGCATGCTGCACTACTGCGCATGGGGTGATTAGCATACATGCACCGAGAGCTGTGCAGATCTGGCGTATGCTGGTAGTGCACGTGGAATTGGATCGTACCTGAATCACTCGGTGGCCATATTTGGCATTAGACCGCTTACGCTACGCCTGCGCCTGATGCAAGCTTCATGAATCCCGGGGAACATGTTGCAAAAATAATATGTATCTTTTCATATGCTCTAGAGACTGACAATTTCAAATAACATATAAAATGTAACTTTTACATTGCAGACATCTTGTGAAATCAGCATGTTAAACTGAGTAATACTTTTTAATCAAACAGCTACATTTAAGTGCACATGTAGTTTGGGAACATTTCAGTTGTGTTTCCAGGAATATATAATCCTATGAGGATAAATCATAAAATATTTACAAATAGTCCTAGCATGTATTTATTTTACCTTGCTTAGGTTGTTTTTCATTTTAATAACTAAACAACATTATTTTTTCTTATTATTTGTTGTCTGTGAGGATAAATGCACTTTGCAGGTTCACTGTGTCCTTAGAAACTGCAGCAGTTGTTTACTGTTGCTATGGCAACACAAATAGAATGTGAAGAAAGCTTCACTTCTCTTAACCAACAGCACATTTTTCCCTCCTTTTTAACTCAGTTATCCCCGAAGCCACCTGCATCCAATATGCAGATGACTCAACTCTCATATGTTCCAATCCCATCCTAGATAACCTTCTAACAACTAACCAACACTGCTTTACCATAGTTGAAAATTGGCTAACTGACCATCAACTCATCCTAAACCCAAAGAAAACCAAACTACTTCTCTTCTATCCAACTAACAAAACACCTATCACACAATTCACTATTCAATCCAATAATGGTACCATTATCTCACCTGATACCAATGCTAAACTATTAGGAGTAAACATTGACAATAAACTTCGATTTGATATCCACATCAACCAAACTATTAAAACAGTAAACAAAAAACTTGGGTCCTTATATAGGATAAAAACCTTCCTAACTCCAGCTGCCAGATTAGCTACTGCCCGCTCACACCTCCTATCCACCCTACTATATGCCTCCCCTGTCCTCACGAACCTTAACAAATCTGACCTTAACAGACTCTCATCTTGTTATAACCACATTGCTAGATTCATTACTGGCTTACCCTATAGAACACACCATTGTATTAACCTGAAAAAACTTGACTGGATAGAACTCCCTAATCTTCTCCAGGAGTACCGACTCATAGAAGCCTTTAAAATCCTAAAACATTCTGAGAACACCCCTGCTCTAAAAAACATAATAACCCCTTATACCAACCTAAGTTCACTTCGCTCATCAAACAAACTCTTAGTACAAACAAGTAAGTCCCATAACCTAGGTGGTGACACACTGTATGCTAATATCATTGGTAAGGTTTGGAACTCTCTTCCCAATAACCTCACGTTTTTACCTACACTAGTTCAATTCAAAAAAGAGCTAAAAATCCACTATAAATCACACTGGCTTTGTCCTTGTACAAACCCAGACTAACTCCTAAAATAACTCTACCCTCTCCAAAACAAAACAGTCCTATGAGCAAATCAACCTATAAGATCAATCTAGAATAACAAATATTAACTAAAGACTAGGCCATTTTTGTCCTACTCTACTAATTGCTAATTATCGTGAATATAATGAACTGTAACCAATTGTAGTTGCTACTGTAAAAATTTTTTTCACTGTAAACTATGTAAATTGTCTATATGTCTTTGTAACTATCTGTCATTGTTAACCCTGTCAGAGCTTTTCTCCCCAGGACTCTGCTGAAAATGGACATATATCCAGTCGGACTATCCCGGTCAACAAATGTAAAATAAATAAATAAATAAATAAAATGTATTTGTTAATACTTCTTCTTCTTCTTTCGGCTTTTCCCAGTTAGGTGTTGAAGGAAATAATTCAAAGGACATATGTACATGAATGGAACATTTCAGAGTTAATCACGAACATGTCCCCAATCCCAATAAGCATAACAGTGACTATCATTAATCTAATAAATATTGTAATAACAATTAAGTTCACTATTCCAGTTAGTCTACCTTAAAACTTGATTATTTTATACTATTATTTATCTATGTATAGATAGTGAGTTAGTAAATATATACAGACTATATTAGTATAGTAAATAGGAGAGAATTTAGAAAGGGAGACAAGATGCAGTTAAAATAAATAATGAGAAAAGAGAGAAGAGCGAAAGAAAAGAGAAAATTAAGAGAAAATACACATATACTATGTATGCTGATTTACAGTATAAATATTTTATGTGCTATATAACCCTCCTTTTGTGAAAGAAAAGTACCCTGTTTTACATACCTGAGGTAATGTAAAAACTCTTGTGTCATCTATTTAATCTACTGCCAATCATTAGTGGACCGGAGTTCCGCTGCGGCGAACCCTAACCGGGAAAAGCCAAAAGACAACAACATAGATAAAGATTACAGTAGTTAGTTACCTTTGTTTTAAAATTACAATCAGTAAAATTGGTCCTTTAAAGTAATGTTAAAACAATTCATATCATAGTAGATGCTTTGAGAGATTTGGCTGTAACAGTATCAGTCTTTTGCTTCTTCTTTTTGACATCTGTCCAGACATTTGTTTCTTTTGTTCTCTTGAGAGAAAGTGACATCCAATCCATATCTTCTGGTAAAGTAATCACATTATTAGTTTTAATAAATGAAGAGGCTTGCTCTAAGTCAATAAAAGTCCTCATCTCGTTGGCATATAGTATTCTTATCTTAGCTGGATATGCAAGTTGTGCCTTGATGTTATTTTGTTTCAGAAACTTTATCATTGGCCACACTTTTTTCCTTTGTTCCATTATTCTAGATGAATAGTCATTAGCAAATCTTATCAGGGTCTGTTTATATTTTAGAATTTTAGAGGTGCTTTCCTCCAAACAGATCTTAAAATCAGCTCTTGGTCCAAGTATGAAAGAAATTTGATAATTATTGACTTAGGAGGAGATATTGAGTTAGTGGCAGGTTTTCCAAGTGTGTGCCCTTTTAATGTCAGAGGAAAGTCCTTCTTTTAAATTTAAAAAGTCAGGGATCCAGCTTGATAAAAAGGAAATAATATAATCACCTTCTGTGTTTTCAGGTAATCTGAAAATCCTGTTGTTATTTCTCCTCTCCCTATTTTCCAGGTCATCTACTTTATTAACCAACCAAGTGTTTTGTTTAAGAAGCAGTTCTTTCTGTGTTTCCTCTTCCTTAAGTCTGCTTTCTAAGTCATTTACAGAAACCTCTATTCCTGTTATCCTTGTCTGGGGTTGTTGTAGCATTTCCTTGAGGGTGTCAGCCTGTTTGTGACTGCTTGTTTTAAGATTTTCTAGGCTCTCTTTAAAATCATCCATCTTCAAAGACAACTCCTGCAGGATAGATGCCATCTGTTGTAGTTCCTTTAAGGCAGCATCCAGGTGAGAATTCTTTGAGTTGCTCATTTTAACAAGTGAATATATCTCCATGCTTTTTGACAGGAAATTATTTGTAAAACTTCACTAAAGTTTCTAATTATGTAAATTAGTCCTTTATCTATACAATTTTATACTCTGAAGAAAAAAAAAAGAATATTTTTCCTGTCTTATTTAACTAGTTATATGGAGCTCTGAAATACTGCTGCCTTCAGTTAGCCATTCAGGCTCCCCCCCCCACATTTGCTTCTGTTGACAGATTTTCCCTTTCTGCATTTGCGGACAGTGAAAATGTTATATTCAATGCACTTTGTGCAGCTTGTACTGCATTTTATATAGGTAAAACTAATAGGAAGTTGAAAGAAAGGATATGATATAAGAAGAAACTCTGAAAAGAATGTGCTTAATAGGCATATGTTAAAGGAAGGGAATCAATACTTATTCAAGTTTTCTGTATTACAAACAATTAAAACTTATTTCAGAGGAAGTGATATTCTGTCTTTAACAGAACATGCAGAGTATAAATGGTTCAGGGCAGAAAAACACCTTGGTTTAAATGTGCCTGCACCTTTAAAACCACTTTTGAAACAATGTGCAATTAAGAAATAATGAATAATTAATTCTTTTTGTTTTGGTTGTCTGTGACTTGTGTTTGCTATTTACTGATTTTTTAAAAAAATGTTTATGCATGAAAGCTTGCTATTTATTTTTTAATTAACTGTTTTCTGAGTTGCTTTTGCGACAGAGGTGTGCTTTTACTTTTAAGTTTGATATTTCTCCAGGATCAACATTACCTACTTGAGCTACTTTATTTGTGCTGTACCCTACAACAATAGAAGAGAATGGGCTGACCCCTTGGCATAGATTAGAGAACTTGGCATAGCTCCTCGTGGTCCCCTGCAGAGTTCCTAAAGCAGCAGAGAGCAGAAAAAGCGACTTTCCTGATTCTAAGTATTTTTTAAGCATTTTTATTGCTTTTTTTGACCTTTTGTGCATTTCGACCACTGTTTCTGCATATATTATTGTGATATTACCTGTTTTCTCTGTTTTTCTGAGCTTAATTTGTTGACTGCACTTCTTAGCTTAAGTTTTGCTTATAAGTTAACCTACAGGCTAATACATTCAAGTGTACTAGCCTTTGATAGCATTTAGTCGAAAAACCAAGCATTTACTGTATTTTCTGTCTGTGTGTGTAAAAAAACTAAAAAAAAACAAAAAAATACTTCTGCTTTCCTAACTTTCCTAGCTAGTTGTTCCAGTGATCAGATTTTGCTGATCCCTGGGCTTTGTATTTGGTTCCTGTGTTCCTCCATTTTCTTGTGTGGCCAGAGGGAAGTTTCTTTACTCACCAGTGAGAGTGGGGAGTACTGAGCTGCCTGTTTGTCCTCAGAGGAGTGGTTAGAGACAGTAACTGGTAATTCATTGGCCATTTTGGGTCATTTCCTGTTTTTCCAGCCCCCTGCTATAAAGCACGCTTTGGCGGGCTTTTCTGGCATTAGAGAACTTGGCATAGCTCCTCGTGGTCCCCTGCAGAGTTCCTAAAGCAGCAGAGAGCAGAAAAAGCGACTTTCCTGATTCTAAGTATTTTTTAAGCATTTTTATTGCTTTTTTCGACCTTTTGTGCATTTCGACCACTGTTTCTGCATATATTATTGTGATATTACCTGTTTCTCTGTTTTTCTGAGCTTAATTTGTTGCCTGCACTTCTTAGCTTAAGTTTTGCTTATAAGTTAACCCACAGGCTAATACACTCAAGTGTACTAGCCTTTGATAGCATTTAGTCGAAAAACCAAGCATTTACTGTATTTTCTGTCTGTGTGTGTAAAAAAACTTGAAAAAAACCAAAAAAATACTTCTGCTTTCCTAACTTTCCTAGCTAGTTGTTCCAGTGATCAGATTTTGCTGATCCCTGGGCTTTGTATTTGGTGCCTGTGTTCTTCCATTTTCTTGTGTGGCCAGAGGGAAGTTTCTTTACTCACCAGTGAGAGTGGGGAGGACTGAGCTGCCTGTTTGTCCTCAGAGGAGTGGTTAGAGACAGTAACTGGTAATTCATTGGCCATTTTGGGTCATTTCCTGTTTTTTCCAGCCCCCTGCTATAAAGCACGCTTTGGCGCGCTTTAGCGCGATTTAGCGCGGAGTTGCTACAGGAGCACACAAGAGCAGCGGCGGTTAATCAAGGTTAAACTATTCGGGCTACCTAAAGTCCACTCTTCAAATTTTCCCTTAAAACAGCCTTCCTTGAACTGTACTGCTGATCTAACCAGCGTATTCTATATCTAAAAAGTTCAGCTCTACTTGATTCCTAAGTAGACTATTCTCTATCTGTAAAGCCTAGCACTTGCTCCTAAAGTATTTTTTACTTGATATAGCACTTTTATTATACATAGTACCCCACCAGCCAAAAACCTCTTTTCGATCACCCACATCCCCCGGAGTCTTTTAAAGTCCTTGTCTATTCCTTCTAGCATGTCGAGGGATCAGTTGCTAGTGTCCTCTCCTGCTCAGCTGGTGAATCTGGGAATATTGAGGCAATGTTACAATTGTCTCATGTACACGGACAACCCTCTCCTTCTCCCACAAAACACAGATACATGCGAGAGATGCAACTATATAGCCAAACTGGAGGCTGAGCTCTCTCAACATAGGACTGGTAAGACCAGACAGGAGGAGAAGGTAACCACACACACCACAAACCCAGTCTCACATAGTACTATCACAACTTCAAATCATACACATAAATACACAAAGACATACTCGGAGGCTCTGATCAAAATCTACCAAAACAGCAGAGGCCACCAAAGCAGACACCCAAATGACTGCCACCTCAGGACACAACACATGCAACACATAGACCACATAGTGTGCCAAACAGTCACAACCCTTAAGGCCAAACACAATGCCAGACACACTCGTCATTGGTGACTCCATAGTCAGACACACTGACATCCCGTTCACCAGATTGAGCAAGGAAAAGGTCACAGTAAGCTGCCTGTCGGGTGCTAGAATCCGCCACATAATGCAAGCACTCAGGTCTCTCAACAGCAGGTACAAGTACGACTCTGTCATTGTCCATGCTGGTGTGAATGACCTGAGACGTACCTCCTTGGACTACATGAAAAGAGACATAGAGGAGCTCTCTGATTATGTAGCCCAGGCAGGTATGACCCTGACCTTGAGCAGTATCCTACCTTCACCAAGAATGATGCCACAATACAGAGACAAGATGATCAGCTTTAATAATTGGCTTAAACTCTGGTGTCATTCAAAGGGGATCCAATGTCTGTCTGCCTGGGACGACATTCTGGACAAGCCACGCTGCTTCACAAGGGACGGCTTGCACCTGTCACCCCTGGGCTTCCGGATATTGGCAAAGGCTCTTGTCACCCCCATAGTGCCTTTTTTAGGCAAGGCTCAAATTCTAAACCTACCACCCTAGAACACAAAAAAGGAAAAAAAACTAAGGGTAATGCTGCTCAATGCCAGAAGTCTCAACCTCAAGATGCACGCACTTGAGGCCCTTCTCAGTATGGAGAACATTGATGTCTGTGCTGTGACTGAAACCTGGTTCAAGGCTCCCGAGAGCACCGCGGCACTATCAGGCTTTACCTCATATCATGCGTTCCGGCCCCAAAATCTGGACAACACCAAGAAAGGAGGGGGGGTGTCTATATTCATCAAGGACACCCACACCTCAAGGTTGGTGGCAACGCACGATGCATCGGAAACCATCCAGGTGCAATTAACCATAGGCAAGACTGCTCTGCAATTTGTAGCATGTTACAGGCCACCCTCTCAATCTCAGGAACCTCACATAGCTTTCCTGAAAACACTGGAGGGGATAAATGTATCTCCAAACACCATCATACTAGGTGATTTCAACTACCCGAATATAGACTGGGATCACTACTCAAGCCCCAACACTCTAGCCCAAAGGTTCCTAGAGTTCATAAACTCAAATGCCATGGAACAACTAGTCACCATCCCCACAAGAGGAGATAACATACTAGATCTCATCATCACGAACATGGGTCACAATGTTCAACACCGGAAGTATACCCCTCACTGGTGAGATCAGACCATAAACTAATCTCACTGGAAGTCCACATCCCGCCCCCACCTGAGATAAAAAAGACCACAGTGAAGAACTTCTCAAAAGCCGACTTCACACTTCTAAAGACTAGTGTGGTCTCTTTTAAGGCCCCCAAGACTAAGGAAACCATTACTCAAGCCGCTGAATCACTTACAAATGCCTTCTACCAGCACCTATAGGACTACATGGATCAGGCAATCCCAAACAAAACAAAGACTCTTTGTAACAAAGGCAAGCATCCAGTCTGGTGTACCCCAGCCCTAAACAAGCTCTACAACAAAAGGAGGAAGCTACTACAAGATAGAGCAAAATCCTTAAAAGGGAAAACACCCTTGATCATTATAAGTAAAAAACTAAGATCTCTCATAAAATCATCCAAGGCAAATTTTGACAGAAAAGTCGCTAAGGACTCAAAGGACAATCATAAGGCCTTCTTTAGCTATGTTAGAAACCTTGGAGGCAACTCCCAGATATGCTCAGAATTAGTTCAAAATGATGTAAAAATTACTGAACCTACAGACATTGCCAACATACTGGCTGACAGGTTCAGTGCAAACTCCAAAAGTGAGATATCTATACCAGAGAATTATAGCCCCCCAAACATCTCTAACGCTCAGGTGAGAACTGCTCTCTCCAAGGCAAAAAACACAGCATCCATTGGACCAGATGGTGTCCCCGGATGTGTGCTCCATGAACTCAATGAGGAATTAAACCCACAGTTAGGGCAGCTGTTTAATCTTAGCCTCACCTCAGGATACGTGCCTAAGGAGTGGCGTACGGCAACTGTGGTCCCACTTCACAAAGGCAGTGCTTCCACCGACCCGGGAAATTACCATCCCATCAGCTTGACAAGCTTGATCTGCAAAGCTATGGAGAGGATCATAATGGAACTCATAAATAAAGACATAGGAGACTTGCAGACTTTGGATCCGACCCAGTTCGGCTTTGTCAAAGGCAGATCATGCCTTTTAAACTTAGTTGACTTTTTCGAAACAGTCACCAAGGCCATTGATGAGGGAAAGGCAGTCCACACAGCCTGCCTCGACCTGGCAAAGGCTTTCGACACAATACCCCACTCAGGTATCATTGAAAAACTCATCAGCTTAAATGTAAACCCATACATCACAAGATGGGTTGCAAACTGGCTAAGTGACAGAACCCATAGGGTCAGAGTTGCTGGCGCCATGTCAGACTCAAAGCCTGTCACAAGTGGTGTCCCACAGGGCTCAGTCCTGGGCCCTCTCCTGTTTGGCATCTACTTTTCAGAAGTACAAGCAAACACAGGAGGATTATGGCTGACAAAATTTGCAGATGACTGCAAACTGGGCGCCATAGTTGAAAACACATCTGACACAGATATCCTTCAGAAGGGTCTTATAGAAACGGATAACTGGTGCCAGAGCCATGGCCTAAAGTTAAACACCAAAAAATGCATAGTCATACCCTTCGGAAAAACAAGGTTACCCCTAGCTACCATATAGGCGGCAACCCACTAAGCACAGAAGAGGTTATCAGGGATCTGGGGACCCAGGTTGACAGTAACCTTTCATTTGACACTCACGTTGCCAAAGTAGTTAGGAAGACCTTCTACATTGTCCACCTGATCATGAAGGGATTCACATCTAGATCAAGGGAAGTCATCGTCCCCCTGTACTCATCACTCATCAGACCAATGATTGAGTACAATGCCCCATTCAGAATGTATCTGACACGACACCTGCAGCAACTGGAAAGGCCCCAAAAGTTCCTCACCAAAAGA
>NC_056744.1:1327840747-1327948247 GCF_019279795.1 Protopterus annectens
TCATTCTAATTCTCTGTATATTGCATAGCATTTGTTTAATTTCAAAAATGAATCTGCATCAGCTCAGTAAGTTTGTGCTGTGTCCTGATTCTCAGCAAAATTGTACACAATGCCATCATTTTCTTCCAGTATAATTGTATAGCTTCACTGTAATACATTCACCTATTTCTATAGCCACATGGCTATTTCATTAAAAGCAAGACTTCAATATATGCATTCATTACAGTGAATAAAATTATCAGTTATCATCTTAGACACACAATTGCACTACACAATCAGTTCATCATTTATTATGTCTATTTTTTCATGTTAAACTAATGCAGTGGGTTAAACACTGGTATTAGTCTGTTGTAATAATATAGTACTTCTTCAGTTTATGATGGTCTGAATTTCTGAATGAACGAAATTAAATCAGTGTATTGTACATTATGCTCATGCTCTAGAATTTTAAATATAAATGTAGGTATGCTTTCATTCGCATTTATATCACGTTATTGAAAGATGAAAATAGTGAACGCTATTTCATCGGCCCCAAAACATCTAAACATGAAAATATTGAACATTCAGAACAGCAAATTTTTTCCCATGGAAAAAATTTGCTTCTCCGAAACGCATACACACAACACAAGCACATCAAACAAACAGCAACCACACACATACACTTAAATTCCTACATCTAACGTTACACTAAATTAAACATACACTACTATCTACCCACTTACCTTAACCCAAACACTAACCCTAAGGTCCGTCACTATCGCACACTCACGTAACCCGCACACTAACCCTAACTCACTTAACCCGCCCCTAACCAGCCCCTAACCCTAACGTACAAACAATTGCACACTTACCTGAACCCAACACATAACTTTCCACCACAGTGCTAAGAATAAGTCACAGAAATGGCTAACCGAATTCTTTCCTGAGGAAAGAATTCGCTGTTCTTCAGCTTCACTATTCTTAGCGTTCACTGAATAGTATTCGATATCAGAACATTCGAAGTTTTAATACTTCAATGTTCTGATATAGACCCTTTCATACAATGTTTGCACCGCATCAAAGTTTTCTATATTCAGTGCCAGGAAAATCTATTAGTAATGCTGACCCTATTATTTTATTTATTCATCAATGAAAAAGTTTGTAAAGTTATAAGTTGATCTTTTCTTGTGGATGTTTTCCAAACCTAATACCACTTCAGTGGCAGGTTATTATTGATGCTGGTGCATTCAGTGAGAAAATATTCTGTTAACGCACAGGATGGTTTAGCTCACCAATTGATTAGTTATTCATCATATTCATGTGGAGTCTTTTTTCCTAAATAACAGATTGATGCTGCACTCACATTGGATAGTATGCCACAGGCTATAGCACAGTACACTTTTTTTAATCCCAACCTCAGTCTGACAAATAACAGTAGGGTTGCATATGAATAGCTGTCGATAAAACATGTACTCTGAGTTGCATATAGTTGCATTTAACAGCACTCCAATTGTGCATCATGTGAAAATCTTCAGGGGAAATCATTTTTTTTTTATTATTAGTCAGACCTTGTAAGTGATTACCTGTTGGCCATTTAGTAGCAGACAAACAAGTAGCTGCCTCTACTTGTTTGGCATAGTTAGCGGTCAAAACCCAAAATGAGTTTTGCACATTACATTTTCAATTCTGTTTTTGTTGTTTGTTTACAACTGCTGCTCTTGTGTTATATTACCTGACTGTTTAATGCCAAATCAGCACTTATACTTACAGAAAGGCAGAGTGTAAAGGATTAAAGGCTGAGCACAAGCATAACCAAACCCAAGCAAACTAACCAGTAAAATTCAAATACCATCAGTCTGCTTAGTGGTATTGTTAGGTAGCATATAACGTTTAGGCTAGGCTTCACTTCACCTCTGCATGCACTGCCTTATTCATATGAGCTAATCTTAACCCTAAGCCTAAAATTATGTTACAAAATCTATCACAACATAATGCCTTTTTAGACAATGGCAAACTGAAAGTACTTCCAAAATACCAAATCAAAATCAAGAAAATCTAACGGTGTTATTGCTCAATGCCAGGAGTCGAAAGAAGAATCTCCACTCCCTAGAAGCTCTGCTCACCTTAGAGAATGATGACATCTGTGCAGTCACTGAGGCGTGGTTTAAAGCCACAGAAAGTTCAAGGACAGTGCAAGGTCATAATACTTTCCATACATTTACTCCAGCTACTACACAGTCAGTGACTAAAAGTGGAACTGTCTCAGTTTACATCAAATATAAATATACCAGCTGGTCAAACAGGACAATGTACTTGAGTTTCTCCATGTTACCATAGGCAAAATCCTATACCACTTTCACCCCTCTATGACCCAGGAAACCCATAACATGAATTTAAACTTATTAGAAACACTCACCATCCAACCCAACACCATATTCATGTGCAACTTTAATTACCCAACTATTAACTGGGAATCATATATGACATCAAACGTGGAGGCACAGAAACTTCTGGATTTTGTAAACACAAGCTCCCTGAACCCGATTGTCAATACGCTGACCAGGGAGCATACTGAATCTGTTCCTCACTAATATGGGAGAGTGCTACACACCCCTAGTGTAATGTATTCTCTGGTAAAGTCAGACAACAAAATGTTCTTCTTTGAAATATAAATAAAGCTCAGAACCCCAGCTAACTCAGGAATGTTCAGAAACTACTCTAAGGCTAACATCCTTCTTTTAAGTGATAACCTGGCAAAGTTTCATGCCCCCATAAACCCTGAGAACTGTTCACAAAAACTCTATATAAGCATGTTAATAGCTGCATATTGGCGGATGTACCCACCAGGAAGAAGTACAGAACTAACTCAAAAAACAACCCCCCCCCCAGTGGAATCACAACATCAACAAGCTATATAACAGAAAGAAGAAAATCATGGCAAAAATTAGGAGGCATAGCATCCAGCGAGTAAAACCACTCTCATAATAAAAAAAAAAAAAAAAAAAAAAAAAAAAAACACAACCCAAGGATAAATAAAGTCTACCAAAGCCACATTTGAGGTAAATTTGGCCTCCCAGGCCACGGACAATGACAAGACATACTTTAGCTATGTCTGCCACCTCAGTGACAATACACAATTGTTTGCAAAATTCATTGTTAATAGAGCCACCTATAGTGAGCCAGAAGATATAGGAAACCTACTGACACAGAAATTCAGCTCTAACTATACCCCCTCTAGCCTGCCCTCAGGAAATACCATCAAATATAACTCACCCTACTATCTTTAGTTAACATGTCCTCAGTGCTCTATGTTCAAGAACACTGAATTGATAGGCCAGACAATATCCCAGGATGCCTTCTAAATAGCATGAAACATTATCTATCAGGCTACCTGGAATGGCTATTTAGCTATAGCCTCCAAACAGGCTTCATGCCACATGAATAGAGAGCAGCAACAGTCATCTCTATGCACAAAGATGGACCATATACAGACCCTGGAAACTAAAGACCAATAAGTCTCACTAGTCTCATATTCAAAGCCATGGAAAGAATTATCATGGAAATCATCAATAATGACATAATTACCCCCTAAACACTGGACTCAACCCAGTTTGGTTTAATCAATGCTAAGTCATCCCTGTGGATTTCCTTGAGAAGGTCAACAAAACAATGGATGAGAGCAAAATGATTTACTCTGCCTACCTTGACCTGGCCATTGCATTTGACACAATACCCCACTTGAGCATTGTTGACAAACTCAAGAGGTTAGGTATAAACCCTTATGTCACCTGGTAGATAGCCAGCAGGAAGTTAGAAGTGGAGAGTACACCTCTATAAAGATGCCAGTCACAAGTGGAGTAGCTCAGGGTTTGGTCCTGGGACCACTCCTTTTTGACCTTTACTTCTCTTAAGTAAAAGACAATGTCAAGGGCCTCTAGCTGACTAAATTTGCAGATGATTGCAAATTAGGAGCAGTCATAGTATGCCCCACTTATACTCATGTTCTACAGGAAGAGCTGACACATTTCTTGTGTCAGAGCCATGTACTAAAACTAAATGGCAAGAAATGCACAATAGTGTTTTTTAAGAAGTCATCCACCCCTGGTATCTATCATTTTGGCAACACACCCCCAAGAGTTGATCCAGTAGTCAAAGACTTGGGGGCACACATAGACAGTAATCTAGCCTTTGACCATCATATGTGTCTATAGTAATGAGGAAATCATTCTATGTTGGGAAACTTATAAACAAAGGTATATCATCTAGGTCAGGAGAGGTCATTGTTCCACTGTATTCATAATTCATCCTACCTACCATTAAGTGCAATGCCCCTTTGATATGTACCTGACCAGGCACATCCAACAAACATCCACAGAGATTCCTCACTAAAAGAATACAGCGAATAAGTAACATATCCTATGCAGTATACCACTAAAGGTGGAGGAGTGTCAATATTCACCAAGGATATTCACACCACCAGGCTAGTTGGCCAACACAATGTGTCTGAAATTCTCCAAGTGCAACTAACACTAGGTAAGACTGCAATCCAAATTGTAGCTTGCTACAGATCCCCCACCATACCCCAAGATTCTCACTACACCTTTCTAAACATACTGGAAAATATTAAGATAGAACCAAACACCCTAATACTGGGTGATTTTAACTACCCTGCCATTAACTGGGAAAACTACTCATGTCCCAACACCTTTGCACAACGGTTCTTGGAATTCATAAATTCCAACGCCCTGGATCAACTAATCCATAGTCCCACCAGGGGCTCCAATATCCTAGACCTGGTCATTACCAACATGGGAAATCAATGCTCCATACCTATGGTCACCCCCTTGTTAGTCAGGTCTGACCATAAGCTAATCACCCTTAACATCCACATCCCACCCCCACCCCCCAGTAAAGAAACCACCATAAAAAACTTCTCTAAAGCCAAATTCATGCTACTCAAGTCAGAAGTGACAAACTTCATGACACCCATGCAGACGGGAACTGAAAGTTCAACTGCTGAATCCTACACTACGGCACTGTACAAGCACATCCACTCATGCATGAATCGTGCCATCCCAAATAGAACCAAAATGCTCTCATCCAAAAAAAGGAAGCCAATCTGGTGGTCCCCTGCCATAAACAAACTTTACAACAAAAGGAAGAAACTTTTGCAGAAAAGAGGAAAATCCCAGGATGCAAAAAAACTCCCTTACTAGCCTCAGTAAGAAACTGAGATGCCTCATAAAATCCTCCAAAGCTAGTTACGAAAATAAAATTGCCAAAGATTCCAAAGACAACCACAAAGCATTCTATAATTATGTCAAGAATCTAAATGGCAATGCTCAGATCTGCTCTGAGCTAAAACAGAATGGCATTAAATATACTGATCCGAAGGATATTGCCAATATCCTGGCAGATCGATTCAGTGCCAACTTCACCCCACTCTCACCCCTAAATGGCCCATCTCAATACCGGAAGATTGCCAAATTCCAGTAATAACGGCCACACAGGTACAAAACGCACTCTCTAAAGCCAAGAATACAGCATCCATGGGACCAGATGACATCCCGGGCTGTGTACTACATGAACTACAATATGAACTGGCACCTCACCTAAGTGTCATGTTTAATCATAGCCTCACCTCAGGTTTCGTGCCCACTGAGTGGCGCAGAGCTATAGTTATCCCAATCCACAAGGGGATCCACCTTGGATCCCGGAAACTACCGTCCCATCAGTCTGACAAGCCTTATCTGCAAGGCCATGGAGCGTATTATCATGGAACTTATAAACAAAGACATTGGCAACCTTCAAACACTGAACCCCACCCAGTTTGGGTTTGTGAAGGGCCGATCTTGTCTCCTGAACCTGATTGACTTCTTTGAATCAGTCTCCAGAGCCATGGACAAGGGTAAGGTTGTCCACACAGCCTATCTAGACCTTGCCAAGGCCTTTGACACCATCCCCCACTCTAGAATCATAGATAAACTTACTAAGTTGGGCATTAATCCCTATGTCACCCAATAGGTTGCTAAATGGCTTACTGATAGAACCCACACTGTAAAAGTAGCCGACTCCAAATCCAGCTCCAGACAAGTGACAAGTGGAGTACCTCAGGGTTCAGTCCTGGGGCGCTCTTGTTTGGCATCTACTTCTCTGAAGTACAGGTCAACACTAAGGGACTCTGGCTAACAAAGTTTGCAGATGACTGCAAACTGGGAGCCATTATTGAATCCCCAAATGATGTGGATACTCTACAAAAGGGCCTTACAGAAACAGATGCTTGGTGCCAGAGCCATGGGCTCAAGCTCAATGCCAAGAAATGTATTGTTATCCCTTTGGGAAAAACATGTATCCATGAATTACCATATAGGTGGCAGTACACTAAACACAGAAAGTGTGATAAGAGACTTAGGGACACAGGTGGACAGTGGTCTCACCTTCGATAACCACATCGCCACAACAGTCAGGAAATCCTTCTATGTGGCACACCTCATCACGAAGGGCTTTTCATCCAGAAAAAGGAGGTCATTGTCCCACTGTACTCATCCCTCATTAGACCCATTATAGAATACAATGCCCCATTTGGTATGTACCTCTCAAGACATCTGCAACAACTGGAAAGGCCTCAGAAATACCTCACTAAAAGAATCACAGGCCTAAAGCAGATGCCCTATGCTGACCGCCTTAAAAACTCCAGCTATACTCTGTCATATCGTCTACTCAGAGGCGATCTCTGCTTAACATACAAGGCCATGTCAAACCCAGAGCTGTTGGACATGCTACACTTAAAGAAATCCCAATCCCTCAGAGCTACACGCTCCAGGGATCTAAACCTTGTCATCACAATAAACAAAACATGTTGGAGGGATAGGTTCCTGACCCAGAGACTCCCCAGACTCTGGAATAGATTGCCCATACATGTCAAGCAGAGTGCCTCTTTGGACCTCTTCAAGAGGAACCTTGATGATTGGATGGGAGAAAGGAAATTCACCCCAGGGATCACGTCAGTCGCCCTGTTAGACAGGGGTCCAGGAAAGTAAATAATGTGGGAAGAAATATTCAGGGAATTGTTATGGCTAGGCTTGTATAGGCCCTAGGGCTGATAGCCTAGTACTAACCTATGAAACCTATGAACCTATGAACCAGACCACCTCAAAGCCCTATCCCCGTATTAGGTCTTGTACAGGCTATTAAGGGGAGAGCTATGCTTGGCATATAAGGCATTGTCATTTCCCATTGTATCTCCTGCATATCCACAAAACAAACAGCACCATATTTACCCATTCTAAAGAGTTAAACATTGTCTGTGACATAAATAGATCTTGCTGTAGAGACAAGCATGTATCCAAGAAACTACCCTTTCTCTGCAACAGGCTCCACATCCATGTGAAGCAGAGTTCTTTCCTAACCCAATTCAATTGTAACTTGCACAGTTGGATGGGGAACAGGAAATTCATACCCAATTTGACAACTATGTCTCTACTGGACATAGGCAACCTGTAAATGGTTTATCTTCCAGGCCCCTGCTTGTAAACATTTCATCTCCCAAGCCCATGCTCACACTTATCAAGGGGACTCAAACTTGTCAGAGATTTGGGATGCATGGCTAGGCTTAAAAAGGCCCTTGTGGTTGTTAGCCTTGTACACCTATGAACCCTTTCCCTAACAGTACACTAAACAAGACACGCACACCCACACACCCAAAAACCCCACAGACAAACACACATACACACTCATATAAACATACATAAACACATAATCACAGAAAGAGTAAAAAAAAAATGCTCCGTATCGAGCCAACGGATGCCAAAGAATGTGTTTTAATGTAAAATAAAAACAAAATACACAGATTAAGCGCTTTTGTCCTTAACAACTAGGACTTCTTCAGAATTACCATCTCAATGCTACATACTCTTTAAATATTATTAGGACCTTCATTAATTAAGCATCGTTAACCATTTAAAGCAACAGTACCATAAATAAAACATTAAATCGCATACTATAAACCCATAAAATTATGTTATACGAAATATCAAAAATATAAAAAACATTTACTATATCACAAATGAAATAAAAATTTTACAAACTTTAAAAACTTTAAAAATCCAAGTTCAAAACACTCCAGACTAAATAACTCAGTAATACTTGGTAGCTCTTTTACTTAATAAGGACAATAAAGAAATATACTCATTAATTCCTGGGTAATGTGATACCTGCAACTTCAACTGCCATCCCGTTCTTCTAGTTCACCCCCTATGTCACTTCTCCTTGGACTCACATTTATATGATCCAATATACCAAACTTAAACTTCTGGAAATTAGGACATATTTTCAAATGCTTATATAGAGCATTATTTTCATGCTTTTTACATATATGATATAAATGTTTGTAAATTATCTTCTTTAATGCCCTTTCCATTTTATCCACATAAAACACAGGGTAGGTCAAACATTTAGCTAAATATACAGCTTTGCACATCTGGCAATTCTCTGTCATAAAAGTAATTTTTGACATTGGCTTTTTTCTCGGGTAATAGAATCTACTTTGAGAATATTATTACACTTAGTGCAATGAGCACACTTTCTAGTCCCCTGTGCTCTGTTCCTTGCTCCTACAAATCCATGCATTGCCCTCAAAGCTCCTTTTGAGGTTTAACCCAGTTTTAAAAATAAAACCCGATTCTGGCCCTAATAGTTGTAAAAAATCTGAATTTGTTTCTAAAATATTCCAATCCCTCCTCACAATAGACTTAATCTCCTCCGCTTGGGCACCAAATTCAATTATTAAACCTGTTTCAAAGTTTTTGTCACTGGGGATGTTATTTTAAAAAGGGTTTATATCACCTACCTCATTCACTATAGGGTCTATATTATAACTCGAATGATTAAAAGAGCGAACGTTTTTTAATCGACTCCTTAAAATCGAAAGCATTAAATCCCGAGTACACGGAACAGTGATTTTTTTTTCCCCATGGAAAAAAAAAAAGTCACTGGGCCGTTTCTAGGAGTTTGCCATTTCCTCCACTGTGATGTGATCTTGGAGTTGGTATATTTGAGTAGGGGGTTGTTTTGTGTTTGGATTTTTTTTTTTTTTTGCAGAATAGTGATTTTTTTTTTCCCCTGGGAAAAAAATTGCTGTTCCGTGTGTTCAGGATTTAGTGCTTTCAATTTTAAGGGGTTGATTAAAGAGTGTTCACTCTTTTAATCATTCGAGGTTATAATATAGACCCTTCACTATATACATATTTCATTAGCTCACCTGTAAGTTTTTTGGGGTATCCCTTTGCAAAGAACATTTCAACAACTCTGAGTAACTCCATTAAAACATCTTCTTTATAGGAGGTCATCCTATCCATGCTGATAAGTTGCCCCCTTTAAAATGCTCTTTTTTTGCTTAAAAGGGTGACAGTTTGAAAAACGTAAATAAGGGTTGCTAAAGGTCACTTTCCTATATATAATAGACTTGAAACCAAATTCAGTATGCCTAATCACTGTATCAAGAACATTTATTTCACATTTATTAAACCTGTAAGTAAATATTAAAAAATCAGATGAATTATTTAAATAACAAACAAATTCCTGGATTTGTTCCTTATTTCCTGTCCAAAGAATAAATATATCGCCCAGGAATCTGACATATAATTTAATGTAATTCATAACATTACTATTAAAAACATTTTTGATTTCCCAGTCTACTAAAACTAAATTTGCATATGTTGGGGTACAGGATGCACCCATAGCAACACCGTTAGTCTGTTTGAATAATTCTCCCTTAAAGTAGACAAAATTATAATCCAAAACTATTCCCATCAGTTCATACAAAAGGCTAATTTTACTCTTACTAAAACTTGTATAAGTTTCAATATTGCTAGAAAAATCTTCTAAACCTTGATCTCTAGGTATTGAGGCAAAAATGTCAACTACATCTATTTTTAAAAATGTATCATTTTTATTCCATAAATCTTTCTTAAGCCTACCTGAAAAATCCCATGAATCAATAATTAAATGTGGGACATTTTTATAGATAGGTTTTAAACATTTATCAATACATCCTCCAATGGGCTATGTTTTTGAACCCCCTGCAGCTACAATAAGCAAGAATGGGGGTTGCTCAATATTTTTATGAATTTTGGAAATACCAAAAATTAAAGGAATTTTACGTTTAGTCACTTTTATATAATTATATATATCCCCAGAAATCATCCCTTCTAAAACAAATAATTCTTCAAGAAATGAATCTATCCTTTTATAACCAATATTAATCTCATTAATTGAAATACTAGACTATGTACTTTCATCATTCAGAATGCTTAAGATATCTTTGCTATATTGAATGGAATCATAAATAACAATCTCCCCACCTTTGTCAGGTTTCATTATACGGATGGTCTTGTCATTTTTAAGCTTATAGTACAATTCCTTTTCATTTTTATTAAGATTACTAGAAAGGGACTTCTCTTTCATACATTTGTATACATGCCAGAACCCGTGCATAACACAACATCTATTCCATTCTCTTACCCCTACCTTCGCCTGAAACACTTGCACATACTGCAGCTTCCATAATACCAAAACATTCCTTTTAACCTAATATTTTAGCATTCTGCAGTCTCGTACTTCTGCTTTTGATATTGTCCATTTCCACGTCAACCCTTTGGAAAAATATGTTCAGACTATTGACAGCCACCCAAGTTAGCTCTTTCTGCTGTATGTATGCTGCAACAGTGCTGTACAGCCTTGTGATATATTTTACATGTAATGTTAGACTATACTGACTAAAACTGATTAAAACACCCTTGCGTCATACAGAAGTTTTGTTTTCTAGTTCCTTCATGCACTAGTTAACAGATGCGCTTTGTTCTTACCCCATTTCAGCATGCATTGAGCATCTGCTTCTGAACATGTTGATCTCTTGATTCACTAAAGTGTCACTTGTGACATGAATATCAATAATGCATTAAAAGCTTTGTTATTATCTAAATGTGTACATTTCAGTAAAAGGTAAATTGTCAGAATGGGTATTTTGAAGTTCTGTGTATACACCATATTATATGGTAAGAGCTTCACAGTAGTACATATAGACTAAATCTTACAGTAATAAATCAGGTAGTAGAAAAATGTAATGTAAATCACTAGGTATTATACTATTTAAAAGGGGTCTATGTTCAGTTATCGAATAAGAAATACATTGAACCTCTGTTCATTGAATTTAAAACATCAAATGTTCACTTCAGTGAACGTTCAATAATTGAGTATTTTACCTAGAGAAAAGAGACAGTGGCCAACATGCATACCAAAACACACACCACAGTATATCAAACTCACCCAGGTGAGGGTGCTATGCCCCACAACCACACAATGAGAGGGAATGTACCCCCTTTCCCACTTATAAACGCCAACTGCAAGATCGCACTACAATGGGGAAAAGGGCAAATTTCCTAATGCTGGTCAACCAACACCATTCCCTGGGTTAAATATTCGATGATTGAATGTTCATAGAAGTGAACGTTTAATGTTTTAAGTTCAATGAACAGAGGTTGGATGGATTTCTCATTCTATGACTGAACATAGTCACATTTAAAAGCAAGGCTTGTAGCACAAAATGGCATAGGTGTTTGATTATCTTGAAAAAATATTTAGGAACAAAAGTGGAGACTTCCAGCAGGAATTTTAACCAGAAGAACATGTTGTGTATCGGAAGCCTAATGATGGATTTGTCTATGCAGTAGCAGCACCTTACTTGTTGAGTTGGTGGTAAAGTACCAGGAGCATGACTGTGGGTTTATATTAGGAACAGCATGAGCCAACCTCTGGATGTGGGAAGCCACTTGATTACTGTTGCAATAACCAAGAATTATAGGAAATGTTTCTTTTTTATGTGAATTTAAAGACTTAGAATCGGGATGTTACCAAAAATTGTATACTAATTTTATTGTGCCATTAAAGTGAACCTTGGTTTTCTTTTGCAGAACAGTAAATAAACTCCATTTGACCTAATATTGCTGTTTCCTGTGTTTACTGCATACTACACTTGTGGTTTCAGTAGATAATGTTTTGATCAAAATATACCAAGGCACCTCATCTTTCATTTTTCACATCACAACCTGTAAAGACAAAACAATTTAGAGTAAATATCTTCAAACAAAATATGAAAGGCAGGCTAGTTTTTATGAGTGAAATGTTTGCCAAAGTAGAATGAATTTATAGACTCTGGTGTAGACCAGCACAATTATGGGCCAGTGAATAGTGACTCTTCAGAAGAGGACTCTAAATTGTTAACATCTGGACATGACAGCAACTGTACTGACCATCCCAAAGACCAACTCAACATTATAGAAACTGAATAAAGGTGATGTTATTAATGCACACTTTATTGCTTTTGAAAGATATGCCATCTAGAAGATCTATCCTCTGTCTAACTTGGCTAAATGTTTCTCCTATACATTTAAAGGAAAAGCACTTAACACAGGTACAGACACTGAAAAGTACTTACTATATGAAATTGCATAACTGGACATTTAGTTCAACCAAAATTGTAATCTCAAAATATCTGATTTAAGGAATATTTAAATTTGCAGTTGGAACTCAAAGGGAACAGCAAAGGAATAATAAAAGACAGGCTAGAGGAATGTTGTGCCAACTGTCACTATCTCTCATTCAGTGCCACCTACCTTCTTTGACACTCATGCCTTCCTGTTGCAGGTCATCTCTCACACAATCAATCTACATTTTTGCTGGATGCTCTCATTTCCTCTTGGCTTCTTCCTGTCAGCCCCAAATTTTCTTCACCAGATTGTCTTCTGCTTTTCTGCACATATGCTCAAACCACCACAATCTGTTCTCTTTGAACTTCTCTGCAACTGGAGCTACTTTGGCTTTTGTTCTTATGTCCTTATTTCTTTATCTGCCTCACAGTGTGCAACCTACCACTCATTCTGAGCAGTTCATCTCCATCACCTTTAGCTTCAACTGTTCTGCCTTTACTGCCCATGTTTCTGTATCATACGGTAGTTCTGATCATACCATTGATTTGTACACTTTGCCTTTCATCTTCCTTTGTATTCTTCTGTCATGTAGTACACCTTACACTCTGTGCCATTTGGCTGAAGCACTTCTGATTCTAGTTTGACCTCCTATTCAGACTTCCCTTCATGTCAACCACCTATCCCAGATACTCAAAGCTATTAACCTGTTCCACTGTTTTCCCTTCTGTCTCATTTCTCAGCTTCTTCTGATTTCCCTTATTTTCTGCCATTACCACTGTCTTTTCTGTGCTCAGTTTAGTCCCATGTGCCTTTTGTTTTGCATTCCATTCCTTCATCCATAACTGAAGTTCTTGTCCCTAGTCTGCCTGTAATGCCACATTGTCTGCATATGGCAATTTTGTTGATCTATCCCCTATGACCTGGTTGCTAATGTAGTCCATCACCAGTATGAACAGCTGTGGGCTCAGAGCTGAACCCTGATGCACACCCACTCCCTTTGGGATCACCTCTGTAAGACCGAAAACTGTTCCCACTTTAGTCATTGGGTTTTTGTACATAGCTTGCTCTAATTCTACCACTGTTTCCAGGACTTTGAACCACCACAGGACTATCCAAATCATCTTTCTTGGGACCTTGCCATATACTTTCTCCAAGTGTAGGAGTGTTCAGTTAGAGTCTTTATCATTTCTAGCTTCTTCTCAGATAAATGTCAACTGCAGATATCAGGTAATTTGTGCTTCATTCTGATATGAGTCCAAACTGCTCATTTTCCATCCTACTTTCTACTACTCTGCATACTGATTTATCAATCCCCCTTTCCAGAACTCTCATGCAGAGTGATACAGGTGAGATACTTCTGAACTGCCCACACTTATGAATGTACCCTTTGTTCTTGAACACCAGCGCTAGTATGCTTATTCTTTCTCCAGTCATCTGGAATATGCCTTTCTCTCCACACTATCTTCAGTACCCTCAGAAGCCATTTCTCCCCTATCTCAGCCAACGTCTTTATCATATCTGTTGTGACCACATCTGAGCCTGCTGCTTTCCCTGATTTCATTTTCCTTCATGCTGTTCTTACTTCTTCTATGATGTGCTCCTCCTCTTTTCTTGTAGGCTGTATCTGGGGCAGTACAACTTCTGTGGGGTTTACATAATACAGAAGCTGCTAGAAGTACTCCATCCATCTGCCTTTGAAGTTCTATGCAGTGGTTGAGTAGATTGTTGCTAACATCCTTTATAAAGGGTTTCAGACTATCTTCTTTATCTTTCTGTCTTTGCCTTTCAACCTGATACAGCTTCTTTGTGCCATCTACTGAGTCACTTTCCAGAAGCTAGTATAGTGCCTCTGATGCCTTGTTCTTTGCTATTATAACATCTTTCTTAGCCACTTATTCAGTATTCCTTCATAGCATGGTCCATCTTTTCTATGTCCCACTTTTTCCTGCACTTCTTCCTTTTGATTACTTCCTGGAATTCTGCATTTCACCACCAGCTTTCCTTATGTACCTTATTTCCCTACCTGGCTCGGATTTACATCTGTTCTGTAGTCCTCACACATGCTGTTTTAAGTTCCTGCCATTTTTACTTAGTTCTACTTATTTCCTCTTCTTAGGGTGCTAGACCCCTGAGTAATTCATTCAGCTGCTGTGCTTTTTCTCCAGTCAACTTCTAGGTTTTTAGCCTGATCTCTGTTGACATCAGAGCCTTCTCTGACCACTGCTTGCAGGTGATTGTGGCAACTAGTGGTTTATACTGTGGGCTGACTATTTCACTGGAGATGACTTTGCAATTGCTGATTTTACCCTAGTGCCCTTTTCTTACAAGGGAGAATTCTACCTGAGTTGCGTGCTGGCCACTCCTGTAAGTGATCTTGTGACGGTCTCTCATTCTGAACCATGTATTGGCTGCTATCAAATCATTTGCCAGGCAGAAGTCTAGAATGGCTTCTCCATCTTTATTCCTGTTGCCTCACCCATGCGGATCCAGGCAGTTCCCAGATCATGTTATGTCTGTCCTGATATGTGCATTCAGATCACCCATTTATGTTGCCCTGCTTTATCTAGTTGGTTCTGCTACTGTTTCCTGAATGCACTCTTTTCCTCTTTGTCACAACCTTGCTGTAGTGCATAGGTTGAGATTATGAATAGTGCTCTACCCTTACTCTGTAGTCTGTTACTAATTCTGATTACATCCTTCATTGCCTTCTGAAGCCTCTCACCACAATTCCCACACCTATTCTAGCTTGTCTTCCTCCTGAGTAGTACACTCTGTATCTCAAGCCAAGTGGCTTTCCTACTTTGCTCTTACATGTTATATCCTGGATACACAGGATGTCCAGTCTCTTACTTACCATCATATCATCCACTTCCAAACTCCATCCTGTCAGTGAACCTACAATGAGTCTAGCAATTCATAATTCATGTTTGGCAGGTTGATTGGTTTTACATCCAAATTTCACTCAACAGAGCTATCCCAGGTAACCCAAGGTGGGCAACTGGTCACTAGCCAGCCAGTAGCTTATTGACCCAGGGTTGCTGGCCTTTATGGCAGGCACACACTGGCCAATAGGGGGACATACGTTCCCTCCCACAATTAGCATGGGACATTGGCATAAGTCAGAGTAAGCTGGGTCCTCAACCAACTTACCACAGGCAAATACCTATGCCCATTTGTTGACATTACTCAACAAAACCAAATAAACTAGAGCCATATTTTACACTGTTGGTTGGCTAACCATGCCATGGTGCACAGTTTGTGATCCATGTTCTCCTGCCTTGAGGATGCTGCACATCACAATGTATGCCCAAAACAATTGTTCTGTGCAACTCTTCCTCCTATATGGCACCATGCAGACCTATGCTGCTGCCCATAGCTCCATTCCTGCATGAGTTTGAAATGGAAACACTCAGCATGTTTTTCAGAGATCAGAGGAACCCCACAGAGGCACAGGCATCAGCCGGGGGTGAGGATTGAACCTTGTACCTTCTGGATAGGAAGAGAAGACCTTAATCATTATGCCAACTGTTTTTTGAATGCAATTCATATTAGAGAAGCAGTTAAGTGTCAGGAACAATACAAGTCATTATATATTAATATTTAACCCAGAGAAAAGGAGGACAGGAGAGGCCACAGAAGAAAGATGAATGCTACTGTACACATGTGAAAGATCAGTGATGGGAGGTAGTGGTTGTAGGGCCCTAAATTCTGAATTGCAAACTGCTACATGGCCCAGGCTCTACAAGAAATTAAAAACTTATTATTTTCTTATATTATAGGGTAGAGTGTATGTTGAGGAAAGAGAACAAAATGAAAAATTAAGAGCACAGATAAAAAGAAATTTTAAAGAAACTAGATGCCATTCTGGTTAATGTGAGATATGTACATACCATAGTGACATACATTCTAATTGAGACGTAGTGATTTCAGCAAAATAAAATAAATGGCGGAAAAGCCAACATTCTATAGCATTAAGAGACAAATACAGAGAAATGACAGTACATTTTGGAAATTATATCCAGGTTAGATAAAGTGAGTTTAAAGACTGATGACTTAACTTTTGAATAGTAGAGGAGCAGAAATAGTGGCAGAAGAGACATAAAACATTTTGTGCAGGACTGGATGAGTAAAGTATCAATAGAAAAGTAGCAATCTGGAACTGCAAGTTAACATGACACACAGGGCTTGGACACCAACAAGTGGCCCAAATGCAGTGATCAAACACATAATTGTAAAGATATACTTCTGTCAAATAAAAGTATTGATCCTGAGACAGGCTGCTCAAAGAGGAGTCTGATGATAACAGTATGAATGTAATGTTGGTGGATGTTTTTTGACACTAGTGCATTAGCAATGTCTTGTGATGGGTCTAGTTTTATTGCATATAATACAAGAGAGTCATTTGGCCGCATGATATATCTAGCAACCATAAAAACTAAGTGGCAAGGGAGGATATATTATTGCCAAACAAGAGAGGATGTTGTTACATTTCAAGTTGAAATAATGAGGGGTTTATATTTTATTTATATAAAAGGTGCAATGAACAGACCTGAGCGGTAGAGGAAGGGGACAAAAAATAGATAAGATGGGGAGGAACTGAAGACACGTTGAAGTATGCAGTGCCACAGCAGCAAATGGAACAGCAGAGTCAAGCTACTATACCTCCAATGGCAAGATGAAGAGGGGCTGACAGGTGCACTAACTTAAATATAGAAGAGGAGGAAGATAGGGCTGCCACACCAGTTTGTATGCTGATAAATAGATGAATGCAGTCACACTTAACACACCTGCCATAAAGGAAAGAGATGTGGGTTGTAGAGAAGAATACAGGGATAGACCACCACTAAAAACCCTTGAAACATACAGGAAGAAACTGTTATGGACCAGTCATTGTCCTTTAAAGAAGAAGGAAGTAACAGGGGAATGGTGTGAAGTAGAGGAAGAAGTAGTCCTAGAAGTATGCAAGAAAAACAATGGAAATACCCAGACAGAAGGTGTTAATGATCAATTGGCTTACAAAAAACATACCAGCCACAGAAACTGCAAGACAAGCTAGTTATGCAAGTAGAGCCCAATATGTGCAGGACCTTTTACAGAGGAGAACCTAAGAAAAATACTGCTTGACTGCATGCATGTTTTATTTTCTACTTTCTATACTTCTCTTCCAGGTAAGATAAGTTGAAGTGTTTAGGGAGAAGAAGAAGAGCAGATGGTAATTGCAGTTGGAGGAGGATGTAAAACAGAAAGAAGGGTATGAAAATAAAATATAAAAATTTCAGACTTAACTGCTTTGTGAAGAAAAGAGGATGGAAGCCAAGCTCTAGACACTGGCCCAGTATGTGAACAGATATTCCCATATAGTTTGAAGTATTGACTGATGTGCTTTTTCACATAAAAATGTAATGCAGATATAGTAAAGAGCAGAGGATGTTGTATAGCTCTATTATTGCCTAAAATGATATATGGAAGAAGAATGGATGAGGTAAATGTTAGTTCATTAGATTTTCTCATAAACCCATCCACTGGGGATGCACAAGCCAGTGCATTTCTTTGTGCCAGTCCCAAGCCTGGATAAATGGGGAGGGTTGTGTCAGGAAGGGCATCCAGCATAAAACCTCTGCCAAATGACTTATGCAGAGAACATTTCATATTTCCATACCAGATTGGTCGAGGCCCGGGTTAACAATGACCGCCACCAGTAATCTTAGCCAACAGGGTGCTGGCAGAAATTGGGCTACTGTTGGCTGAAGGAGAAGAGGAGGGGGAAGGCATGTCTGAAGGCAGGAAGAGAGGAGGAAGGTTAGGAGTGTAGTAGTGAGGGTAGGAACTTTGAATGTTGGCAGTATGACTGGTATAGAGAGAGAGCTCAATGATATGATGGAGAGAAGGAAGGTTGATATATTGTGCGTGCAAGAGACCAGATGGAAGGGAAGTAAGGCCAGGTGTATAGGAGGTGGGTTTAAATTGTTCTAGCATGGTGTGGATGGCAGGAGAAATGGGGTAGGGGTTATCCTAAAGGAACAGTATGCCAAGAGTGTTTTGGAGGTAAAGAGAGTGTCTGATAGATTGATGAAGCTTGAAATTGATGGTGTAATGATGAATGTTGTTAGTGCATATGCTCCACAAGTTGGGTGTGCGATGGATGAGAAAGAAAAATTTTGGGATGAGTTGGATAAAGTGGTGGTGAGTGCACCCAAGGGTGAGAGACTAGTGATTGGAACGGACTTCAATGGGCATGTTAGTGAAGTGAACAGAGGGGACGAGGAAGTGATAGGTAGGTATGATGTTAATGAGAGGAATGCAGAAGGTCAGATGATTGTGGATTTTGCAAAAAGGATGGACATGGCTGTTGTGAATACGTATTTTAAGAAGAGGGAGGAGCATAGGGTGATGTACAAGAGTGGAGGAAGATGTACACAGGTGGATTATATCCTATGTAGGAGGGCCAGTCTGAAGGAGATTGGAGACTGTAAAGTGGTGACAGGGGAAAGTGTAGTTAAGCAGCATAGAATGGTGGTCTGTAGGATGACACTGGTGATCAAGAAGAGGAGGAGTGTGAAAGCAGTGCCAAGGATTAAATGGTGGAAGTTAAAAAAGGGTGATTGTGAAGTGGAGTTCAGGGAAGAGTTAAGACAGGCACTGGGAGGCAGTGAAGAGTTACCGAATAGATGTGTAACTACAGCAGAGCTAGTAAGGGAGACTGCTAGAAAGGTGATTGGTGTGACATCTAGACAGAGGAAGGGGGACAAGAAGACCTGGTGGTGGAATGAGGAAGTACAGGAGAGTATACAGAGGAAGAGGATGGTGCAGAAGAAGTGGGATTGTCAAAGAGATGAAGAAAGTAGACATGACTATAAGCAGATGAGGCGCATGGCAAAGAGAGAGGTGGCAAAGGCTAAGGATAAGGCATATGGAGAGTTGTATGAGAGATTGGACACTAAAGAGGGAGAAAGGGACCTGTACCAATTTGCTAGACAGAGGGACAGAGCTGGGAAAGATGTGCAGCAGGTAAGGGTGATAAAGGATAGTGAGGGAAAAGTGCTCACAAGTGAGGAAAGTGTGTTGAGTAGATGGAAAGAGTACTTTGAAGGGCTGATGAATGAAGAGAATGAGAGAGAGAGAATGTTGGATGATGTGGAAATAGTGAATCAGGAAGTGAAACAGATTAGCAAGGAGGAAGTAAGGACAGCTAAGAAGAGGATGAAAAATGGAAAGGCTGTTGGCCCAGATGACATACCAGTGGAAGCATGGAGGTGCTTAGGAGAAATGGCAGTGGAATTTTTAACCAGATTGTTTAATGAAATTTTGGAAAGTCAGGGGATGCCTGAGGAGTGAAGAAAAAGTGTTTTGGTACCTATCTTTAAGAATAAGGGTGATGTGCAGAGCTGCAGTAACTACAGAGGGATAAAATTGATCAGTCACAGCTTGAAGTTATGGGAAAGAGTAGTGGAAGCTAGGTTAAGAAAGGAGGTGATGATTAGTTATCAGCAGTATGGTTTCATGCCAGGAAAGAGCACTACAGATGCAATGTTTGCTTTGAGAGTGTTGTTGTTGAAATAAAGCGAAGGTCAGAAGGAGTTGCATTGTGTCTTTGTGGACTTAGAGAAAGCATATGACAGGGTACCTAGAGAGGAGTTGTGGTATTGTTTGAGGAAGTTGGGAGTGGCAGAGAAGTATGTAAGAGTGGTACAGGATATGTACGAGGGTAGTGTGACATTGTTGAGGACTGCGGTGGGAGTGACAGATATGTTTAAGGTGGAGGTGGGATTACATCAAGGATCAGCTCTGAGCCCTTTCTCATTTGCAGTGGTGATGGACTGGTTGACAGATGAGATAAGACAGGAGGCCCCATGGACTCTGATGTTTGCAGATGACATTGTGATATGTAGTGAGAGTAGGGACCAGGTTGATGATACCCTGGAGAGGTGGAGATATACTTTAGAGTGGAGAGGAATGAATGTCAGCAGGGCTAAAACAGAATATATGTGTGTAAATGAGAGGGAGGGTAGAGGAATAGTGAGGATGCAGGGAGTAGAGTTGGTAAAGGTGGATGAGTTTAAGTACTTGGGATCAACAGTTCAGAGTAATGGTGAGTGTGGAAGAGAGATGAAGAAGAGAGTACAGGCAGGGTAGAATGGGTGGAGAAGAGTGTCTGGAGTGATTTGTGACAGACGGGTACCAGTAAGAGTGAAAGGGAAGGTCTACAAGAGGGTAGTGAGACCAACTATGTTATATGGATTGGAGATGGTGGTATTGGCAAAAAAGGCAGGAATCAGAGCTGGATGTGGCAGAGTTAAAGATGTTAAGATTTGCACTGGGAGTGACTAGGATGTACAGGATTAGGAATCAGTATATTAGAGGGTCAGCTCAGTTTGGACAGTTTGGAGACAAAGCAAGAGAGGTGAGATTGCGTTGGTTTGGACATGTGCTGAGGAGGGATGCTGGGTATATTGGGAAATGGATGCTAAGAATGGAGCTGCCAGGTAAGAGTTAAAGAAAAGGCCTGGTGAGAGAGGACAATCAGGCGGTTGGTGTGAAAGAGCATGATGCAGAGGACAGGAAGAAATGGAAACAAATGATCCGCTGTGGTGACCCCTAACGGGAACAGCCGAAAGAAGATGATGATGATTAGATTTTCTCATAAAAAAACAATAACTTATATAAAAAGGATTACTAGTTAATCATGCTACTATTATCTTAACAGAGATACATTTTAAACATATTTTAAATATATATTCTCTGCATAGCAGAACTATCAAATACATTTTCACTTTCCTTAGTTACAGAAAAGAAATTGTTAACATAGGTGAGTAAGAAGCTTATTTAAATCACTTTGGGGTAGGGGATACTCATTGTTTTATTAATGTGTGAAATATGAAACATTGTTATGTTCTGCTGTAAAGAATTATGCCTTTGGAAATTTTTCTTCTAGGGTTAAAACATATATGCGAGAGCCAACCCAGTCTGATTATGTGATACTATACAACAAGCATATTATTATAAGTACATATGAGCAATGCATACACATTTTGTGATGTGGATGCTTATAATGCCACCATAGTAAAAGCATTAGTTTGGGAGGAAATGCAGAAAACAGTGAATTAGGAATAGGGATATCTACATGAGTCAGTGGTGGTAGAAAAATGTTACCTGTTGTACAATACCCAAGTGACTATTAAAGCAAATGACTGGTGGTGATTTTTGATGTATCCTGTCTGGGCAGGGAAGTAGCATTAGTACAGCCTTGAGGCATGCACAGACACCCTTGTGATCCATTTCCTAAGTAGTAAAGGGTATGTTGAGGGCAGTGACAAGGGATGGAAGAATTTAGAATGCAGGTAGTGTGAACAATCTACTTAAGAAGGAATGGATATTCTGTAGAATCATGGGTGAAAGATTGAATAATTCTTGACCCAGGCCTGATGTTTATGTAACAGACTAAATGTATCAAGACAACAATGCTTCAGTTGGTTAGACTATCATAAATACTTTTCCACCTTCTAACTTGTAATTTCAAATATTCAGCTGCTAAAAAATAAAAATGAAATGAAAAAAAAATTTAAACATCTTCATGCTGAAATACTTTCTCTCGTTAACGTCCATTGGTAACTCAAAAAATTATCAACATTGTGGAAATTCTTAACAAAATCTAGAAATCTTATTTGTTTGATCCAGACCTTAAGAAATAGTTTATAAATCACCCATATTTGTCAATAAAAGAAGGCATGATTTAAAGGAGTATTTGAAATGTTAATCTAAGGTTATTTTACAAAAAACAATTGTTCCAAAAGAAACTTTTCTTAGTCATGTTTTCAAACAGTGTAGTTTTAATATTGTTTCTCTGTATTTTGACGTGGTTAATTCTTCTTATACCTATAAGATTTAGGTACATACACTTATAAGCTAGAACAAATGACTTATCATGTAATGTTTTCAGCATGTGACACATTCTATACTAAAAAGACTACCTCTTGGATTTAATAAACTCCGTGTAGGAATACCGTTATTCCTACATGGTGTGAATAGTGTCCATGTCTGTGTCTCCTCTCAGCAGCGCACCTTTAATATTAATGACATTCTATACAACTCTTCCTCCTATTGTACAGTTGAAGCTGTTTACTTGGATTCTGAATGAGTGCTAGGGGTGTGTTACAGTGCTTGCAGATCAGTAACATGCCCTTTGCACTCTCAAGTGCCGTACGGCACTTTCACAATAAAGAAAGTGTCCTCGGACATTTATTTAAGAATGTGAAGTGTAATGTAATGTAGGGGGTGTGTTACAGTATCTATAACACATCCCCTGCAGTTTGAAAGTGCCGTATGGCACTAAAACAATAAAAAAAGTGTCCGTTTTAATTAATGGTTAATTTTTATTTATTTATTTATTTTTCTTCAAAGTTTAAGCATAGCTGAGTGGGTTTGCACAGTGTGGCACTTTGCTCAACAGTGCTTACATGTATCGAGAAGCTATATAGAAATATATAGCTACAAACTTCACAGCCACGTTAGCTGAGTGGTTAGAGTCTAAGCAATACATAGCAATGCTTAGCTCTACTTAGCTGGTTTGAGCATTGCTAAGCAGTCCCCTTCTAAGCAGTCCTCAGCTAAGCTAAGCAGATTTTCACACTGCTAAGCACTGCCAAGCATTTGCCATTTTAAGCACTGCTCACCTCAACTTAGCGGGTTTGCACACTGCTGAGAAGTGCTTAGCATTTTTAAAAATGGTCCAATGTTGATAAAGGATGGGAAAATGTCCTTATTTAAACCTCACAGGTGGAAACAGAGGCAGAGCCTGTTAGAGTTTGATCTGTGCAGGAACTATGGCAGGTGCCGAGGAGGGACCACGCTTTCGACCATAGTGCTGGAGCATGTTGGAGTCCAGGGTCATGTCTGGACATCTCATTAAGAACCATGATGTTAGACTGCTGCAGGGTCAGTACCAGAGCTCAGAATACAAGTATGAGGCCTGCAACCATCTAGCACATGAGCTAACCAATGCCACTGGTATCCCTGCACTGGTGAGCAAGTCTGTCATCATTATGATGACCTAAAATGGAGGAAGGGCATGTTCTTGGCTCCAAGATGCTCAAGCCCGGAATGCCTCAGAAGTTTATAAGTATATCAACTGGTGATTTATCAGATTGTAGTATGAATATCTGATAGAGAGATATGCCTAATGGTGTTTTCCCCCACAGCTGCAGAGGAGAGGGCTCGTAACATTGAGGCCCATGCAGGATGACTGGGGAGGCTGTGCTGACAGTGTGGTGAGTACAGATCTAACTTGCAACACATAGTACAGTAAATAAGAAAGTGTAATTGTTTACTGCCATTAGGTATAGTGTGTTCTGAGTGTACTGAATAAATGTGTTGCAAGACCAACACTGATGTAAGTGACTAATGCCACTTACTGTGTAATACAGATGAAAGCAGAAAACAAGCTACTATTAAAAAAAAGCCAATACTGTAGTAATACTGTATAGGAATGAATCTAGTAATGAATCTGGTAATAAATCTGGTAATAAAGTACACTGTGATTGCTACTGTAAAGGTAATAAATGACATTCATTCATCATCTACAGGATTTTCAGTACAACAGAATTTAGAATTTTGAATGTAATAAACCGCTGTGTCATGTCATCCTCAGTAAAACCTATTCCCACAAACCATTGTGTTTAACTGGTCTGTTTTTGAAGAAATACAAGGGTACAGGTGCTACACAACAAATATGGCTATGAGGTTTTTCTGATAACCAGCTGTTATGCCAAACTGTAGATTTGGAGATGTACAACAAGATACAATGAAATTTGATATATTTGATAATTTGATTAAATCTGATATATGTTCTGCACTATGATCTGAACATTGAATAATAACATGCAAAGTATTATAGTGTGTTCCCTGCTCATTGCCTTGTGTTAACCTTTGCATTGTCCTGAATGTAGGTATGTGGATGTAGGCAAGTATGAGATTATAATAGGTGGAGACTGCAAATATATGATGTACAAATGTGTATGGGTTGGGTATGCAACCCAGCACCCTGCTATGGTCTGTACAGATCACACATAATCACATCCACTAGAGGTTAAATGTATACACATGCATTCAAAGTATTAATACACAGTTCACTAACTATCCATGATTCTCAGGGCTGTATCTTTAACTGTCACTATAGTCTTCTGTGACACTCCACTTATATTACAAGGTCAGACTTTGTAACCAAGTGAGTTTTAGGGTCAAATCAGTCAAGCAGCAGACAGCAGTACCCCAGTAGCTCAATGTGATAAGAAACAGATATGTTGTTCATTTTGCACACAGAGACCATGGTTTGAATCCAGGGACTGGTACTAAGATGTGTTTATAGTTACACACAAGTAATCCTGAGTATTTGTAGAAACAGTCAGGTAGTGTCAACAGATATTTTCTCCACATGGCTTACTGGTAGAGAAACGATTGTATTAGCTGTATAAAAGGTATACTAATAAACTGTGTACAAATGTTCCAGTGTCCAACCCCATGCCTACAAATGACAGCAGGATAGGTATATACACCATGCACTCTTCCTGATACATCTCTTTCAAGTGTCATGCTGTCGCAGCTAGTGATCACTGTGCCAATAACCTTGGACACAGATATAAATCCCGTGGAAGTATGCCAGTAGCACACACACACAACATCAGTGCAGGGTACATCTTTTTAGTCATATATGTAACCCTGACATGTACGAGTCCCCTCTATTCATGTGTCTGGAGTTGTCACAGATTGCCCAATACCATTTCAGGTCAGCAGCTTAACAGGTATGCACTTACTACAGTAGCTATAGGCCTCATGTAGATGTAAAGTGAGGGCAGACCTGTAGAGTATTGAGCAGTACTGTTGTGAAAAATATAGCCTATACAGTTGGTAATGGAAAGATTTTCTTTCCACCCCACCCTTTATCACTAATTATTATTCATATACTATGGGTATGTTGTTCTTAAAACTTAATGCTGGGACTTGTGTTGTATTACTGTTCATATATTTCAGTGGTTGCATGCTAACATACTTTGTTCAAATCCAACTGTTGGTGGCCTGTTGCCGTAACTGCTTCTGGCATGCTGTTACAATAATGACTGTTATTCTATTTATGCATGTATTGCATTTGCTATGTGATTTTTTTCAATTCTATTGTTCTGGGTTAATTGGAACATTAATGCATGCTGTTATAACTAATGTTGAAATGTTTTGTTCATGACTAACCAATACACTTTGACAAACCTCAACACCATTGCATGTTTGGGTAGGTAGATCCCAGCGGATCTGCCTATCCTGCCTCATCTGGCCATAGCACTGGGTCCTGGAGATACAGAGGGGACCCTGTCACCCAACACCAGTTCTGCAGTATGGTGCATGGTATGGTGTTCAGGGTTATCCAGTGGGATTTGAATGACCGCCTGTGCCAGATCGAGGGCAGACTGGTGCACCTTGATGGGCAGGCTGGCCCCAATCATCCATCCCCCAGCAAGCCACCTTCAGGGCCATGAAAAGGCAGTGGAGAGTGCCCATGTGTGGGGACCTCAGTCCCACTGTTTTCATCTGGGGGCACATGGTCCTCTGATTCCCAACCACCCTCCTGTCCAAGGTGTTTTTCCCCCTCATGTGCCATACCCTGTCTGCTGTCTTGTCTGTCTGCAAAAGCAACCTCTCCTACCTAACTTACCTCCCCAAATGTACCTACAACCCTTCTCCAACATCCCACACTCACCTTAAAAAAAGGGGGGGCCTCTGTCCCCCCCAAAAAATCTCGTCCCATACATAGATTTCCATTTTGCCCCCACATACACTGCCATGAATCAATCATCCCATCAATTAATCAGCAAACTTATGTCATTCACACTCCTCCCTGTGAGGTGTGAGGCTCCAATTTCTAAACTGTCCACATCATGCACAGCTGCTGCTGCACAAAAAATGGAGAGTTATGGTCGTTTTCTACACCCATCCTGCACATCCCTAGCTGCCTTTCATAATGTTTTTCCCCATGCTTGCCCCCATTTCACCACTTTCCTATCACCCCTTTTTTAGTTTCTTTTTTTGGAAATAGTGCAAGTTTAAGTGGGGATAAGCACTGCTAAGCAAAGCTAAGGGGAACTAAGCAGTACTTGGCATCGCTTAGCATTGCTCAACCTTGGTTAAAACTGCTTAAAACTACTTTAATCACTCTATCTCATTCAGCCATTGTTCTTCCCAGTATCAAAAAACAAGATATGGTAAGTCTTGATCCCAAGACCCTGTGTATTAAAGCCAGAGCAACACACCACTATGCCACATCAGCTGTGATGAATCAGTACTAGTTTTGTAAATATATCACGCAGTACACTCATGAAACATTAGGGGAAAAAAAGACATCATTGCCAAGAATGGAACCCAGAACCCTATGCATTAGCTTTTGAGCAACACACCACTACGCCAAATCAGCTATGGGAATTTATTACTGCTTTTGTAAATATATCATACAGTACTGTCATGTAACATTAGGGAAAAAAGGACACCACTGTCATGTATTGCATGCATGACCCTGTCAACTACAATATACTGCATTACACCAGTAGGTCAACAAAGCTTGATTTCAAGTAGTGTTTTTACAAACATATCCTGAATACAAGTGGCACACTACGCCTATATATATTGGGACAAATCACAGTGTACTTGGCCTAGGGTAACCACCTGTCCCACTTTGTGAGGGAGAGACCTTCTTTGGGCAATTGTGTCCTGCAAAGAAATAGAAACAATGGCAAATGTCCTGAGATGTTAGGACAAACATATTACCCACATTTTATGTAATAGTTGCATAAGACAGTTATTCTGTATCTGAAACACCTAAATGTTATAAGAAACAGAATAAGCAACTAAAATGCCACAAGAATAAGCTGTAACAAAATGAGGTTCTGTCCTTTGTATTGGCTGTGGGTATGTTTTTCCCTGTGAAATCTGACATTTTTACCAAAAATGTCCCACTTTGGCAATTTGAAAAGGTGGCAATCCTAACTTGGGCCTCTGATGCAGACAACAAACCAGTATACAGACAAATAAGGATGGCGCAGTGGTGCAGTGGTAGCAGTGTTGTCTCACAGCAAGCAGTTTTCCAGTTTGATTCTCAGCTGGGGTGCCTTCTGTGTGGAATCTACATGTCCTCTCTGCATTCATGTGGGTTTCCTCCCACAATTCAAAAACATGTGGCTGAAGTGTTTCGCCCCATGCCTCCACTGAAAAGTGGCTTAATTCCAAGTAGGACTTTCCTGGTAAACAAATATTAAAATAAATAAATGCTGCTAGATGTACAGGAGGTAGAGCTGACAAATGCACAGACTGCTGCTGAATGACCACAGTTGTGCCCCCTACATATGGCAGGGCATTCATAAAACCTATTCTGTGTGCTGACATTCTGGAAATGCAGTGCAGATTGGGGTTACAAACCATGACAGACAGCTTGTTGTCACATGTCATACCCATCTGAATGCACATGTCCAAGCCAAGCATGTGTAACACACTGTATGCATGCACATATGTCTTATAAATACACCTGCCATATTGTAATGCCTTATTACTAATATAGCATATAATATATATTATCATAATATAATATGATAATATATTGTCATGGTATATATAATATATTATTACTATGAATATATAATATATATTATTAATATATTCCATATCATTTATCTGTTACAGTCCTAGCATGTGTCACATCTGGACACCCACAGTCCTGGCCGACAGCCCAGACTGTGGCACAACCATGACATGCATGTCAATAAAACTAAAAATAGGAATAACTGGGCCATGCAATGTCCAGCATAACTGCTTGCTCCCACTGCACTCACTGCCACCCACAGTAGCATGTTAAAGGCCTGCAGGGTGGGACAGATTTCACAATTATGAATATGTGTTCTAAATGTTGCCTAACACTCTCTGGATGGCACTATTACATAACATATGTTCCAGAGGCACATGCTTCACCTGGACTGTTAGGGGTACCCTCAGCCAGGTCATGGTGTGACACAAGGGCTGACACCAATCCTTCACTGACAGTTGCAGCTTGCTGTCCTCTATACCTTCACAATCCCTAGTCTGACTCCTGGCCAGAATGCAGCAGCTGTGGCCTGCTACACATGCAGCAGTATGTCCAGCTACCTGCTACAAACCTATCATACCTTCCACACACCTAGAACAGAGTATCCACTTGACACACATACATCAAGGGTTGGGGGGTGCTCATGTGAAAGGACATGTGTCACAGTCTCCCCTACAAACATACACAGCTGATAGAACAGCATCAACTGTAGCAGCTTGCACATTGAGATAAAAAGGATCTATGACACTCACATCTGCCTGTCTCCTTACGGACCCCAACACACATTGCTCAACCATACACTGCTACAGAATCTGCAAGTCTGTTAACAATGGCCAGACATAGCATGCAAAACTGTTGAGATAACACATCAGTCCAAACAATGGACATCATTTCTACCTACCCTCTGTAAAGCTGTAGCTCCAACACCTCCATAATGTCCTCTTCACAGGCCAGGAAAAGGGGTAAGGTCTACATGAAGGCCTTAATTGTTGCACTGTGTAACCATGACATTGGCTAATGGAAAGGCAACCCAACTGTTCTGGATGCAATTAGAAGTGGGAGTCATAGACTGGTGCACAAGCAATCACATGTTCATGAGCAGTACCTACAAAAGGCAAGCTGCTACCTATGGTAAACAGGTCTGAACTTTTATTCATGAAGAGAGACTGCAATTCACTAGGATACTACAACTGGATTTCTTCACTCAAAGGAGTACAGTACTATATCAGGTATGTCATTGAATGAAGTATGTAATGGAATGCAGATGGGGGGATGCAGTCATGGGAAATAAGAATGTAAACTGTAGGTCTCAACAACATTGCCTGGACTGACATGTTGCTGTTAGTCTGCTGTTCAGCACCTATGGTCATCTCTTACGGCTCTGTCTGCAGTGACATAGATCACAGCTCTGGCCCCTGAATCATCCCAGCAATGGTCAGCTTACATATGACTGCTAAGTTTATTGTCTGTTGTAGAATTCCAACAGTAAGAACTGCTGGATACAGGTGACATATGACATCATGTACTGTCAGGGAGCCCCTCTCTGTGAATGTCATACAGGCTTAGTTCAAAGAGTGTACAGGTGTCCCTCATCATTGAGGTACTCTGGCTAGGTTAATGTGTACTCCACACCTGCATCTCATTGCCTGACACCTATGGCTAACACACCTGGTGACTCCCTGCAGCAGGACAGCAGATTATAGTTACTAGTAGTGGGGGGACACTGACTCAGGCTTAGCAACAGTGTGTATATATTGAGCATATGGGGTCCTGATGGAGAGATAAAAAGTCAACAAGAAAAGGAGCGTAGTAGTGCTGAAACTGAATTCATCCTCAAGTCTTGGCGAGTACTTTCACACGGTGGACCATGTTTTTCATAAAATCTCACCAAAGCGAAACTGATATATAGACTGCATTTATGTAGCATATATCATGGACAGAAGTAAATAAAAAAGATAGCTGGGTGCACAAGACCCAGGATAAAAAAGTGCCCAATCCTGGCAGGTGCACTGGTGCCAGGACTGGAAAAAAATGACAGTGTAGAATCCTCAAAATACTGAGACAATCCTACAATGGGCCAGGCCAGGCTGAGGGGGAGCCTAGCCCCCCTGTTGTGGAAGGAATTAATAGTCCACAAAAACGATAAAAATTGATTGGCCAAAGAAGAGCCATAAAGATGACAGAGTGGACTATTGAGGTTAAGAAAGAAATGATGTATTGTTACTATTATGTAAAAAGCCCAGAATTTCCATACACAAAATATACAAAATGATTAAGAGAGAAATTTGAGAAAAGAAAAATACTTCCACAGGAAAAACTGTCACAAGCTTCAAATAAAAATTTGCTTTCATTAATACAACAGATTTTTGAAAAACATTATATAAATCAAGAAACTTTGATCTCTTTGGAAAAAGAAGTCTCTGAGGAAGTGAGAAAATATAAACAACAAAACCTAGAGATATTTGAAAAATATAAAAAAGAAATATGGGCATGGGAAAGAAAGAGTGATTTGATATGGTGCAATATTTATGCAAAGGAGAAAGCCAAGTTAACTAATATACAGAAGACAGTTTCAAAGATATTCAAAGAAAAATACAGGCAAAGACATCCAGATATGGAAAGCTTCACAATACAAAGACTAAAAGCACATCAATTTAATGTAGAAAAGATGATTAGTAAAGTAGGTTAAAGAAATAGAAGTTAAAGTTATGGAATGCCTGCAAAGTGAAGGATTTAATGTAGAAGGTCTAAAACAGACTACATCACAGCATGATGGAGTGAGTCCCCAGAATAAGGAAAAGCAAGATCAGGAGACATGTGAAGAAGAAATATGGACAGGGGAAAGGAAAAGAGATTTAATATCATGTAATATTTATGCAAAGGAGAAAGCAAAACTAACCAATATAAAAAGAGCAGCACCAAAGATATTTGAAGAGAAATACAGGCAAAGGAATCCGGATATGGAAAACCTTAAAATCTTAAAAAAATAAGAAGACTAAGAGGAAAAGTAGAAAAAGAGATTAGTAATGGAGAAGTCAAAGAAATAGAAACTGAGGTAATGGAACAGCTGGAAAGAGAAGGATTCAGTGTAGAAAATCAAATGCAGAAAGCACCACAACAGGATAGAGCAATGGATATCCAAATTAAGGGGAAACCAGTGGAACAGGAAACAACAGGTCAGGTGCCATATCAAAATATTTTGGAGCCATCCACAGGAAACCAGTATAAAAGATCACATGAAGCTAGACAGGAAGGAAAGGAACAGGAAACTGTGGAAACTCTGATGCAGTCAATGTTGAGGAGTGATAGGCCAGTGAGTTTCCATATGACAAAACAACAGGTGACACAGGATGAAATTGAAGAGAATGTGCCACAAGATGATGTTATAGAACTTTCTATAGAATGCTCACAAAAAATGGAAAACAAGGGATTTGCCCTCAGTATGGAAGAAAAGGAGTTAAGAGAAGAATTGCTTGATTTAATAGACAAAGACAGATATATCAAGATCAATGAGAGAAATAGACTGCAGAAGGTTAATAAAACCCCAAAAGTCAGAAGCTTGATAAAACAAATGAACACAGTAATTAGGACTGTCTATAGAGATCCATGCAATATAACAGAAGTAAACAGAATATATTACTGTGCTGCTAAATTAATAACTGATAAAATTCTACCACAGGAACATAGGGTGGCGAGAGAAAGGGAGGGAGAAAGCGAATACCATCATGGAAATATCGAATAGAGAAAACTATAAAGCAGCTAAGACAAGAAGTGTCATTGTTAGAAGATTATAGAAGAGGGAACAGATCATCAAAAATATTAAGAAAGATAGGTGTGATAAAAGCAGTGAGCAGTATCAGAACAGAACAGTATCTATTATGCACTATTGGAGATAAACTAAAATTTTCAGAACAGGTGGAAAGACTCAGAAGATACAAAGATAAATATAAGGGAAAAGCACAAAATAAGCAATTTACTGATGACCCAAAAATGTTTTATAGAGAATTGGAAATAAGGTAAAAGGAATTGATAGACAGCCGAAAAAAGAGGAAGTAGATACATTTTGGAGAAATATCTATGAAGATCCTGTGGAACATAACAAAGATGCTAAATGGATAGAAGAAATAAAAGAAAGAATAAGAAGTTTAAAGGTACAGGATATGAAATGGGATGAAATAACAGCAAGAAAGGTTGAAACAAAGTTGAGAAATGCCTCTAATTGGAAAACCCCAGGCCCAGATGCAGTACCTAACTTTTGGCTTAAAGTATTAACTTCTTTACACGAGGATCTAGCCATGAGTAAGAACTATTTATATGCACACCCCGAACAGACACCGCACTGGTTAACAACAGGAAAAACAATGCACTTACTTAAGAGTGAACCTGCAAGCTACCCTAAAAATTATAGACCAATAACTTGTCTCCCGACGACGTTAAACTATACATGGGGATTGACACCGACAGAGTTTATAGTCATTTAGAAGAAAACTCAATTATGGCAGTAGAACAAAAGGGCAATAAAAGAAAGTCATATGGAACAAAGGATCATTTGTTGTTAAAGTTATAGTGGAGAACTGTAAGAAAGGGAAGAATCTAAGTATGGCATGGATTGACTATAAAAAAGCATTTGATAGTATCTCACATTCATGGATAGAAGAGTGATTAAAAATGTATAAGGTACATCCTACTCTGATCTATTACACTACAGTAACCATGAAACAGTGGCAGACCACTTTGCAATTAAGCCATGATAAAAGACAAATTATTATCCCAGGGGTAAAAATTCAAAGGGGGATATTCCAGGGTGATTCCCTGTCACCATTGCTATTTTGCCTTGCCATTAATCCATTAAGCTGTTTACTTAACAGCTTAGGTCATGGCTATAATTTGGCTTCTAGAAAACAAAAGTCTAATGACTTATAAATATATATATATATATATATATATATATATATATATATATATATATATATATATATCTTTGTCGATTATTTAAAATTGTATAGCTCATCAGATGAGGAACTGAAATCACAGCTACAGGTTGTCAAAACATTTTCAGATGATATTGAAATGCCATTTGGTCTTGATAAATGTGCAAAAGCAACCTTTAAAAAAGGAAAATTGCAGCACCAGGAAAACATCAATTTGGGACAAGAATGTAATATTAAAGAACTTGAGCAAGAGGGGGTGTAGAAATACTTGGGAACTGATGAAGGATCAGCAATAAAACATGAACAAATGTGAATAAAACTTAGTAAGGAGTACTTTAGAAGACTTAAATTAATCCTGGAAACAGCATTGACACCTAGGAATAAGATCCAAGCTATAAATCAATTTGCTCTTCTTGTCCTAACTTATAGTTTTGGAGTGATTGACTGACCCCAAAATGTGTTGGATAGATTGGATATTAAAACAAGAAGGATGCTTCATGCTCACCAAATGATTTATAAAAATCAGTGTATACCAAGATTATATATTCCCCATTCTAAAGGAGGGATGGGCCTCCTTGAAATTGATTACATGTATAGATCAGCAATCGTGGGACTCCACACATATCTACTGACCTCACAAGATCCAAATGTGGTGAAAGTTTTGAAACATGAGGAGAATAAATTTAAACAGTGCTGCTCAATGTCTCAATATCTCTGCTTAATTTAGAAGAAGCATATCAACGTCAATCAAGAATGGGAATCAAACCAGAAGTGGATAAAAACCAGGCAGCAACTGAATGTTCTAAAAAACAAAAGAAAGAATATAAGGTGAAGGACCAGATGAGAAAGCAAGAAATGTGGAAAAAACATAAATATAGTTGCAAGTATAGAAAACTTCTGGAAGAGCCTCATGTTGATCAAGAACGAACACAGGAATGGTTAAGGAGAGGTGAATTTACATCAAGAAATGAAAGGTTAATATTGGCAGCCCAAGATAGTGGGCTACGTACACACTGGTTTAGTAAATCCATTGAACACGTGGGAGAAACAGACTTATGTAGGTTTTGTGGAACCGAATTGGAAACAGTCACACACCTTATTGCTGGTTGCGGCTCTCTTACGGCAGAGGGACTGTATACTGAAAGCATAATAATGTGGCGAGATTGTTACACTGGAGACTGTGCAAACATTATGGTATCGAAGTGGCTTAAAAACACTGGAAACGAGCCACAGAGAATCATAGAAAACGATGAAGTTTACATCACATGGGATCACCTAATATCAACAGTCTAAAAGATAGATGGCTGAAAACCAGATATAGTGGGCCAAGAAAAGAAGACAAAAGTAGTTTTGATCATTGAAATCGCCACACCTAGTGACTACAGTGTCTTGTGTACAAAGAGACACAAAGTCATAAAATACATCAATCTGCAGGCAGAAAAGAGAGCCATGTGGAAGAAAGATACCTAGACAGCTCCAATAGTAATAGGAGCAAATGGTCTTATAAAAAAGAATTTACAATCGTATTTAGATATGTTACCAATTCATGTAACACCATATGAATTACAGAAGGAGTCATTACTGGGCACATTATGGGTGCTGCGAAGAGCACTTTTGGCTAACATCAAAGAGTGAAACAATACTAATTTCATGAACTTTAATCGTACTTTGACTTAGGAATGGGGTCCATTCCCATCATAGTATTAGAAACCCAAAAGACTTGGAGAAATTAAAAAAGCATAAAATGTAAGGGAATGCATACAGTACCGGATATTCATATGCCATTACTGTGTTCCCAGAGGTCTGCCATGTCACAGACACATTCCCCAAACTCTGGGGGCAACCATCATGTATTGTCCAACTGGTGTCTAGAAATAGACATTTGTTCGGCAGGAGGTCTACATCTATGAGGCACGTACACATTCTGCAAACATCCGGGTACTGCTGGTGTCAGACAATTATGAGGAGGACACACTACACTACATATGCACTGCTCTCAGTTATTGTGTAGCACAGATGTTGCTGGAATGTCCAAATGCACTTGTAGTATCAATCACCTATTTTTTGGATGTAGGCTGGATGACATGGTACTAACATGCTGCCCATAGGGGGCACCTAACAGTTGATGACAGTGATGGGTGTGGACACATACCAACACAGTGTGTCATACCACTCAGGCCATATCTGCTACTCTTAGTGTCATATCATATTACTAGGCTATGGGCCCTGAGCAGCCATATGCCCAGGCCAGATGTTATCCCATGTGTATGCAAGGCAGCACAAAATGCCCCCATCCATCAGGGACACAGGCTGTATCCCAAAGGTGTATGTGTAGTTAACCATCCAGTTTTCCAGGCTACATCTTCAGAGGTGGAAATAGCTACACTGCCTGATGTGGATAGGGTGGCCATTCCACCATAGGCTGATTGTGGGGGTCACTCATCTGAGCTGCCAAGGCCACTTCATGTCACACACCAGGTTAAGGGTGTGTGTGTGTGTGTGTGTGTGTGTGTGTGTGTGTGTGTGTGTGTGTGTGTGTGTGTGTGTGTTAACAGAGTGCAGCATGACTTGTACTTATGCAGCAGTCCCAGCAATGTGGAGCCTGTGAGTGCCTTGCATGCCACACTGAGGTCACCCATGAAGATTATGTATGAAACTGGATAGAGGTTTGGCTTTATGACCTATCACTGTGAGGTACATATGTGATGGCCTGGTATTCTCTGTTGGGGAACCTTTGCGATGTCCCAAGCTGTTGCATGTGCTGTGTGATGTGAATGATGAGCAGTGATTTATAGACATTTAGAGTCCTCATTGGTGCGGGATGTGGGAATGTTTATACTCCATGCCCCATGATGACATACCCTTATCATACATCTAATACACTTAATTTTGATATGATATTTTGATATGCAATATTTGATTGACATGTACTTAAAATTTGTGCATCTGATCTTTTATGTATGTTTATATCATTGATTAATATTAATGAGCTAAGTATTTCATGTTTAACCAATCAGTACTTTTTGATGTGTATTTAAAAGCACTGCATGACTGGCTCTACATTTATACACTGAAGAAGGCCATATTGATTTTTGGGCCGAAACCGGTATGTCTGTGAGCTTTTATGCGTTTTTGGTAGCTTTTTATTAAACTACCTTGTTGAACGGTTCACTAGTTGCTGGCTTTTTTCCTTTACTTGAATTTTCCTTTTGCCGTGCAACTCCTTACGTGCAGGGGACATCATTGCAGTTACACGTTTACTTACTTCCTGCTGGGGGAATGATGGTGGACTGTGTCGGCGTATTTCGCACTTCGGTTGGTGTACAATACTAATTGCTCTATTTTGTGAACTTTATTTGTTAGACCTTTGGATATATTATGCCATACACGTTTAGATGATTGGTTCCTGAATCCGGACTACCACAATATTAAACAATTTAAATCTAACGAGGCTGGTGATGTACAATTTGAAGCCAACCCCAGAAAGGTTCGCAAATGTGATGTGGTGAGTTGTTACTTGTCGGCCATTCTTCGAAGGGCTCGTACATGTCAGGTGGTGAGTCGGTATTTATCTGCATCCAACATTTTCATTTATGGTGCGGAATTGGCTTATATAAAGAAAAAGAACGACTTAAATCCCTTTCTTAGGACTTTTTTTGCTTGGGGCAACTGTCGTATTGAATATTGAGACTGCTACCATTTCAGCAAGATAATTAACTGTGACGAGAATTATCAACAAGCTGAAGTACATTTATCTTCATTTTTACAAAGTGGCGGGTGTTGATTTCACTCACTTTTGTGACTATTTTTTCATCTTTAATATATGTGCAACAGCTCATGTTTACTTTGGATAATTTTCAGTAGATTAGGTTGTGTCTCATATTATCTATTACACAACAGTGAATATCTATGTAAGGCTCTAGGGAACTGCGATTTATACTGGACTTTGGACTTTGGACTTTTAACATACATTATACATTGTTTGGAACACGAACAATTTATGATATTCATTGTGTATGTTATTTCTTTTTTTCTCTGGGTGACACCAATATAAATAGGTCATTATAGGAAGCTGTTTTACAACGGACAAATGAGAATACTGTTCCAAAATTTGGTTTTTGAGACAAACCTTTTTTCTTTTCTTGGAATTACGGTTCATGCTCAAGTAAGACAAGCATTTGTTGTAGTTTATTCTCATATCCTTGTTATATCATTCTTGAGATAAAATAGTATACAGGGCCATACTATTAAACACAGAACAGTTTTTTCTGAATATCTTCTGTGTATTCATGGTTAACTAAAGGGCCTTGAATTTTTCTCATAAATTACAATTATTATATCAGGATCCTGCTATATAAAAAATTTTTTTGATGTCTAATTATATTATCTTAAGTATAAGTGCATTATAACATTGACAATCGATACACTTATTGTTTCATGTGATTCTGATTGTTATATCCAACAATTAACAGCAGTTAAGTTAGATTGCCTGAAGCACATGTGAGGTATATATTAGGCAATTTAGCCATTTTTATACAACTGTAGTACCATAATTTACTATTGGTACATCCTTTATAATATTGGCAATAATTTTTGAAACAAATATTCTTTATATTGAATGAATAACAAGTAACATTTTTGAGTTTATGGTCTATGTATTTCCATCTAAAGTGGATGCTTTTAATGCAGATCCTCTCAGAGAATATATAATCTTGAAATACTTGTCTCACGTAGAATCAAGGACAGAATGATTTTAGGTTTAGTTTAAACCTTTGTCAAACTAAGGTATAACTATAATATAGGAGTTATCTTTTGAGCTGATATTTCTTGATAAGCATATTATCTAACAAATTTCTATTTATACAATTTACTATTGGGTGTGTGAGACTATTTTGGAACATAACATTGCATATTCCATTTTGAAACCAGGGCCTTTAACCTTTATGTATTGTGGTTCCCTAATACTACCAGAGTCGAATATTACACTTTCATTTTTACCAAAAACATATCTTTAATTGTTAATTCAGTAGTTGTCATTTTCGGTTGATGCTGTTCTTTATGCACATTAAGAAATAGAATAGCTACAACACATTCACATTTAATTATATTACAGTGTCTATATATGGGCTTAAAAATTTTTTTACCTCTGTGACCACCAAACCAACAACTTTATTTATATTTTGAAGCTGAGGATTTGTGTGCCAAATATTTGACTTAATTCTAATTTCCATTTTCATGTTTAAATACCATTATTGTTCTGTATATGACGTGGCTTAGAGGTGCATTTGGCACCATCAATATATTGCCATTATTGTCTGATTATTATTAGAAATATATACAGGACGTGGTCACATTTTGTGAATCAGAGAATTTATTATGGATCTAAACAAAATATTTTTAGATTTATCAGCAGACAAGGATGACCTTGCACCATTTGGTATTGGCAACAATTCAGTGGGTTCTGAAAATACTAATTCTTTGAATCCGAAACAAAAATGTGAAAAACATTTTGCTGATCTTAACAAAAATATGAAAAGTCTAAGATCTTGTGTTTGGCACCACAAACTACTAAAAGCCTATTTGACTAAGGGCATTTGCCCAAGGGGTCTCAGGGTTAAAATTCAACCGCTGGTGGCAGACCCAGATGAGAGTCTTATTAGTGAATGGTCTTCCATTCAGCAGGAATGCTCAATGAAGTTTGTAAGCTCATTATCAGATTATTACACTAGGACTATTGACAAAGAAACTAGTCAAGTGTTAAAATCTATTGAGGAATGTAACAGCTACCAAAATGAATCCTTCTTCCCAGACTTACTATCGAAACTCAGTATTGAATTATTAAACTTTGATAACATTCTGAAGGAAAGAAAGGTCAAAAAATTTTCACGTGATCTTTCTGACTATGAGAAGGGTCAACCTTTTAAAAATGTAAGACATGTTAGATTTCAGGAGGGACATAATAAAAATAAATATACACCCAACCCAAAAAGGAAACGTCCGCGTTCTATACTTAAAGGATGTGGCAGTAATAATGAATCAACCGACTATGACAACTCATCAGGCACAGATACGGAGACACAGTCCACTATAGATTCCCCCACTCCCAAAAGGAAAAACTATATACCCCCTTTAGGGCACATGGAGGGAGGAGGGGAGGGAGGAAGCACAAGAAAAATTACAAGTCTACAAAACCTGATGGAAATACTGACCAACAAATAAATAATGTATACAATATTTCAAACACTGTACTTACAGATGACCAAATTTCATTGTTAAATAAAGGATTATCTTTCATTCCCGGTTTTTTTGTGTCTGAGGACAATTTTACACAAGACCTGTTCTCATTTTGTAGACTAATCAATCTAAAATTATTTTTCAGGATACAAAAGATGCTGAACAGTCACAAACAGAGTCATTTAAATATCATACCTCATTGTTTACACCCCCCATGCATCCAACTGTTAATTTATTCTTGCACAGTGTACTTCATGAATTACATTTTCAGTACAATCACTGTTTACCAATGGCTAATAATATGACTGATGCTGAAAGGTCTTGTTTGGAAGAACTAGTACGTAACAAGGATCTGGTCATTATCAATGCAGACAAGGGAGGGGCAGTGGTGGTGTTAGATTGGATCCAGTATGATATGGAAGCACATAAACAATTAGATGATGTGCGATATTATACAAAAATGCCACTGGACCCCACTCCTGTCTTTAAAAAGAAATAGATGATTTCTTACATTTTGCTTATGACAATGACATCATATCGATGAAAACATTAAACCATTTAACAATCTCTGACCCCATTAGACCATACATCTATTTTCTACCAAAAATACACAAAGATCTTTTGCATCCACCAGGGAGGCCCATTGTATCAGGTATGGGTTCATTAACTGAGCCATTATCTGATTTTCTAACTATGCATTTGAAGCCTTTATTAAGATTTGTGAGGTCAAGAATACAGGACACCACGGAATTCTTGGGCATTGTTAATGATATGCAGTTAGATTCAGACTGGATACTCTGTACTTTAGATGTATGCTCCTTATATACCAATATTCCACATTGGGTCGGACTAGATGCTATTGAATTCTGGCTTTATCGATCAAATATGTATCAACCAGGATTCAATACTTTACTATTGAACTTGACTGAGCATGTGTTGACAAAAAATGTCTTTCTATAATCATGAATGTTTTCTGCAGATCAGAGGAACAGCAATGGGGGCCTCCTTTGCCCCCATTTATGCTGATCTATTCATGGCGTATATAGAAGAAATTATGATATATGATGACACCCACAATTGGTTTCTACCTGACATTGACATCTGGCGAAGATATTTGGATGATTGCTGGATGGTTTGGAGATCAGATGTTTCATCTCTTCAAGAATTTATGGATTATTTGAATGATAATAAGTGGGGAATACAATTTACCATCACACATGATCAAGAATCTATAACTTTTTTGGATGTTTTGATAACAAGAAACATGGATAATACTTTAAAAACTGAAGTATTTAGAAAATTTCCCCAATATAACACTATACTCCATGCCTCCAGCTTTCATCCAAAACATATCGCCAGAAATATTCCAAAGTCACAATTCATTAGAATCAGACGCAGTTGTTCTGACAATACTAGTTTTGATCACCATGCTCAGGATTTGTGTAATAGATTTCAGGACAGGGGTTATAAATCAGGGTATGTTACAATGGCACATAGCCATGCCTCAGGCTTACATAGATCAGAGCTTTTGAAATACAAAAAGAAACCAGTCAAGACCAACACAGTGCGATTTACAACCACATATGGAAGAAATACCAATAATTTTACTCAAATTATCAGGGACAATTGGAATATACTAGATGCAGATGCTAGAATTAAGGCAATCATTCCTAACAAATGTTCATTTTCCTTTCGTAAAGGAAAGAACCTGGCAGGATACTTTAATCACTATAAGCATCATTTTGATTCCTCTTTAACACAGGTTTATCAAACAACTATTTTGGGGGATAAACTTATTGGTTCTTTTCCTTGTGGTCATTGTGTGAATTGCAAACACATGATAAAAACCAAAGAATTTACAAGCAGAAATAGTAACAAAGTCTTTGATATTCAATTCTTTGCCAATTGTAATACTGATTGGGCCATCTATATGGCATGTTGTACCTGTCACTCATTTTATGTTGGGCAAACCTCTCGATCAGTTAAATTAAGGGTGTCCGAACATTTGAGTGACATTAGATGTAAAAAATCATCCAACGCATTATACAAACACACACTTGTACATAATAAGGCCAAATTTCATTTTACAGTTATTGATAAAATTATTGGTGACAGAACCAATAAATGTGGCTGGCATAGGAAACTTGATATGAAAGAAAAGAAATGGATCACCAAACTTGGTGCACTATTTAGTCCAGGTTTGAATGAATATTTATAAATATATCTGGTCTAACATATTATATATATCATACATCTAATACACTTAATTTTGATATGATATTTTGATATGCAATATTTGATTGACATGTACTTAAAATTTGTGCATCTGATCTTTTATGTATGTTTATATCATTGATTAATATTAATGAGCTAAGTATTTCATGTTTAACCAATCAGTACTTTTTGATGTGTATTTAAAAGCACTGCATGACTGGCTCTACATTTATACACTGAAGAAGGCCATATTGATTTTTGGGCCGAAACCGGTATGTCTGTGAGCTTTTATGCGTTTTTGGTAGCTTTTTATTAAACTACCTTGTTGAACGGTTCACTAGTTGCTGGCTTTTTTCCTTTACTTGAATTTTCCTTTTGCCGTGCAACTCCTTACGTGCAGGGGACATCATTGCAGACATACCCTTATGTATGACATGGGCCATGTAGAAGGTTTATCTTACAATGGAAGCAACATTGTGTTGACATGTCATGTTGCCAAAGAGTTGTGTCCACAGCACACTGACAACTGATTGCATGCCTAGGATGTTGTTTGTACTGTCATAATATGTGGTGACATCACTCTCTCCCTATGTGTCTGGCAACAGTCATGTTTCTGTGTGAGACCCTCCTAGGCAGATGTCCAGATCAGTAGGGAATCTGGTGATGGTACACAGCATGCAGTCATCCACAGACATGGTCAGACATCAGCTAATGGCTGTTATTGGTGTCAGAGCCATGGCCTCAAGCTAAACACCAAAAAGTGTATAGTCACCCCCTTTGGCAAAAACAAAGTGCCCACAAATTACCACATAAGAGGTAATCCATTAAGTACGGAAGAAGTAATTAGGGACCTGGGGACCCAAGTTGATAGCAATCTCTCATTTGACAACCACGTGGCCAAAGTGGTTAGAAAAACATTTTATATAGCCCGCCTAATCATGAAGGGATTCACATCTAGATCAGGAGAAGTCATCGTGCCTCTTTACTCATCCTTCATCAGGCCCATAATTGAGTACAATGCCCCTTTTGGGATGTACCTTACCAGACACCTGCAGCAACTGGAAAGACCCCAAAAGTACCTCACCAACAGGATCAAAGGGCTCAAACAGATGCCATATGCTGCCCGGTTAAAGAAACTCCAACTCTACTCAGTGGCATACCGCCTGCTCAGAGGCAATCTGTGCCTGACGTATAAAGCCATGTCCAACCCGGAATTAATGGACATGCTGCACCTCAGAAAATTCAAATCCCATCGAGCTACGCGCTCAAGAGACTTGAACCTCAGCACTGAAATAAATAGGACATGCTGGAGGAACAGATTCATAACCCAGAGGCTCCCTTCACTCTGGAATAAAATCCCAGTCCAGGTTAGGCAGAGTCCCTCATTGACTCTTTTCAAGAGGAATCTTGATGAGTGGATGGGGGATTGTAGGTTTACCCCGGGTATCACTTCTGTGTCACTGTTAGACAGAGGCACAGCATACTAACCTCAAAAAAGGGCATAGCAAAATTAATTTAAAATGGGTGGCGAAAGCCAAACACACTCTGGCTAGGTATGCCCTAGGGCAGATAGCCTAGTATGAACCTATGAACCTATGAACATGCAATTCAGATTGGCACATCACACTTAACAGAGGCCCAAACATGGAACAACAGGTTATACACCTACTTATGGGTGAACCGCATGAGATGCATTTCCCTATGTGGAATGGGTGAGTCATGTCAGTGCACTGGTGTGCTAACTTATGGTAACATATGGTGTGATGCATACTTGGCAGTGTATTATATCTATGATGGCCACATGGGCTATACTGTCACATAGTTTGCCCAGCTCAAGGTAGGCATTTTGCAGTGTCACTACCAGTCCACATCTTTGGTGAATGTATAATCAAGGTCACCTGAGTGTAGCAGACATGAACACTTCCTTGATAAAGCCTATCTGTCCATAATGGAGTGTGTCCAGGTTGCACATGTCCTTGTTAATGGGGTTCACTTGAAACTGTGCTATAGCCTTGCAGAATAGCCTAGTTAGGCTGCTATGTCTATCATGTGACTGAGTGGGGGACAGGCCACTTTAGTCTAAAGGGCTGACAGTGGCCATCAATGAAATGATTGGAACAAAGGTGGTAGTCAGTCCTCCTTTGAATATGGTTCCTTATGGTGTTTCAAGGTTATGCTTGGGGTCATGTAGGAAGCATCCTGTGATGTGATAAGCTCCCATGGCAGATGCATACCATGACTATGACATGGCATTGATGACCTGTTCACCACATATAGGAGACAGCAGATGTACTGTGGACATCCTGATATACTCATGGGGGAAATAGGGGTTTCAGCCTACACCAACTCTGTCAAGCATCCGGTATGCAATACCAACAGCAGTGGTATAGCTGTTGTCCCTGAGCATCACAAGTGAGCAGGTGCAACTGCTTCCTGTGCTATTGCAGACATATGTGCAGTAGGGGAGATAACTGTGTGTAGTGAATGTAGGCAATGTAGGCTCTGTGTTTGTTGGGCAGATTTGCATGACAGGTCCAATTCTCTTGCACACATTAAGGAGACAGTGCTCCAAAATGGGCACCTGCCCTACTTCATCTCAGACACCTGTATGTCTTCCCTGTACTGGACATAATGTATTGCACATGTCCACCAGACAGGTGTACATATCCTAGCAGAGAATGATGTAAGCCTGTTGGTTATACCTGACTATATGCATCTGTACAAATGCACATATAGTACTTGTGCGTATGTGTGCAAATTGGTGCCAGTTCTTGATGTTGGTTTAGGGTCTGTGAGGGTGTGTATACCCCTCCAGGAGGATGTATTTCACATTGGAGGTGTATGTATGGCTGTCCTAGGTGGATGGGTATTGTGGGAGATGGTGACTGTAAATATGACTGCATGATGGTTGCTTTACCATGGAGGATGACACTGTAGAGGTGTGGCAGTGTTAACCCATGTTGTGTAATGTCAACTGCAATACACCTTCACCTCATGTGGGGAAAGCCTCTGGCCACTCCAAGGTGTTCATACATCCACTGATGATGGCTTACTGGCCATTTGTGTGCTGGCATAGGTAAGTCTTACAATGTATGCTAGGGTCATTCAACTGACCCAGGTTCAGGGTACAGACCCAACTCTGAATAAAGTTGATGAGGTCCATATAGGCAGAATGGGCTTCCTGGTCACATGTGCCAGTAGCTATCTGTGAATTAAATAGGTTAGTGCTGACAATGGTGAACTGCCCCTGCAGTGTCCCCTATGCATCTTACTGCCTGTACAGCGTGAAGGTGTGTATGTGCCTAATATATACGGAAACCCCATGTCCCATGGCATTACTGGCTACTCTTTGGCTTCTGCATGTATAATAGGATGGTTGACCATGTAAGTCGGGGGTGCTATCTGCATGTTTTAACCATGGTCTGTGTGACTGCACAGATGACTGCAGTTCCCAGGGTTAGAAATGCTTGCAATGAGGGCAAAGTCATGTCTACACCTCTAGCGTTTAGCAGCATGCTCTTCAATATGTGCTGCACTGACACTTGTGTGTTGGTAGCGATAACTTCACCAATGTTGCTCATAGAGACACTATGAGGCTGGAGGGAAACACTGCCAGATGCATGAAGACCTATGAAGATAGATGGAGGCCACCTCTTGCAGAGCATCGTGGTCTGTTTAACACATCATCCTGAATCACAGGTACTGGAACCCCTGGAATATTGCAGGAGAAATGTAGACATGTTAAGGGCAAGCATTTCCTGATTGTATTGTGGCATCCTTCTGGGTCACAGCATAATGCTGCATAAGGCTACGGACATACCTGCCTCGGACACATAACCTGTGCACACACTCATGTCTCACTCCATATAGCCCAGGGATGTATATGTCAGGTCAGACACACCAACATGTACTGTGACAGACCTGACAGTACCTGTTGGTGAGAGATAGCAGTGTGTATGCAGTTATGGCAGAGTCTGTCACTTGACACAAAACTAACTGTGACCATCCACATACACAGCTAGGTCAGAAGCACACCAGTGTGTGTCTCGACTGGAGTTCCCTATGTGTAACATGTTTGAAATGGGCTGATGCCTGTGTGGTTGTGGGACACAGGTGTGTGGCCATGTGTGTTATATGGTTATGGCTGTGGCGTTCATGTGTGTCTTTGCCTCAGACATTCCCTTTGTTTGTGAACGCATATGTTGTCACTCACATACTCCAACTTCACATGTATCTCACGGTTGTATAGTACTAGCAACATTAATGGGACATAGCTGCACCACATGTTGTTGGGGCCTGTCCACAGTGTGTCTCTTGTGGTCTGATTGTGTGTTGTGCATGGCATCAGTCAGAAGGTGTGGTCTGTATAATGCCTTTGTGGCACCTCACCTGTGTTTTTGTGTGTGTGTGTGTGTGTGTGTGTGTGTGTGTGTGTGTGTGTGTGTGTGTGTGTGTGTATGTGTGTGGATCATCAAACATTATAGTGCAGGAATTAATCTAGTCATGTTATCTTCTCCTCATAGGTGACCAAGGGGGTTGGAGTGTGTCCCCCTCACAACCTGATGTCAGAGTCTCATTGGACACTGATAATCATGGTTGCCATTATGAGGCACTGATGGGGTTGTTGGGGGCTCATCTGTCCCACTGGTTGACATCCTGCTTTCACACAAATGACCTCACACATAGTCAGTATGCCCACGCATACCCAGTCCCCAGCAGCCACAGATATTGGGCAGTTGGAGGGTGGTGGCATCAAACAGGGTAGTGTGGCAACTATGGCATCTGAGGCTGTAGACATTAGCCATAGTTAGAGAGCTGGTGAGGTCCAACACAGGCAGAGTGACAGGGGAGCTTGAATGAGGACTGCTGTCCATCCAGCACATCCAGTCACAGCATGTGTCACCTGATGCATGTTTTGGTCCATTATGGAGGCACAGGCATGTTGTGAATGGTACACCAGATGGATGCTTCAGATTATGGATGCAGCACTGCCTAGCATTCATGACACCCTTGGTGATGCCTTACATCATTTTGCTGATGTAGTGGATAGACAATGGGGTGAGATATTGTTAGCCCTTAATTGTGCAGTGTCTGTGCTTGAACATGTGGCAGGAGTAGGGCATCGGACACATGGATGTAGATTAGCAACATCAGCTCAGAGCCCACATGGCCATGCATACTCACACTACCGTAGTGGCCACCAGCACTAATGAAGGAAGGGTGCTCTCCACATCACAACATGGCAGGACATAGGCACATGGTACTGGGTGTTCCCATGAGGGACACAGATCCAACAGACACCAGTCACTATCAGGAAGTAGTACCACATCTGGTCTTGGGCATGGTGGTGCCAGTGCCACTCCTGGCAGTACCACTTCCCATATTTGTGGATGGAGATGGTGAACTGTACATTTTTCCATGTACGGTCCACAGCTGTCCAACATACCCTCATGTAGGGTTAGCACATGGCTTGACTGTGTGCATGTACACACTTACACAAGACTGTCACATGCAGGTCACTGGCAGATGCACACAGCTCCTCTCCATGGTCCAGCTGACCAACACCTCTCCAGACACACACACACACGATGTCAACTGTATGGCACATCCTATGCCTTTGGCAACCCAACACCACACCCTGTGCATGTGATGATACCTGTGCCACATCCCTGTTATCCATACCATTGATGCAGGGATATGCTAATATGTGTCTGATGCACGGGGTGAATTTAGTACTGGTAATTTAATTTTGTAGTGCAGTGGTGTTATGCCCTGTAAGGTGTTGTCTGCTGCCAATTGTCATGCATACACATCAAAGTGTATGCACCTTTGTGCAATGATGCTTTATTGCTGTTAGTACTGCTGACTGACTGTTGTCTCACAGACCTTATTTTATTTCTGTTCTAGGTGTCTGTGTGCATAAGTTGTGGTGAGTTGCTGCCATTACAGAAGCTCAAGATTGCAGGGTGGCAACACCGACACCTTTTCATCTCCAAGGTATGTGTGGAACAGTGTGTGAGGGACAATGGGGACAGACAGTGTAATCTTGCATGCATATTCCTTGACACAGCAAGCTAGTCCTGATACATGCCACCTGAGTGTTCCTTAGCATCACAGGTTCATTGTTACAGAGGAGGTTACTAGAGTACTGGACCTGGGTCCCATATTTCACCCACAACACAATCATCAATCAGCACATGTTGGCCATGGCATTGATAGACACATGTTGGAGCCCTGGGAAAGATGTTTGTTTTTATTTCCCATCCACTCAACCTTGAAGCAGTTGAAGAGGGTCTGCATGGTACTGTGTTTGGCATGTTTGGGGAGTGCATTCATGAGAGGGAGCACCCTCTAGTTGACAAACGTGTCTCTTCATCAGCATTTTGTGCTGTGTCATATGTGATTCAGGCCTGTTGTGCTGGTAATGTGTGCATGGTTATGCTCTCATATATGGGGCAGCTGTTGAAGGACTGATTACAACATTGCCATCTAGGCATGCCACAGACAGCTGTGGACAACCTGACCAATAACCACTGTGGCAGTACTGCTTAGAGGCTGTCTGCATGGCACAGATTTTGAGGGTCATGGATGACTTTTGTGGGTGCTAACATAGCCTTTACATTTCCTGCAGATGGCTACATAGGTGCATAGCAGACCAGCCATGCTGCTAATGTATTGCTGTACTGACTAAGGACTATTCAGAGGTAATGTCCAACTTTTTTCTGAATGCAGTCCCTTTACCTATGTGGTGAACCACATACAAGCCTTTTCTGACTACTGCCACTACTTGTTGCCTGAATGCAACATTGTTAGCATGCTGAGTACCCAGGTCTGTCATCGCAGTATGTGGGTTTATAGGGTTGCTGCTGATGTGGGAAATAGTAGATCCATGTCCTTGCTGTATGGTATGCTGACACTGTTGTCTGCATTCAGCTTGAGGCCAGGACCTTGGCACCATTCCATGCCCACTGTATGGCCCACTGCAGTGTATTAACAGCAGTTTGTGGCTCAATGACAGACTGCACACTACTTACAGTTGACACAGCCTTAAACAGTACCTGCATATATGTGTGGTGGCAGTTAGCATTTATGCCTAAATACATGTGGGTCATTGAGGGCAGCAGGTAGTCACCGAACCTTCCATGTCTACATATTGCATGCAGATAGATGACACAGATTGTGGTTGACACCTTATCAAATGTCGACTTTGGGACACATCTTATAGTAACGTGACAGTTGGGAGAACATACCATACCCACGGCAAGTGCAACACACAGGATGTCCTTTGATTTGCTCATATGACAGTTTCTTTGTGTGACATTACCTTAGCTTACACTAGATGTCATAACATTAAGGTGCTTCTGATGTATAATAACTGCTCTATGCAATTATTAGACAACTTCATGAAATGTTTGTTGTCCTACACTCTGGGGACCTTTGTATTGTTTGGGTTGTTGTCACAGGTCACACATTGCCAAACATGGACTGCAACCCACAGGGTGGTACAGATGGTGGCCATACCTCTCACTTCTACATATTTCTGCAGAATGTCCAGCTGTTTGCCACATATTTTATTTCCGTTTGTCATAACATTGTGGTTTTCTGGCAAATTACTGGAAAATCATGAAAGATTAACATTAGAGATTAATGACAGATATTGTCATGCCACAAGCCATACCCTTTGGAAAATGCATTCAAATGCACAACCTGTTCTGGTATCTACTTTCCATGCATGTCACAGCAATATGTCAAGGTTGTGTTCAGTGTTTTGCCTTTGACCCACTTTTATGTATGGCTTTAATCAGATGTCTTTCTGTAAGAGGTTGAGAGGTATGCTGGTGGCTGTAACACAGTTAGACTGCTGCAAGGGGATATATATACATACACACATACACACCCATGGATGACCTGCGTTAGTTGACAGTAGAACTTCTACCTGCCTAGGTTTCCATATGGATAGTACTATAAATATATAACACAAGCACCACAGAGAGACCATAGCTTTGCAGTGCCTGCCACTACTATTCAGGTGGGTGATAATTGCAGGGGTTGTTAGGATTTCCAATGGGGGGATAACAGGCCTTTAGCATGGTAGAGCCACCTCAAACACGCACACACACACACACACGCACACACATGCACACACACGCACACACACGCACACACACACACACACACACACACACACACACACACACACTGCTGCATGGGGACATGCATTGGAACACACATGCACACAGAGTCGACACTTTTCAGATTAGAACACTTACCTATCTTGTTATGTACAATGCAGACCAACATGACTATTGCACACACCACAGTGCCTTTGTGTCATAAAATGTGTAACTGTGCATCTAAGGTAGATAACATCTGTAGGGGCTCTGAGTAGGCTGGCAATGGGGGAGTTAGGGTGGAACAGGTATAACCATCACATGCACACAGACAAGACAGCCACAGGGGATATGCATACAGAAATACAAACAGTCACACAGTTGGCAATACTCAGATTAGAACCCCCTACTTATTTACTTGTATGTACTATAGTGCTATGTACATATCACATGCACCATGGACATTACATGCCAGTGAAATAACTCAAAACCTCTTACAGCAATTAATCATGGGAATGCCTTCATGAATGGTAGGAGAAACCACCCAAAATAGGGACACTTCTCACATATTGCTCTTAGAAACCTAGGCAAGTGATAGGGTAACATGTTTTGCATCAGCATGATGGTTCAGAAGGGTGTGACATCTGAAGCTGACATATCTGTCACTATTTGTGATGTCAGGTCTCACTGATTTGCCACTGATGTGACATAAAACCCCATTGTTATGAGACACAGACCACATATATGTTGCAAACATCTGGACATTCTGCATACATCTGTACAGATGAGTGGTATGATCTGTAGACTTTAAAATGGTGTATCTAAGGTGGATGACATCAACAGGCCCTTTAAAGTAATGCTATGGGGAGGGGCTCAACAGGCCTAAAAATGGTATAACTAACACACACAACAGCCACAGGGATATGCTTCCCACCCAAACACACGCACACCCATACACAGTTGGTTGTATTGAGATTCAAACCCCTACCTACCTAGTTGCATGTACTATAATACTACCTACTTATCACATGTACCACGGAGCTTCAATATATTGAAAGTGTCCAACAGTGGATCTAAGGTGGATGACATGAACAGGGTCTGTAAAGTAATGCAATGTGGTTGTAAACAGGGTGGTACAGGCCTCAAAATGGTATAACCAACACATACAGGGGACATGCTTTGCACACACATGCAATCACAGCTGCCAGTTTTGAGATTAGAACTCCTACCTATCTATTTTTCTGTACTATAGTGCTACATGGTTATTGCATGTGCTATGGAGATTATATACCTACAGACTGTCCAACATTGCTTCTAAGGTGATTGACATCATCAGGCCTTGTAAAGTAAGGCAATGGGAGGTTTACTGGGTGGAAAAGGCCTCAAAATGTTTTAACCTAGAAGCAAACACACACACACACACACACACACACACACACACACACACACACACACACACACACACACACACACACACACACACGCACACACACACACACACAGTTGCAAGTGCTGAGATTAGAACCCCTACCCAAATATAGTGCTACGTCATTATTGCATGCACCAGAGATCACTTACATGTGTGAAGGGTGTCCAAAGGTGCTTCTAAGATGAATGACATCAGCAGGCCTTGTAAAGTAGGGCAATGGGAGGTTTACTGGGTGAAAAAGGCCTCAAAATGCTTCAACGTAGAAGCACATGGTTACCAATACTGAGATTAGAACCCATACTTATCTAATTGCATGTACTACAGTGCTACGTACTTATCACATGCATCACAGAACTTATATGGGTGAAAAGTGTCCAAAGGTGCTTCTAAGGTGAATGACATCAGCAAGTCTTGTAAAGTAGGGCTATAGGGGGTTTACTGGGTGAAAACACTTCAAAAAGCTTTAACGTAGAAACACACACACACACACACACACACACACACACACACACACACACACACACACATGGCAGGTCATGTGAAATTACAACCCCCACCTCACTACTATTAGACAGTGGAGCTCACCTTCGTACTGGCAGATGCCAGTGGTTACAATTGGTGTGCAAATGTCTGCATCAGGACATCGCTCTATGCCTTTCAGGGTATCTCTTTCTTTGTACTCCTCTCTCTCTCTCTCTCTCTCTCTCTCTCTTTCTCTCTCTATCTATCTGTCTGTCTGTCTCTCCCTCCCTCCCTCTGTCTCTGCCTGTCTATAGCTGATATATTTGTATATATTACCTATATATATATATATATATATATATATATATATATATATATATATATAAAATCACACTCAACAGATGCAGGTATATCACATATGTGCCACCTCCAGATAGCTTAGGGTAATCCTGTCTGATGGGGGTGGGGAGAGACAGTTAAGGCATACATAGCTGTCTGTATGCAACAGTTGTATAGTCAGATGTGGGTTTCAACATGGACACATGGACGATTATTTTCTAAGTGTAACAGCATGCCCAGTATGACCTTCAACAGTCAGAGTTGGACTCCATTCCAGAGCTAGCTGTACTCTGGTACAGGATTTTGTGTGCTACTGCTGATTGCCTGATGAACCTGTGTAAACAGTTGAGCACCTCATTGATATACTGGCTGGGGAATCTCCCGGCTGTGTGCTATCCTTATTAACTGAGTCATATCCCAGTCTAGGTACAGAGTGCATTGGACTGAGCAGAACTTTCCATAATATGTGTGGTATATTCTACATAGCACTGTGATTCACTGGTATGTCAGTGGCAGATCAGTATAGATTAATGTGAGGGAGCACTGACAGACATTTGTTTACTGACCCCATACACTGCAGGGAACTTTGTTACAGCACAAATTGTTCTAGTGTGCTGATTCTATGTTTGTCTGGCCAGTGGTTCCCCTTACCCTTATATGTGTCTCTTTGTCTTTCTGTAGTCCACTCACAGCCTTTGTCCACAGTTTCTGCTGTTATGTATTTGTAGTTATGGTGTGAGTGGGGTAGAAGTTGTAACATCACATACAGGGCTACAGACTTCACACCTCTGACTGTACCTGTTTAGCAGGTTGGCCATCATTGTGCCCCATATATCTGCTGTGGTCCTCAGATGGTTTGTGTTGCACTGTTATTATAAGGCTACATGTTGGCCATATGTCTCAAACTCTTACAGACAGACATCTGGACAGGCCCATATATAACAGTCAGATACAGGCCCAGACATGGGGCAGGCTTTTAATATTGCTCTTCAAAATGTAGACAGTTGGTAGAATGGTTTTGTATTAGCTTGCGTTTACTTATGGATATGACATCTGCATCTCAGCTGTCTGTCATTGATGTTTTCAGATCAATCTTTATTGGTTTGCAAATAGTTTGGCAGGCACATACAATGTTATGACAAGCAGAACAGATATATGAGGCATACGTGTGGACATTCTGTGACATCCTGTCATTCCAGGGGTATGGATGGTGCCCTATGACTTGTTGTCACTACTGACACAGTAACATGGCAGCCTTTATATCCTGGCACTTGATTAACTTGTCACAACCTGCTGTTCTACTAGGCATTCTGTAGGTTACTCCGAGCTGTCTACTGTCCATATGTGTGGCCCCCTGTCCCTCCATTGTCCAGCTTTCCTGCAGTAACAAATATTGACTTCTGGACAGTTTGTACAACTCTACCATTGGTGTAGCTGACATGCAAAATAGTTGTCATGGCCATGCCCGAACCACAGTCCCTGACAGCCACAAGACTGTACCTAGACCATTAAACCACAGCAGCCACCAGTAAATGCTGCCTACTTCCTGACACTATTAATCACAAACATACATAGCACATTGACTCCTGCATATTGTAGAAATGGAACAAGTTATCAAGTTGATTCCAACAGCCCTGGAAATGTGTGGTCTGCTGCTGTTACCTTACAAACATAAATGTTACTGTAGTTGTATGGGAACACGGGTGTGTTGAGGGGAGGGAGGGCATACCTCTCAACTATACACATCTTCACATATTTTAGGTCCATTTTTCTTAAAATTGTGGTGGTGTAGCAAATAATAGTGAAATCATTAAAGACTGATGTTAGAAAGTAATGACAGACATTTGAGCTTCAGACATCTTGCCTGTCTGAGAATTTATGCTACTGCAACACCTGTTATTCTATCAACTTTATATGTTTGCAAGAGCAATATGTAAGACCTGTTCCTGTTTTTGGGCCTCTGCCCCACATTTTTTATGGCTTTGTACAGATTTCTTGCTGTAGGAGGATTAGAGCTATGTATGGCACTCCAACATTGACGTCCATGATTTGCCTTTCACTCCAGTGTTTGTAAGTGCCTCACATAGTGCAATGGATTTTGCTGGTTTAAGGCCTACTGCATATTGTGGGGCAGCCAATATTTGGGAGACAGTTTCTGTTGTCCCACATAGCTGTCCATCATCTGCAGCTATCCTGGTAACCCACTCCAATCCCATGCATTTATGCGGCAATAGAACACATATGCTACCACAGTCTACTTCCCTATTCATTTATTGTTAATGAGAATGACTTACCTTATGCCAGTAGCAGTTAAGAGGACAGTGCTTCAGGGCTAACTGTGTCAGATGCAGGCAGTACACAGCCTATAAATGGTAAGGTATAGGTAGTGTGATGTGGCTGGCATCCATTTTACTGTGTGTATGTGAGTTGGAGTGAGGTATCAGTCCCTGGGCCCCTAGGGTGTCAATGTGTGTTCTACACAGTGCCTCTTTGCCAAGGCCAGGGCATACTGGGCATACCTATGTCTGCTTACAGGGAGAGGCTCAGGGAGTTCTTCCTCTTAGTCCCCCTGTACCTGTGGGAACCTTGGCAATGGTGGGGGGCTGTGTCCTCCTTCCCTGTGATGTTCCTGCCACAGCTGTTTCCACTGGATCATATTGTGTAGCATGGTAAATACTATGAACATGTGTGCACATGAGGATGGAGAGTACTGCAGGCTCTACCAGATATGTCAAGGCAGCAGAACCATGGCTTGAGCAGCACAAACACATGCTCTGTGATGTTCCTAGTTTACTAAAAAACAAAATTAGAGAAGAATTCACGCAGTAACACAAAACAAAATGATTAAGTGCTTTTCGTTTATTCCAGTAAACAAACTTCTTCATCTGAAGAAGTTTGTTTACTGGAATAAACGAAAAGCGCTTAATCATTTCGTTTTGTGCTATTGCATGGTTTCTTCTCTAATTTTGTTTTTCAGTAGTCTGTTTTTGCCTGTTCAGTTTACAAGTATGTTCCTAGATTATGTAGATGCCTCATTATGGAGTTCTTCAGTTGGTATGTGTGCATTTCTGATGGGTGTCATAATCCATGGTTCCAGTACGTAACCAGCATCCCCCACTAGATGCCCATATGGGATGTCCCCCCCTGGCAAATGCCTGGTACAGCTATGATGCATGCCAGACATGGGAGTCATGATAACTGCCAGGGCTGCCAGAACACACACTGATGACAATGCCCCTGGCATTGCACATGACCTGGAAGTTGATAGAGTGATACCCCTTGTGGTTGAAGTAGACTCTATCCTCCTCACTGGGTGGTGCTTTGATGTGCACATGAGTGCAGTCTATGGCACCCAGTACCTCTGGGTAGTGTGCTACATGGTGGAAGAGATGCATATTGCTGGTCCTCTCCTCAGGGGTGTTGGGGAAAGAAATGTGCTCACTGGCATCTGTTAGCATGACATCCAGGAACTGCTGTAGTACCCTGGATGTAGATACCTGTGAGATCCCCACAATGTCCCCAGTAGGTCTCTGGAAAGTACATGTAGCTAGAATTCTTAAGGCTACACATACCATTGTTTCCACTAGGATGGGTTCCCCTCTGTTGTTTCTGAGTCTGAGGTGAGGCCAGCAGAGCTCAGTGAGTTACTGTAGTATGTCCCTGTCCACCCTGTAGTGCTCTACTATCTCTAGCTCATATAGTCCCTGAAAGGGTATCTTGGGCCTGAACACTCTTCTCCTCCTCAGTCTGGGCCTATTGTCATCATCATCATCATGACTGACCTCAGCTTCTAGTGCATACAGATGTAGCAGAGCACAGCAGCCCCTATCATTTTGTCTGATAGCATTTCCAAGTGTGTATTCCAATGGTGCAGAGTATGTGGGAAAAATCAGATTGTAAGGTGTGTGCATACTTTACACTGATGTGCTGCAGATGCAGCCTGTGCATTAACTGACTATGATACATTCCACCTGCCACCTATATTATTAAGGGTTTTGAATGGGCCAGTGTCAGTTGAACAGGGCTTATAAGGCAGTTATGCTTGATTGGCATTCCCAGGCTATTTCCCTTTTTTTAATTTCTTCTACTGCTCAGTCCTGCAGACCACCATGCAAACCCATGGATCTAGTGTTAACATTGCTGAGCAGAAAGGGCCCTATCCTGTACATGAGCATGCTTAGCTTTTCTTTAACCAGCTAAGCACAGCTTAGCAGCCTCAGACACCACCCCTCACTTAGCTGTGCTTAGATGAGTGCAAACAGGAGCTGCTGATCTCCAATGTGCTTACACAAACCCTGACACACACCCTTTTCATGTCAGCTGTCTCTTCTGCCTACACTACCATGCTTCTAGCCCTTACACAGTTAGCACCTGCGGGGAAGGTGGCCCATTTTGGTATTCAATAAACTTAGCTCATTTACATACACATAATTGCATATGCCCTACTACACCAGAGCCTATGTCCTTAGCAACCACTATAACCTGCCATTGTATGACTCTGCATGCTGGCCAGTATAATGGGAAACTTCAATATAGCTTTAAATATCATATTTTACTATTTTAATTTTTTTTTTGCAACCTAGTATGTTTGCGCATCGCTTAGTGCCACTTAAATGTGACATATGTGATAAAAAAATACTTTTAATTTTTCAAGAATAAAACAAAACATACACCATCCAAACACAGCCAACAAAAAAAAGTATATTTAATGAATGTAACCACTTTCATGTTGCCTTAATTCACATGCTTTCAACAGAGATTTTAAAGGTACATTCATATTTCAACCAGGAACCCTATGCACCTGCAGGGTAGTAATACATCTGTTCTCAGCTACATTCACTTTGTTCACAATATCACCACCTCTAGGGCTCATACCAACCACCTGTAACACTACGAAACTAAAATCTTGGTCACTAAAGTCAACAATATGTCTATACAAGGCACTACTAAGATCACCATTCCTAATGTAGCTAATATACTTCACAATACATTCTTTAAGCATGCAGTTGGTTTTTCCTACATAAAAACATGTACAATAATTACAGTGAGCCAGGTAGACTAAGTTCTTACTATTGCAATCTGTGCAAAAACAAGATGTAAACCTATACCCATTAATGGAATGTACAAAAGTTTTCATGCCAGATATATGAATACAAGTCATATAAGATCCACAGGGGAACATTCCCATCTCCCTATCAGAAACATAGGGTCCTTTCGTTTTAGGTCGATAACAAAGCTGACGTTTAAGAAAGGGATAATTTTTAAAACAATAATTGGGGTAAGGTCCAACTACCTGATCTGTTTTATGTACAGAAAGACACAAAGTCATAAAATACAAGGATTTGCAGGCAGAAATAAGAGCAATGTGAAAGAACGATACTAAGAAAGTTGCAGTACTAGTAGGATCAACAGGCCTAATAAAAAGTAATGCACAGTCTTATTTGCATATGCTACCAATGCATGTAACTTCATATGAGTTACAGGAGTCATTTCTGGCCACATTGCGGGTGCTGAGAAGAGCACTTTTGCCTATCATCCGAGATTGAAACAATACTAATGTCATGAACTTTAATCATACCCTGACATAGAAATGAGTTTGATACCCATCACGGTATTAAAAACCCAACCGACTTGGAGAAATTAAACTGAGTGATAAAAATATTACAATGCAGTATAACATACACAATTCAAAAGTTGGTTTTGTTATCATCAATCTTTGGAAGAAAGTGTTACAGCTTATTGACATTTATCAGATGAATCTTCCTCTGATTGTTTAAGCTTGAGATATTTCATTTTTTTTTTGTTAATTACATCTTTGATATCTGGCCTTTATAAATATTGTATATAGTTATTTTTTCTTTGTTTATATTTTATCTTTTTACTATTATTGTTATAGTATTACAATGCCTTAATATTTATTATTTATGTTAAAAAAGAATTAATAAAGTTTCTTTGAGTAAAAAAAGAAGCTAGTTTTGACATGTAGATGTAAATGGATTGCTAAAATACACATATGGAAAAATAAAATGTTGAAATATATACTTACAAAATGCATAACTGTCCATCATATGTGTGCTAGCTGCATATGCAGATGTTACATGCTTTACAATGAGTAATATTTAACAAGAGACTGTAGCAGCTTTGCACCTTTATAAAATGAGTGACTTCTCTAGTGTTATTAAATAGTTTTTCTCTGAATGGTGGGTCATACCTGAGCTCCATAGATGTTTACAGGGAAGTGATTTTCATGTGCTAGGTGTTGTCTTGGTAAAAAAAAAAAAAAAAAAAAAAATAAATAAATAAATATATATATATATATATATATATATATATATATATATATATATATATTTGAATTTGCATTTGTTAACTGGAAGTGTCCAACTGGACAACAGAGCATTTTCAGCAGAGGCCTGGGGAGGAAAGTTCCAACATACAAAGTTAGACAGAATACTATTCATAATATAGGACATAAGTAATAAGAGTAACAATATGAAGAGATCACTGTTGAAAGCATACAACATAAAATCTATCATATCAAAAACATATAGAGTTACACAGAAGTACATAGTGATGAATCAGGTCACTTAAAACCTTCACAAGTTAAAAACTATAGTTTCTATGCAATATCTAAGGTAGCAGGCAGGTAAACAATCTTGCAGAGGTAAGCATGACTAGATTTAGAAAGGCCTCATTGGTTGTTAGCATAGTACAAAACCTATGAACCTTTGAACCTATGTCACAGCAACAGATAATATGCTGTGATTACTACTAACACCCACTGCCTGCAGGAATACATGAGTTTGGACACACCTGCAATGTCCATGTAGGCATAGTTGCCTACCTGATCTGTCTGAGATGTGCATACTATCAGGATGCGGACTGCATGCCTGACAGAGCCTGACCTTCCAACATATCAAGCGCCATGCCCTACCACATTCTCATTGATTTGATTCCCTGTCATGCTGTGTGCATTGCCACAGCCCTGCCAGTCATATGTGGTGCATTGGTCACATTTCTCTGTGTTCAGCATGCACTGCATTAACTAAAGGCCATGGCAATGCCTCTTATAACTGTTATAATTAGGGCATGCTACTTTAACTTGGACGACTAACTATTATATATATGTGTAATTCTCTGCAAAGTGCTGACTGTTGCTCTTGCTTAGGTCACTGTTTTTTTCTGGTGCTTCTGCATTCCACTAAAGCTGAATACAAAAAAAATGCATCATCATCCCCTTTGGGGAAAGTGATGTCCCCACAAATTATCACATTAATAGCAATGTCCTAAGCACGCAGTCAGTCATGAGGAATTTGGGCAGCCAGATTGCTAGCAACCTGACTTTTGATCACCATGTTGCTTCCATTGTACGGAAAGCTTTCTACATGGCCCACTTCATAAGTAAGGGTATCTCATCCAGGGAAAATGAGGTCATAACATCCCTGTAGTATTCCCTTATAAGGCCCATTATTGAGTACAACACCCCATTCAGGATGTACCTCACAAAGCGCATGCAGCAGCTGGAGAGACCACAGAGGCTCCTCACCAGGAGAATCCAGGGCCTCAAAAATCTGCCATACACAGGTAGGCTAAAAGCCTGATCCCTCTACTCTGCTTTATACAGACTCCTCAGAAGTGACCTCTGTCTGGCATACAAGGCGATCTCGGACCCCACCTTGACAGTACTGCTCCATATCCACAAGTCAAGCTCCACTAGGGTAACCCACACACATGGCATCAACCTGGTCTGTGACATCAATAGGACTTGCTGGCAGGACAGATTTGTGTCCCAGAGACTCCCTCATCTGTGGAATACACTCCCTCTCCACGTCAAGCAGAGAACCTCTTTACCTGTTTTTAAGTGCAACTTGGATAACTGGATGGGAAATAGAAAATACATCCCTGGGATTCCACCCGTGTCCCTGCTAGACAGGGGCATTGGGTGCTGAATTGTCTATACATGGGCTAAACTTTAGGCTAGACTAGGCTTATAAGGCCTCAGGGCTAATAGTCTAGTAACTTCCTATGATCCTATGATCCTATGATCCTATGATATGATCAACATGTTGCCCTGGGACACCACACAGTTTTATATGTCTACTGTGCCCTTCCTTATCCCTTTACTATGGCATGTAGCAGCTGCCCCAACTGCACTGTACTGTTGCATAAACGTAGAGGGCCTGGGAAAGAATCATGTCCTCATGGCCCTTGTGAACCACTACCTGCAGTTCCACAATACCCTGTAGTCTACCAGGCAGAAATATCTTCCATATTGTTACTGCTTAACCAACAATATATATATTTTTAATTTTACTAGTTACTTTTATGCCAGATAGTGATACACACATACACAGAACTGCTAATGTTTTTCTCTTTTGTGAGGCTCTTTCATTCTATGCTTCATTCATACTCATACTCTAGGCCTACCTCTTCAGGTGGTTGTGAAAGTCATCTATTGAGGAGCAATTCTGAGGCATCCACCTTGTCCTCAGAAGGTCCAGCACAGAGAAGTGTCTGTTATCACATCATCTGGGAACACTCCCAATAGGTTTCAGTATGTTACCTGACAAGAGATGGAGGATGTGCTGATGTCAATGGTGGACTGGTTGCTTGACAACTGCACTGGCTGCCTGTGAATGTCATTTACTGGTAGAGTCACAGTTCTGCATGGCCCTGGCCAGCATATCAACAGAGGTAGGGCTGACCTAGGAGGACAGTTGCAGAATGGACAGACCTCTAGCTGGGTGAAGCCCTGAGCAGTGGAAAGGGAAGCTATCACCCCCTCTCCATTTCTGTAATCATGCTTCTTACTTTCCATGTGTTACAATTTCCTCACCAATGTGTAGTCCAGTCCCCCTAATCACTCATCAGTTGTTCCTACCTATGTCTGTCTGGGTCTGTTCACTGTGTCACCCCCCCCCCCTTTGTGTCAGAGCCACCCCTGTTGATCTTTGTTTGTCTGTCCCTGGTACCACTTTATACTGTCTTTCATACCCACTTTTCCCCTTACTATCTCACCCTCTACCCTTCTAAAAAGGGTACCGTTCTTTCCCATCACTACCCCAGTTTTTCTTTCTCCATGTCCTTCTGTGTGTTCCTCTGCTTGCTCTTCCCCCTTTCTGAGTATCCTAAACATTTATTTCCTGACATTTATATGACATAAAATGGTAGGTCATTGCTGGGAAGCCTTATTATGACTATTAGGGATATAGCTGCTTATGGATGTGCATGTGGACAAGTATGAACATGGGTATGTTACATGCATAATACCAGGATATAGGGATCATATGACCATTGTTGTGGCATCTTCCTCTTCAAATGTCGGTGCAGTTTTTGCTAGCAGATTAATCAATTAGCTACTTATTATTGCACTAATTACTTCCTATTACATTGTTTATTATCTTTAGGTAATTTCCTACAACTTTGGGGTGAGACGTCCTGCAACTTTTGGTGTGAGATTTATCTGTTACACAAGTAATGTTTCTATATTGCTGGGATTGTTTTTCATTTTAGTACATATTACACTGATAAATGTTGTTAAGGTGGATGTAGGACGCTGTTTCAGTTTATGTTAATATTTATTTTAGAATGTCTAGCTTCTTTGTTTAATAATGTTTTAGTAGCATTACTGGTAGGATTACTTGGTGTTTATATCTTTGTATTACTTTGTGTTTACATCTTTGTAAGGTATGGTGATTTTAAACAAACAAATAAAAGGAAAAGCTCATAGTGCTAAAGAATAGAATAAAAATTCAGTGTGTTAAAATCAACTTTAAAACAGTTAACAAATGCCTCAGGAGCAAAATCAAATCCTGCAGAGCTAATTATGAACTAAAAATGTACTCACCAGCAAAAGAACTAGAACTGGAAATATAATATTGTAAGAAATAGCATCTCACAAATTATACTCTTTAATACTGTTTATCGGGCCTATATTGAAACACTGAATGCTGAAAACAGCGAACGATGTTTCATCAACATATTTTCAGTGAAAGCTGAAAATGTCGAAACCACAGAACAGTGATTTCTTTCCTAGGGAAAGAAATCGCTGTTCCAACCCCCCCCCCCAAAAAAAAGAAAAGAAACATTAAACACTTCTAAACACATACACACATACCCTAACCCTAATTATTCCACCCACAAAACCAGTAAACAACTAAATACACATATGCATGTAACCCAACCATACAGCTAAAAAAAAAAAAAAAAAGTTAACATTTTAAAAACATATGCACTTACTTTAACCTGCACCCTAACCCTAAGGTCAGTAACTCTCACACATTTACATAAACAGTTCCAAACACATACACACTTACCTTAACCCTAATTTTACCCCCCCCCCAAAACAAAAGTAAACAGCCGAAAACACATACACACGTAACTCAACCATACATCTAATGCAAGATAAAAAACAGTAAACACTTGCATACATATGCACTTACCTTAACCCGCACCCAAACCCTGAGGTCAGTAACTGTTGCACATTCATGCTCGGGAGCTATACTGGACAAGAGACCACACTACACTGTAGAACACGGCAAAGCAACAAAGCGGTCAAGCGACTTCTTTCCCAGGGAAAGAATTCGCTGAACAGCCACTTCGCTGTTTTGCCTGTTTGCTCTACATATGTCAACGAAAATGCATTAGACAAAATATGCTTTTGTCATTCTAATAGGAACCCCTGTTTATCTATCTGTCTGTCCTTTGTTAACCAGGTTAGTAGCCTCATTTCAGGGGAAACCAGAGGTGCTAATTTATACTACAATGGGAAATTTGGCCTCAGTATTAGGGATCTTCCCCTATTATTTGCAGTAGGGGACAAGATTGGGTGTTACACATCCCGGCTTTCTGTTTCCAGCCCAGGCATGGAGGCAACCAGGAGGAACAGGGAGAAATATGGCTGCTAACAGCCAAGGAAATTTGGAAGTTAAATGTGTTGAAAATGAAGAAAAAATAGTAGAATCACTACCAGAAATGTCTTCAGGCAATGTGGGAGCAGAGAAAACCTTGTCTACTGATGGTGAGGAGATCAGGAAGGAGATGGAGCTAAATGTAGTGGTGGAGATGGATTCAGAAGAACATTCCCAGAAAAAAACATGTTTGAAATGGCAAAACGTGTTATTTCAGTCCTACAGTTGGGAGGATTGTGGGATGAGTATCTGGAGAAGCTAGTTAACCAGAGTGAGCCAGAAAGTGGTACTGCTATATCCTGGATTGACATTATATAAAAAATAGAAGAGGGAGAAAAAGAGAAGAAAAAAGAGCCAGAGAAGGTTACAGAAAAAAGTCCTATGCTCAAACTGTGGAAGAAGGAGCTAAGGAAAAGACAGAGATGAAGGGAGTAAAGAAAAAAAAATGTTTGTTTGTGTGAGCAGTAAAAAAGAAAAAAAGAATAACAATAATAAAACAGCACAAAACATGTGGCTTATTAAAACCCAAATTTATTTTACAACGTTAGGGCTTTTGTTTAATAAACTATCAAACTTCTTCAGATATTCTCCTAGTAGAAAACTCAAACCTTAAATGATATTTACAAGTCCACCAAAAAGTTCAAAAACCAAAAATGATGTGAAATCAACCCTTTCTTAAAGACATATACATACTAGATCACTTGCATTGCCATAAATATCTTCTTAATTAATTTAAATCACAACAATTATAAATCATCACTTCAACTGCATATTAAATACTTATAAAATGTGATGTTATCTAATTAAACGAAAAACAATTGCATTTGTCAACATTGATATCACATCAGTCATTACAAAAACTGATAAAATTAGCAAGTATAAATTAACAAAAAATGAACATTGATATGCTTGATATCACAATTGATTTACCTACTTAGTGTCTTCAATTTTAAAATGCTATTAATTGAACAATACTCATTAAGCCCTGGCCATACATGAGAATTTAACAATTGCCATGTTAGTTTACTTCTCTCTAGTTGCAGAGACCATGGACTCCCCCTAATGTTCTCATTTACCTGCTGAATGACACAAAATTGAAAAACATGGTCATGATAGCTAGCAACATGTTTGGTAAGTGCATTAGCTAAATTCAATTTCCTTATTGCATACTGGTGCTCACATATGCTTTCATTAAATGATTTCTCTGTTTTGCCAACATAATAGGCAGGACACTGTTTACATGTGCTAAATAAACAACCTTTTTAGTTTTACAGTGAAACCAGCCTTTTATTTTATACCTTGTACCCCTTATTTCAAAATGTTCACCCACATATATGTGGCAACAAAAATTCCACATTTTTTCATACCAAACTGCCTGATATTATCTTTTGTCTTATTAATGTCAATCAGATTTTTCAAACTAGTGTCTTTTCTTGACACAATTTTGAACCTATTTTTAACTTTTCTTTAACTTGTCTGCCTTCCTCTACCAGGTTCTTCAATAGTATAGCTTTAATCCCATAATAATCTGTGGTAAATATTGCAATAAAAGATGTTGAATCGTCATATTTGTTCTTATTTCATTCCATAACAGTTTTATTGTTGACATTATTAAGAATAGGAATGAAATATCCACTCTGCCTCTTAAATTTGACTTCAGCATACAATTAATTCAACATTTTTGAGGATACCCTCTTACTAGAAACATTTCTATCAACTTATGACATTCATCTTCAAAGTCAAAATCTAAACTAACCATAAAAAAGAAAAAAAGGCCTGGACAAATATACGGTATGGGAAATGTTATTGCACCTCTGGGAGTAAAAGCTGGTAAGATCTTTCATTTTAATTAATAAAAAAACTTTTTGTGACTATTTTTTTGAAGTTGTCTAGTCTATGGAAAACATTTGGGGGCTATGAGAAAAAGAAAACAGACTTTCTATGTTCAAAATATGTTGTGCAAGCCTTTTTCAGGCAAAATAAATCTTGATTCAGTTTAGAACTGAAGTGGGAGCAAAAGAACTGAGAAAATATTTGTTAACAATATGTAAAGAAGTGGTGGATACTACTAAAATCTATGATGAAACAGGATTATGGACTGGGGGTTGGGAATGTGGAATAATTTAAAATATGGACCATGACAATGTGATACATATACCTAGATTATTAAAGTGCATGGCAACAGAAGTTTTGTGAGGTACAGAGGACAACCAAAGGCTTATTTTTGTAGTAAAATTGATAATTTAATTAATGAATTTGACAAAAAATATGTTATTTATGTTGTCAGACAGGTCATAGAAATGTTAAGTGAAATGTAAAAAATATGGTAATACAGGACATTCATGGTTAGAATGTGAGGTGGAAATATAACCAAATGAGAAAGAAAATGGAAATGAAAATGGAAATGAAATTATACAAGAAAAAAGAATGCTATACAAGAACACACAACACAACAAGAAAAAACATAGAAATTGTGCTTAAATTTAAAGTAAAAGACAAAGAGAAACAGAAAGAAAAATAGACAGATGAAACAAGTGAAGAAGAGTTAGTGTGGCATATAGTAAAAGGCAAGAAAAGTTCAATAGGAAATAGATTTAGGAAAAAAAAAAGAAAAAAATTAAAAATATAATGGTAAAAGATAATTAGAAAGGTAAGGAATAAGAAGATTATTCTACTAACTGTTCTATAAAGTGGAAAATATTAGCTTTGGATGTGAAGAGTATGAAAAATATTAAAAGAAGAATTAGTATTTTATAATGATGTGCTGCAGTAGCTGCTCATGTAATAGTGCTAGAAGACAATAGAACGCTAACAGAAGAAGAAAGGATACAAACAGAAAAACTTTGGAATGGTACTGTTATTCAGAATATAGCAAAGAAACATGTTTAGATATATGTATATGTCAAGAAAATATAAAAATATTAGATATTACAATAGTAGAACTGGGCCAATTAACTGTAGTAGATAGAAGATGGAAAACATATATAGATTAATAGATTTATATGCATTTTTAACAAAAAAAAAAAGAAAGAGAAACAATGTTTAATAGTGTACTGAATTATGTCTGTGTTAACATGGATATAACAATGACAGTTGACTTTAATTGTTAATTTGAGAAATAAAAAGAATAGTTTGGATGTTAAAATGGTTACTAAAATTATGAAAATGGAAAATTAAAAATATGGGAAAATAAACACTAGACTTAAAAAAAAACAAATGAAATTAAGACTGGAATTGATTATTTTTTGATATCAGAAGGCCTAAAAATTAAACAAAAAGGAATGAAATATAATGGCCTCTCTGATCATGTGGTGATTTGGATAAGAATTCATGAAAATGAGGATTATATTAAAACAGGAAAAGGCATAAAAAGAATAAATTAAAAATAGATTCAGGTAAAAGAAAATAAATTACAGAACTATGGCAAAAACATATCAGTATGAGAGTTTTTTTATGAAAACTGGACAATATGGTGGATTCAATTCAAAAAGAAATACAAAAACATATTTTAGAGTGTATAGAAAAGAAAAGGAAAAAAGAAAAAAATGGAATACAAAATATTAAATCAAAAATATTTAAATACTTGATAGGTAAAAAATTGTTTTAAGAAAATAAAAAGAATTAAATAGAAGAAATCAGGATAAGGTTAATAAATTGTTATATAAGCAAAAATATTGCTTACAAGGGAAAAAAATAAGTAGCTCCATGCTTATTTAAGATAGCAAAAGAAGGAAAGATAATAAGAGAACTAAAAATAAAGAAGGGAAAAAGTTAAAAAAACAGGAGAAATATATGAAATAATTAAAGAATATGTATTAGAGTTACAATGTAAAAAAGAAGTTAACATAGAATAAATTTATAATGGTGAAAAATTAAATAAGGGAGATACTGAATATTTAGAGAGAAAAATAAATATAAGTAAGTTGCTTGAGAGCTTAAAAGATATAAACATTAATTCAGCTACAGGTTTGGACAGAATTGAATATAGTATGTACACAGAAATGTATGACTGGCAAACATGGTGTTTATAGAAGTACTGAATGAATGGTTAGAAAGAGGAATTAAGTACAAAGAAATTGGCACAGCTGTGATAAAATGTGTATTAAAGAAAGGAGATAAAGATGAAATAAAACATGCAGATCAATTACACTGAATAATGCAGATTATAAAATTTTAATGAGAATAGTACCTAAAAGACTACAGTGTAAAATAGAAAGACTATATGATCAGAATTTGTTTGGGAGAAAAGGGAAGGGGAGTCAAGACCTATTGTGGATAATAAGGGAAGTAATTGGTGCTATTATTAATAAAATAGTGGAAACAAAACACATGATAGGTGATGTCAGTGAGGCATATGATAATATTCAGTATAAAGCATTATGGGAAATTTTACAAGCATACAAAGTAAGTGAAAAATATTACAGGCATTTAAAGCAATATATGAAAATAATTATGTGAAATTGAACATAAATGGTTGGATTGGGGAAGATTTGTAAATAGAGTGTGGTATAAAACAAAGATGTTCTGCAAGCAGTATGAATGTTGCTATAGTCATGAATACAGTAGTAATGGAAATTAATAAAATGCCAAGTAAAGGATGATATAGAATAATGGAGGAGATACAGTTACCAATAATGTATACTTATGCTGATGATATTGTAGTAATAGCAATAAATAAAGTCTGGATGGGAAAAATTAATAAAAATTTGAGTACCCGGTTGAAGAAAATGTATTTAAGCATAAATAAATGAAAAGCAAAGGATTTGGGTATATAGGTATTATAGGAGTTGTGGAATATAATGAAAAGAGTACACATATTCTATGAATAGTATTTAGAAGGACGGAATACAGACATGAACAATGAGATAAATTTATTAAAGGAATCACAGACATGATCACATTCTGGAAGACATAGAGGTTTTCATACAAACAGAAAGCACATTTAATAAACACCATAATAATATGTAAAATAGCTTATACTGCAAATGTTTATATGATGGCAATGAAATATGAAAAAGAAATTATGCAGATATTTTTTTCATTTATTTAGGGGTCAAGCTTGAACCCGGTTATGAGGGGAATTTTGTATATGAAAGATGAACAAGGGGGATTGGGGCTAATAAATCTGATTGTGAATGCAGCCTCTTTAAGTATGTATAAAGTACTAAAAGAAATAATGAAAACTAATACAGATTTGACAGAAATAATAATGTATTGTAAATATTGAGAAATGTTGGCAGAAATGGAAATGAAAAAAAGAAGTAAAAGTGATTTTAATGAAGAAATGAAAGAATTATACAGTAAAATTGTATTGTGGAAATTAAAAAAAAGAATGAGATAAAAAAAAACAGAAAATAATGGCATGTTAACATTATGATATCGTTTTATTTGGTGGATCCAAAGAGAGATAAGAAGAAAGCAATAATGAGATACAGAAATTATAAAATAATTAAAGAATACAATGATTTTGGTTTTGGTGGAGGTTGTACGTAGGAAAATTATCATTGGGGCTAATAAACCATACAAGAGAAAACAGGATAGAATATGTAATAAATGTCAACAACTGGAAATTATACAACATGTTTTTTTTTTTTTAATGTGACAGAATTTAAAAAACTGTGTAAAGAAGTATGTAAACATGATTTGATTAAAAGTTATTTAAATTTTGAAATGTTAAATATGGATATGATAGAGTATGGGTTTATGGGACAAGATCCCGGAATGAAGCTAAGAAAATGGACAAAATCATATTCTATTTAACATGGACTATATGGAATGAAAGACTTAATGAAATCAGATACAATGGAAAATGGACAGTGACAAAAATATACTGGAAAAATATGGTTATGGTTGTTGGTAAAAGAGTGGGGGAATACTTAAAATGGAAATATAAATATACTGAAGGATGTTAAAATATGTAAATATTATAAATATGTAAATATGCAAAAATATGAATTGTATATACCTATACAAATAAAAACCCATACTCTTTTTTGATAGATGCTATGGGATCTTTTTATGTCCACCTGAGCTACTACCAATTCTAGCAGATGGGGCCTCAGTTTAATGTCTCATCTGAAAAAAGCATATTAAATCATAAAAGCTGGAAGTTGTTTGATATATTACATACCATTTCAGTACATAAATTATACTTTTGTTAATCACCATCATTCATCATCAGCCTCCTTTTTCACATTTTCTACATGGGGATGGAGTTTTGCATCAACTGTTACCAACTCTCTTGATTCAATACCACTCTCCCACTTTCCTCAACATTCATCCTGGACCATCACAGGTCTTTTCTCACATAATTTGTCCATCTCTTGCTTTCTTGTTTGTCCCAAATCTTCCTCAACAGATTGACTTCTACTGCATATGTGCCTGAACCATGGTATTCTGTTCTCTTTAACCTTCTCTGCAATTGGGACTCATTGAGCTTCTGCTCTTATGTCCTCATTTCTTTATTTGTCCCACTGTGTGCATCCTACCACCAGTATCAGGTATGTCATCTCCATCACTAGCTTCCTCAACTGCTCTGCCTTCAACGTTTATGTTTCTGTGTCAGACAGTAGCACTGGTTGCACTACTGTTTTGTAGTCCTTACTTTTCAGCGTCTATTGTCAGATATTACCCCCGACAATCTGTGATCATACAATTTTGTTTATATGTAAAACAGAAAGGCATAATGCTGCAAAGGAGAATGACTGTAGGCAAGCTTTATAGCATCTGTTTTAAATTGTAAAATTATACATTTTTGGCTGTTTATTTATGCCTTCATTGTCATACTATGCCTAGGTAGTACAACATTTCTTTAAGTCATATTTAGCTAAAAAGCCTTCAACAAACTTGAATGCTTCAAGGGTACCATCACAAAATGAGTCTTCACCAACATGAATTAGGATCTATAATTCTGAAGCAGAAAACCTGAGGGGAGATATTATAGTATCCCAAGTCAGTTTAAAAAATAAGTATATACATCTATAACTAGCAGGTGGTATGAACAATACATATCTTTTAACAGTTTCATTATTTTCAGAAAGTATTTGGATCACAATTAGTTTCTTTGCATGTTGTAAAACAGCAGAATTCATATAAGAAGAAGAAGAAGAATACTTAACCACCTATGACTGTATTCTAGAAGAAACTGTTCTCAGGATCAGCCAGTTCTTTATGATGAAGTCACTGTGATGGAAACTGAACTAAAGCTTGAAATCTGACCTATACCCTCTGACACAGGAAGGAAGGCCTCACATCCTTCATTAGCATACTGATCAATTGTCATTCAATAATATTCCTTCATCAGGCTTAGGAATCTGAACCAACTCTTGGTCAGAAATCTGTTCAGTAAACTCCATTATTTCCTGTGCTATAAAGTGACTACCTTCAAGACTGTCATGCACAGGAATTACCAGAAATAGTAAGGCGGTATTTTATTAACATTTATATTCATTTTATAGCATATAATAAAAGCTTTAAATCAATCTGTTATACTCTCCTTTTTCATTCATACTCAGAATTATTTACAAGATATCAGCCCAAAAGTATTTAGTGAAATAAGTCTATTTCTTTCATTCTTTCTTACTTTAATATTTATTCTCCACCCTCTACCCTTTCTTCCACAATGATCTTTTTATTTTAGCTGCTCTTTCCTTTTCTACTATAGGACAATAAAACCATAAGTGTCCACATATTTACAGTTTTTAATGAATGTCCCCTCACCCCACATTGGCCATTCCTTTGTTTGTCATAGTCTTGTGGTAAATGGTTTTCATCCCCACAGAAATAACATATTTTGGGTTGGCTTCAATACCTAGCAAATCCTCTGTTATTGTTCATAGTTGCTGTATTTGAAATATGTTGAATTTTCCCATTCTTAATCTTCGTTGTTATCAACACTTCCCAACCCCCAAGTCCATACATTTCTTTCATAAGATACTTTTTTACTTTCATGTACTTTAGAACATAGTAAAAGAAAAATAGTTTTAACTCATGCTCATCCATAACTAAAGTCCTAAATTGCACAATTATTATTTTTTTTTTATTTATTGTCCCAAGTAGGTGTTCCATTCTGCTACTATATTTCTTTTTTCAGTCTCAGCCATAAATGTTTCTAGCAAATTAAAGCTTTCAAATGTCACTTCACAAGAATGTTCAACTCCCAAATGAATGAATACTCTTGTTCCTTTAATTTTAAACCCTAGAAGCCAAATAATACTATCTATAATGCAATACCTGTTTACACTGCCATCATTTGTACTTTTTATTGTTACAGGTGGTAGTCTTCTCACTGGCTGTTGAGAAATGAGAAACTGAAAATGTTTGTCTCCTCACAGTTCCTTCTTCTGTTCTTCCTTGCCTTGCTGTATCTGCAGAACTTTTTCTTTCTTGTAATAAAAAAACATGTTGCAGAAGTAAATCCTTAAAACTGGCTACTCCACCAACCAAGAATGCCTCCAGTGTTTTCTCTTTACCAGTTGTTGATTTTGTTCTCAATCTCTCAGTTTCTTCCTCCTGTTACACTCTCTCCACCATGTCACTCCATCACACTTCTTCTCTTTCCTTTGGTACTGCTTACTTCATCAAATTTACCAGCACATGTCTCTCCAGTCCTCTAGTTAAATATTATTTCATCTCATCCTTCCTTCAGTAAGTTTTCTCCTGCACCTCATTCATTCTCTGCTGCATGCTCCTCTATCTTGGAATTCCAGGAACTACATCAGCAGTGTTTAGCACCACATAGTTGCTCCAGAGACTGCTTTACTTCCTCTCCTCCAAAGAGTAGGGGAAGATTCCAGATATACTGGTTAAATTTGCCCTCATCAACATGAACACCACCTTGATGGAGGAGCTATTTGGCTTAGTGGAATTAAACTGCTCAACAATGTGCAAATAAATAAAATTAAAAAATCATTAAGTAGTGATGTTAAATTGAATTGTACACTAGACATGCTGATATACTTATTTTATATGGAGGTATATAGTTAATTTGTGAACATTTAACTGTTTACCTGCATTCCCACCTCATTCCATTGCCACCTCAGAGATTTCACTCTAACCTTGCTCAAATTAGGCTACAGTGTTAAGGTGAAGTGTGGCAGCTCCTTTCTCTCTCCATCGCTGCCACAGTATTTGAGTTTGAATGTGAGCAAATGACTATAAGAGCTACAAGACACACAAGTCTCTGCCACTCCTCAACTGTCCCTATTTTAAGGAATTTTAAGAGAAATGTGATGGATTATGCTTTAAACATAATTGCAATTATTAAAATGATAGACTTATTTTACTATATAAAACATGTTTTTCTACATATTCTTAATTCTGTCATATTTTCAAGTTAATACTACTAATATTTTATGTTCCTGATTATTTCTGGAAGTATGAGGTTCAGAGCTCTGGTCCCTGCCTATGAGATAAAGGTATTTGAGCACCCAGGGCTCAGACACTTGGGTTAAGCCAGTGTAAAATGTATTTGTTGTTTTGTTTTGCAATGTGAAAAATTTGGAGTTTACATTTTATTGTTTGGAAGAAATTAAATTCCAATATTAGATGTGGTGACCTGAAGCTGTTAAAGGAATACAAAATAAATACTAATAATCTAAATGTTGAGATGCAGCAAAGAGCATAATATGCCGATAGCTATTAAGCCCTTATTAAAATGCAAACTCTTAAGCATTACTTACATGACTATTTATTGTTAGTAATACTTGTACTGAAGTGGCTATATAACTGGTGGGTTACGGAGATTCCACATTCTAATGAATTTTTCAATTCAAAGCAATGGAATTTAGTTTTGTGCTAATGGAAAGGTTATTTTATGAAGACATACTCATTTCTTTCAGTTTGCAAATCAGAAGAACCCTAATTTTGAAACTGTTTTGGAAAGCAAGTTATTTATTTAACATTTGTTTACCTGGGAAGTCTGACTAGGCTAGTTGCCTCTTTTCAGCTGAGACCTGGGGAGAAAAGCTCCACGTAAAACACCACATACATACAAGTACACAGTGTAGCAGCACAAAATTACACAGTATAATAGCACAACATTATACAGATCATGATAATGCAATCTATACAATGGAATACTATACAATGATGTTTAAGTAACATGCAATCATTTTGCTAAAAAATTATATACATTAGAATAGAAGGTAGGAAGAAAGAGTTTGAGGGTGGGCTGAGGTGTGAAAGTTATTAAATGAATACAAAATACAATTAAATCCATCACTGGTAATTGAAAAAAAAAAACAGAACAAAAAAAACCCTAAATTCATTATTTTGTGATGCTACCATTAAATATTACAATAGACAGACTGATGTACTTATTTAATATTGAGGAATATAGTTCAAATTTGAGAATTTACATTTTTACCTAACAATGACAATTTTTTGCACTTACATATACTATTTCTAGATTGCTATGAGAAAATTGAGTATTTTTCTTCAATTATACTGGCTTGAAAATAAGATCAACATAACAAATAGTTTTGCTGCCATTATGGTTATAATGATGTAGCAACGACTTCAACTTATAACTTTCTTGTAGCTGTCCAGTTTAGTCTAAGGCAAGCTTTATGGATTTGTCTTAGGTAAGGTACAATATCTCCAAGTGGTGTATACATTTTGTCATGGAAATGAGCATTTATGAGACTTAACTTTTTGTCATCGTTTTAAATTTCCTAAAGAATTCATTTCACTGTCTTAAGGACTAGCTATGTTCTTTATGAAGAACAATGTGTGAATTTTAGAAAGCATGTACATTACCCATGTATCTTCAAAATGAGTTTCAAAATAAAGAGCAATCCTGTCAAGCTGTTCAGTGGTATGGGCATTTCATACCAGCAATACTTAGTGCCAGTGCTAATTAACCTACAGCAAATGTTTGCTTTCCAGCCCTGTGTCATGCACTGCTGAAAGATCTAGAAAAAAAAAGTAACTTGCTTACAATTAAATCCAAAACAAAACCTGCAAAATGCAAACATCAGGCATTTTAGTACAAAGAAGTTATTATACAAATGGTACCATTACAAGCATAGGTATACAGTGCACTATTGTAACATTAAACAGCTGCTGACAGTTATTATTAATTCCATTAAAGTCCTGACATGTGATGAATTATTGTCACGTGATGAATTTTTGATGTTGTGATCAGAAGCTTAAGAAATAGTACAGAGACAGGAGAAGTGGTGTAACATCCAAGAGGTCGACAAAATGAGTAATTTGGAAACACAGTCTACCAATGATATACTAATCACTGTAGATAATTCATCAGCATTTAAAAGTGCATACTCCATATTCTTCATTTCCCTTGTTAAAGCTAATTATATTTCTACATATGCATCCATGAGTTATCATGCATTACATCATACTGATAACTGTAAATAAACATAGGTAAGTACTAGACTAGCTGGCCTGGCGGGCCATTTTATGTCTTCCTAATTTCTCTTTCAAAGATGAAAATCAAACCCTGTTCTTTGCATTTGTAAGGTAGGCACCTTAACCATTAGACCAACTTCCCAACCCTTATACTGCCCCAACAATATATAAAATGCACATCATAGCTATTTAGACCAAAATCTGAAATATTAGCGCACACTGAAAAAGTAATTTTTAATAATGTAATTTTTCAGTCTATAGATCTACATTTAACTTAGCAACATACTAGTAGTAATAAGATCTCTACCTCACATCCCCAGGGTCTGGGAGTCTATCATGAATTTTAGATACTGCATTTTTGAAGTTTGCATCCTCTCCCCTTGTCTGCTTAGGTTTTCTTCAGGTACTACTATCAAAAAAGAAAAAAAACATACTATTTGATTTGTTACAATAAACTGTCCAAACATGTTGTATTTATCCTTTCACGTTTGCCTGGGTTGTAGCTGAAAAGTATCTCCCCATATATAACCCTGATTTTTATAAATGGTACATCATTTCTAGGGACTTTAACATGACTATTTTGCTCATGATTTTAGAAAATTTCCTACTTTGCTACATCTTCACTTCAAAATACAACTTCAGGAATCATTGTTAACTGTTACAAATTTCAAAATTCTCTTTCATGCATAATGAGTGGTCACTGCTCTTTCTGCAACTTCAATTTTAATATTTTTTTCTTAGAAAAGTGTCTGCATTTTTTTATATGCACCTTACCACCCACCCTATTAATTACGTAGGATCTTGTTCAACTGCTTTATCAATTATATTAGCTTCGAGCTGTGAACTTTCTCTTGGCTTCTAGAAAATGGTTCTGTCTCCAACCTGTAAGTTTTGGAGCCCTTTGCAATTTATTTCAAAATATTTCTGTCACTGTTGATTCCTTTACAGCATATTTATTGCAGAATGTCAGTTCATAGACATCAGTAATATGGCCATGTTACATAATCTGCTTTTCAAGCCCCTGCCTTCAACAGATGAGTTGGAGCGAGACTGTGCCTGTGAAGTGCAGTATTCTTATTGTAGTCCAAAACTGTGTTTTGACAACCCTCAAAGCTTTTGCTATGGCTCTTTCTCATAAGATTATTCATTGCTTCAAGAGTTCTCTCCACTTATCTGTTTAATTGAGGGTGACTGAGTGACTCTTGAATGGATGCTATATATATATTAATTCCCACTCACACACAAAGTTTAAAAACCCTTACTTGCACATTTTTATTTATTTTATGTACCTTTTGTTAACTGGGTTATTTCATTGGTCCAAGGACTCTTTCCTGATTTGATCCAAGACACAAGAACAACAAGAAACAATAAATAATAAGCAGGGACAATGCATGTTCAGGTTGTGAGAGATACAAGAACAGACTTCTGGAAAATTGTCAGATATGACAACATCATAATACTTTTGATCTTCAAAAAATAAAATTAATTGCATCTGCTCTTATTCTGTGAGTCTGACTGTTTCAAGGACCTCCACGGGTAAGACACAAGCTTTATGTAAACTGGAACAAAGCTGTGCCTGTTCACCTTCAAAAATTGTAAAGAAAATGGCATGTTGCTTCTCCACTTGTTTTCTGAATTGAATGTGGTGTTATGTTGCCAGCTTTAAACATTAAACCCTGGACATAACGTATTTCTCCCATGAATGAAAAGTAAGGATAAATTTCCTTCCATGCTGATAAGTTTTGCTCAGACCATCTTTACTTATTAACATTTTTCAGAAAGTCAACTAAGTTTGTAGCATCCTCTTATCTTTTACTTACTTTGGCAAGAGCTTCATGGAAAACCTCAATTTCTGGCAAAATATCAGAGAGACATTCAAAGGAACGGTATTCCTAATAATGCATTAAAAGTCTACAATTTTAATATGTTTTGTCTAGTTTTATTTTTTAGAAGCTGACCACGTCCTCATCTGTTAGCAGTGGGAGGATCATTGCATATGCAAATCTTGTCTTTCTTTATAACTATGGCTGTTCTTTACATTTATTTTATTGTCTGCAGTTCCTTCTAGGATATGCTATCTCTTCCATTCATGATCTATTTTATTTTTGATTGCTAAACGTACTTTGCTAGAGACATGAGCTTTAGTCACAGTGTAGGGTCTGATTTCTATGTCTGTGAGCAAAACAACATATGTCTCTTTAACAGTGTGGTTGATTTTCACCACATGCAATGTTTGCTCTTAAATATGAATTCTGTTTGCATTCTTATCTTCTTAAAAAGTCACACAGCCCAAAATATTAGAATTCGTGCATGAAAAAATGACAACAGAAATCTTTAGCCTTGTACTTACATGGCTGATGTTTATTCACCTACTAGAGCCTCTGCTGATCAAAATAAGTCAAAATGTTGCACTGAACCTTTACCTTTGTATTTTGACATCTCAAAACTCTAAAATTACTTTCTGACTATATCAAATTTCACATTATTCCCATTAACTCTCAGTACCTATATCCACCAGCCTGTCATAACAATCATTTTACTTCAAAACAATTTTTTCAGGCTGACAGTATTAAATCCTTTCACTTCAAATGTGCCAAAATGTCTAAGTACACATTTCATTCAATAACATGAACACTCTTTTAAAAGTATGTTTTTGATTAATACATTTTAGAAAAGATTTTGCTTTCTAACATAGATTCTTCAGGATTGATTAAAAAAAGGACAACAAAAATGGCCAGATTCCAAAAAACATGCTCTTGGTATAAGTGACTTACTTTGGTGAAAGTCTACTCCTATTGGAAAAAAAAATGTGCTCTTAGTGTAAGTGACATACTCTGGTAACAAGGCCTATCTATAAAGCAAGCTTACACTGGAGTTAAGTCTTTTGGAATTTGGCCCAATGCCTGCTATCATGTTCATAACCCATGCTACTACAGACCATAATTTAAACAATGTAATAGTTTCTCTGATCTCCATCATCATTACATTTGTGGCACAGTGGGTGATAACTGCTGGGCACCGTTACCTTAAGGGTCTTAAATCAAAGGTAAACAGTAAGGTTAGAAATGAGCAGAAACTTCATGAGGGAGAGGTAGAGACTGGGCTGTTTATAACCAAGTACCATATTACTCAATAGATTTGTGACACTATGGTCTGAAATGTCAGAGGGAGGACTCTGGGAGGAGCTACATGTACCATAAGTAAGGAAATAGCAACAGTGTTCCTGTGAGGGAGATAAACACTTATCCCACAGACCTGAAGCTGCTTAAAGGTATCTATTACTGTCTGGAAGTGCAAAGTAATGGTAACTCCATTTATCAGGTCTGTGGAGAAGAGTAATGAGAAACAAATCAACTGATTTCTGGAGTTACAGTTCCCTTCAGTGCTGTTGGTTTCCTTCCAACTAGATAGTTTTGTCCATACCGTATGTGTTAGGGGAAAATTGCATCTGGCATTAACTGCTATTGCTAGAACACTGTATAGAAAAGAATACTGAACCTGAATCTAAAAGAATACTACATTTGAAATGAAGTTTATCTGGAAAAAGAAGTGAAGCTACTTTGCTGTACCTGATTTTTGTTTTGAAATTTCTTCTGTTTTATTCACTAACCATGTTGTTTTGAAATTTATCTTATTTTACTCATTTACCATGTAAACAAATGCACCTTAAAATGATGACATCTGGCTCCATCATTTATTCATTGCTACATTCATTTATTGGGCAAAACTGCAATCTTTCTATATATTTTGGCTTTCCCAATTCACCTTCTTTTCCTGAGTGATATTTCTCACCACAACATGGCTGACAAAATATACAACTACTACAGAAGATCATTTCCTGCATTCAGAAGCTTGGTAATTACACTGGTGTAACATACATTGTGTTCCCTTGAATATAAGCATGTTTGGGAACCATGATCTGCCCATGAACATACCACAGTTGGTAGGGTTGTGTGTTTGTCAGCTTCCAATAACTCTGTTTATGACTTCAATCATGATGGACTCCATGGCTTTGCAGATCAGACTTCATTGGCTTATTGGACTATATTTCCCATGGTGTGTTGTGCACCAACACTTGCGGGGGAGTGCCATATGTTGCTGTAACACATTCAATGGTTTCAGATCCTGTGGAGAGGGTGAGGCTCAACAGGCTTTTCAGGTGCAGGGTCTGTTTGTTCTGTAGTTCACTCATGACACATATAGGGAAACAATGTAATCCAATTGCTGCCATGCTTTCGGCTTTGGGGGGAGCTGTTTACCCATTCTACATGTGATATCTCCTGGTATGATGATAGGGCCTTTTGTCAGTGGATGACAGGATGTCGGCATTGTCAGTCAGGTACAGTTGGCCCTGACTCAGGACATATATGAGTGTACATGGCTATTTATGACATAGCTGAAGAAAGTGTCATGGTTCAGTCTGGACTTCTTCGCAGCTACTCTTTACAAAACACAGACAAACCTGAGCACTAAACCCCTGTTATACTCTTTTACACACTTACCACCCTACTGATCCTTTGTGATCAGTCAACAGAGTATGTCATCATAATATCCTGGCATGTCCAGGGGTTGGTTTCGTGTGTACTCTCCAGTCCAGCTGGTGAATATTGGAATTTTGACACAATGTCACAACTGCCTTATGTACACAGAAAACCCTCTCCTCCTCCCAACAAACTCAGATATATGTGAGAGATGCAACTATATAGACATACTCTTGACCCATGACTGGCACAGTCTATCAGGTGATGAAGGTAACCACACACACCACAAATCCAGTCTCACATAGACCTATAGTGACAGCGATCAAACTACATTATCACACATAAACATATTCAGAGGCTCCAAATAAACTGTGCCTAAGCAGCAGAGACCTCCAAAGCAGACACACAAACAACTGCTACCCCACTACAATACTGACATATCACATAGTTCACAAAGTCAGTGTGCCACACAGTCACTGCCCCTAGGGCTAAACAACACACCTAATACACTTGTAATAGGTGACACTTATTATCAGACACACTGATGTCCCACTCACCAGGCTGAACAAGGGGATGGTCACTTTGAGCTGTCTGTCGAGTGCCAGGATCTGCCACATAAAACATGCACTCAGGTCACTCCAAAGCAAGTACAGAAATGGCTCCATCATTGTCCATGCTGTTGTGAATAACCTCAGACGTTCCTCCCTGGACCACATGACATAATACATAGAGGAACTCTCTGATCATGTAGCCCAGGCCAGTATGACCCTGACCTTGTGTAGAATCTTACACTCACCAAGAATGATGTCACAGTATACAGACAAACTGATCACTTTTAACAGTTGGCTAACATATTGGTGTCATTCAAAGGGGATCCAGTGTCTGTCAGCCTGGGGTGACATGCTCGACATGCCACGTAGCTTCACTATAGACAGCTTGCACCCGTCACCCTTGGACTTTCAAATACTGGCTAAGGCTCTTGCCACCCCCATAGTGCCTTTTTTAAGTGAGGCTCAAAAGACAAACCCACCTCCATAGACATTACAGGGTAAAAGAAACTAAGGGTAATGCTGCTCAACACCAGATTTGTTACCCTCAAAATGCGCCCACTCAGGACTCTCCTCAGTATGGAGAATATCGATATCTGTGCAGTAACAGACACCTGGTTCAGGCTCCCAAATCCACACCAGCACTACCAGGTTATACTTCATACCATGATTTCTGACCACAAGACTCGGAACAGCCAACACAAATAGGGGGAGTATCCATATACATCAGAGATACACACACCTCCGGGTTAGTAGCACTGCACGAAGCATCGCAGACCATACATGTGCAACTACAGTGTGCAAAACTGCCTTTCAGTTTGTAGCCTGCTACAGACCACCCTCCCAAACTCAGGAACCACACTCAGCTTTCCTGGGAACACTGGACAATATGAAGGTCTCCCCAAACACCATTATACTGGGTGACTTCAAATACCCAAACATTGACTGGGGATACTACTCAAGCCCCAACACCCTTGCCCAACAGTTGCTACTATTTGTAAACTCAAATGCTATGGCACAACCGGTCACCACACCCACAAGAGGGGAAAACATATTGGACCTGATCATCACCAACATGGGGACTCTATGTTCCACACCAGAGGTATACCCCTCATTGGTAAGGTCAGACCATACATTTATCTCACTGGACATCCATATCCCGTCCCCACACCCATCCTAGGTAATCTTGGTGAACTTTTCAAAAGCAAATGTCACACTTCTCCAAACCAAGGTGGTATCCTTCAATGACCCTGGGACAGTGGTAAATATGGATCAGACCGCTGAATCCTTTACAAACGCATTCTATGGACACCTAGTGGACTGCATGGATTGTGCTATCCCAAATAACAACAAGACTCACTCCTCCAATGGCAGGGGACCTGTCTGGTGGACCCCGGCCATTAATAAGCTATACAATGAAAGGAGGAGGCTACTACATGATAGAGCACAATCCCAGACAGGGGAGGCATCTGTGATCTGTACTAGCAGAAAGCTACGATCACTCATGAATTAATCTGAGGCCCGCTTCTAATGGACAATTGCACCAGACACTTAGGACAATCACAAGGCCTTCTTTAGTTATGTCAGGAACCTGGGTGGACACTCACAGATATGCTGTGAGTTACTGCATACTGACTAAACATACCCTGAACCCACAGACATTGCCAACATCCTGGCAAACAGGTTCAGTGCAGATTGTCTCCCCCCCACCCCCCCTAAGGAGCAACTGCCCATCCCAACAGAGTGTAACCTCCCTGACATTACAAATGAACAGGTGAGTGCTGCCCTCCCCAAAGCAGACAACACAGCATCAATGGGACCAGACAGTGTCCCGGCCTGCGTCTTACACGAGCTTCATGACAAACATAACCCTCACATTAAGTCACTGTTCAATATCAGAGTTACTACAAGATATGTACCCAAGGAATGGCGTATAGCAACAGTGGTCCCACTCCACAGAGGTGGTGCCACAACGGCCCCCAGACAATATCACTCTATAAGCCTAACTAGCCTGTTCTGCAAAGCTATGGAGCATATTGTCATGGAACTCATACACATAGACATCGGGAACCTACAGACACTGGGTCCTACACTTTTCAGCTTTGTTGTGGACGGATCTTGCCTCTTGAACCTGTTTGTATTCTTTAAACAGTTACCAGGTCCATAGACATAGGGAAGGTTGTCCACACAGCCTACCTGGTCCTTGCAAAATCCTTCAACACAATACCCCACTCAGCCATTATACATAGGCTCACCAGCGTTGATATCGACACATATCTCACAAGATGGATTGCTAACTGGATCAGGGATAGCACCCACATGGTCAGTATTGCAGGTGCCATGTCTGACTATACACCAGTTACACATGGCATCCCACAAGGCTCAGTTCTGGGACCTCTCTTGTTCAGTATATATTTGTCTGACATACAGGCTAACAAAGGAGGAATATGGCTGACCATGTTCACAGATGACTGCAAACTGGATGCCATAATCAACTCTCCAGCTGGCACATGCATACTCAAACATGGTCTCACAGAATTGGATGACTGGTGCCAGAGCCATGGCCTATAGCTAAATGCCATTAGATGCATAGTCATCCCCTTTGAGAATAACAACATGCCCACACATTACCACATAGGTGGTAATCCATTACGTACGGTAGGAGTTGTTAGGGGTTTGGGGACACAACTTGTTCGTACTCTCGCCTTTGACAATCACGTTGCCAAAGTGGTTAGACAGACCTTCTATATAGCCCAACTTATCCCATATGGTTTCACATCTAGATCAAGTGAGGTCATTGTGCCCCTATACTCATCATGACCATGCTTGGTTACAATGCCCCATTTGGGATGTACCTTACCCGAAACCTGCAGCAACTGTTATGGCCACAAAAGTTCCTCAACAAGAAGATCTAGGGACTCACACAGATGCCCTGCGCAGTTCCGATACAGTAACTCCAGCTCTACTCAGTCACTTACCGCCTACTCGGATTTGATGTTTGCCTGCTGTTTAAGGAAATGTCCAACCCAGAATTAATGGACATGCTCCACCTCAGGATATTCGAATCCCTTGGAGCTACACACTCCAGGGTCATAAACCTCAGCACAGATGTTAATAGGGCATGCTGGAGGGACAGATTCTTATCCCAGAGGCTTCACTCACTCCGGAATGTAATCCCAGTTTCACATAGGCACAGCCACCCACTGACCACCTACAGGAGACATCTTGACAAGTGGATGGGTGATCGTATGTTTACCCCTGGGATATCTTCTGGGTCCCTGCTAGACAGAGGCACAATAGACTAAACGTAAATGGGCTATCTTGCGTGACCTACTATTCACAGGCACAGTGTACTAATCTGACAGGGTTGTGAAGGCCAAACACACTCTGGCTAGGCTTGTATATGCCCTAGGGCAGATAGCCTAGTATCAACCTCTGAACCTATGATAATGTTCGGGATGCACATTGTTTATTGATGATACTGATTGCAGTTTTTTTTTTATCTTCTTTGCTTTCCCACTTTCTATGAACAACTTAGGCATCTGCAGAACATATTTGATTATGACAGGATTCCACTATATTATATATGTGTCTGTTGTCATATAACTGTGTGCACAGGGCGGATTGCTGAATAGTGAGAGGTTCCTGGGTTAACACATGCAACTGCCGGATATGTGTGGGCCATTGTTGTACTCAGACATGGCCTAAGTGTGTGAGCATGCCCAGTTCGGACTTTCAGTGTTTTGTTGCCTGACATTTGTCTCATTTATTCAAGTGTGTGAGCATGCCCAGTGTGACCTTTCAGTATGTTGCTGTCTGAGGTCCACTACATTTGTTGATGTGTGTGAACATGACCAATATTAACATTTATACTGTGTGTGTTGAAAGTCAGGTTCTATTCTTACTGCAGGCCTCACCTTTGTGTCATAACTTGACAGGGATTATGCTGTGCCTGCAGGGTTTCCATGAGATACTTTGCATAGACTTATCAACATTTCTTCATAGAGGCTGCCCACTGCAATACTGTCATGGTTTAGTGGTTCAGTACTATGACTATAGTGCACAGTATCCTGGGTTCGAGGCCCGTCACTGCTTTATATTTTCATACTGAGCAGGCCAGGCTGCTTAAGGGCCAGTAGAGCAAATATGAGCATGTTGGCTTTTGTTCAGCTATGCCCTACTTAGACCAAGCTTGTCCGACATTGCTCAACGTTAACCAACATTGCTGAACGTTGCCCAATATTACTCAACATTGACCACAGTTGTGCTAGTTGGTGTGTGCGATTTTGTTTACATATACTACATGGTGGTAAATGCTGTTTAGCACTGCTTTATATTGCTTAACACATGGCAATCATGCCTCAGGTGGTGCTGCAGGGCTGCCTATGTCGGATGCACATACTACACTCCCTATACATGTTTGAAAACAGGTAGTGTCAAGTTAGGCATCCCTTTTACTATATGTGTGAGTCAGAGAGAGGTATCATTTCCAGAGTTCCTACTGAGCCAGTGTATGTGCTATGCGTTGCCTCTTTGCCAAGGCCAAAGCATACTGGGCATGCCTCCTTCTGCCTACTGGGGCAGGCTCAAGTTGTTCATCCTCCGAGTCACGCTCTGCCTGTGATGGTCTTGGCAATGGTGGGGGGCTGTTTGGCCTGGGTCTATGCTGGTCCTGCTGCAGCTGTTTTCACAGGATCATATTATGTAGCACAGCACATACCATGACAATTTGGGTACATGTAGTTGGTGAGTACTGCAAGGCTCCACTAGATGTGTCCAGGCACCAGAACCGTGACTTGAGCAGGCCAAACACACGCTCAATTACATTTAATTTTTGTGCGTGTGCCTCATTATGGCATTCCTGTTCAGGTGTGTGCATTTCTGATGGGTGTCATCAGCCACGGCTCCAGTGCATAGCCAGCATCCCCCACTGGGTGACCATGTGGGATGTCCCCACTGGCAAATGTCTGGTATAGCTGCATCAGATGCCAGATATGGGAATCATGGTAGCTTCCAGGGCAGCCAGCACACACATTCAGTATTATGCCCTGGGCAGCACACATGACCTGGCAGTTGATGGAAGGGAAGCCCTTGTGGTTGAAGTAGACCCTACCCCGCTCACTGGCTGGTGCTTTGATGCATATATGCGTGCAGTCTATTGCACCCACTACCTCAGGGTATTCCGCTATTTGCTGGAAGAGACGCATATTGCTGGCCAATACCTCACGGGAATTGGGGAAATATACATGATCACCGACATGTACTGACATGGCATCCAGGAACTGGTGCAGTACCCTGGATGCTGATGCCTGTGATATCCCCATCATATCACCAGTTGGTCTCTGGAAGGTACCTGTTGCTAATATTCGTAGGCCAACACATACCTTGGTTTCCACTGGCATGGGTTCCCCTCTGTTGGTTCTGTGTGTGAGGGATGGCCTGCACAGCTCAACAATTTGCTGCAAGAGGTCTCTGTCCACTCTATAGCGCTCCACTATCTCCAGCTCATGTAGCCCCTGGTAGGTTACCCTGGGCCTGTACACTCTTCTCCATCTCCTCACTGTGGTTTGTCTAGCAGCATTTGCATTGTCACCACCCTCAGCATGTTGCATATGTCGTCTTATAACAGAAATGGCAGCCCCTAACATTTCTTTGTCTCAGTAAAGCTTTTTCAGTTTTCACTTCTATTAGCTTACTGCAGTGTTGCAGTGTCTCTTGAGAGAAACATAATGGAATGTTGTTTGCAAAGTTTTAAGTGCTGGGCTGGGCTAGTGTACTGCCTGTGTAATTGCCTGATTCTGATTGTTTTCACCTGCTAGCGCTGCTAGTACTCCCTGGTAACTTCCTACTATTTGTTGTGCTTCCTTTTTCCTTTCTGTTTCCTAAGGGGGGCAGTGCCATGCACACAAGTGCAAACACGCGCACAGCAGCTCACACGCATGCGCACATGCTTACACTGACTAAAACTTGCTGATTCTTGTTAAAACGTGCGCACACCGGCGCAAGCGCAAACACGCTTACAACTCTTTTAAACAGCCTTCTACATGCTTACTCTGGCTTAAACGCACTCACTCATGCTTACACGCATGCACACAGTCTTACTCGGGTTTACAGGCATGCACCCACGCACATACACGCTCAGCAAGAAACTTTAATGTTATCCACGGCATACACCTTCAATTTCTTGCCTTTACCTAGCCTACCTGTTGACACACCTCTTTCAATGATGTGTAAATGACAGCTGACACACGCCACTCTGCTCCAATGAGCTTCACTTCTTTCATACATACCCGCCTCGTGATGTCACCTATCTTCTACTCTGTTACTCACCTTATCCTACTCCTACACTCCACTGACTGTGCTCATTTGCTATGTAAACTTGCGATTCACTATCCTAACCCTCATTTGCATAGGATTGCCTACTAATGCTTGGTTACATCTCTTAGACTGAGCTTCCCCCCTTAGCAACCTCTACTCGGTGGCCATGTTGTTTTCAGCCTGCCATTCCCTTGCATTGTAAATTCATATTAGCAATAAAATCCACATTTGTGGATCTTAATTATTGATTTTCTGTTTTTTAGGGCACAGCGCGTTTGCGCGGCGCTGCGCTACACTTAAACCCCAGAGATCGGGACGAAAAATAAAAAGTTATTTTATTTTTATTTTGCATCACTGAACGTTTCAAATGGCCATATTTTTGGCCATTGGCATGTTTCCTCATGTAAATGCATCATTTTTTTGGAGCTGTCATGGCTCCATTTTGCTATTTGCAGAACCGTACTCAGTTGTCAACTGAGTACATTTCTGCAAATAACACTACTCCTACTCTGACAGCTTCGGGTTTCCTGGATCACAAATTTACCTCATTTGCATAGCTTTCACCTGAAATTGAGGTAATTTGCATATCCAAGCCCTGTCCATGTAGGACTCGTTTTAAGAGCTCTGTTGCACATCCCTACCGGCTGTTCCTGGATCACTCGGCGGACATGTTGGCTGCATGGAGTCTTACTCTACTCTTAGACTCTATGCAAACCTTCGTGAATCCGGCCCTAAGATTTTGCCTACTAGTATTACTCTTTTCAATTTCAGGTAAAAATTTGTTGAATTTTCTACAACAGTTAAGGAATGTCAGTCACTCTCTTGCCTTTATAATCATTATTAGGCTAAACCCCAAACTTCCATGTATTGAAGTACAAAAAAGAACTGTTTAGTCTGAATGTATCTACTGTCTTTCCCTCCATATAATGAATGCCATTAAAATATTGTATGTGTACTACTAAAACCCAACAAGATTGTATAAAACGTTGTACTCTGTGCATTACTAATCACTAGAAAATTACATAAAATTTATTTTTTGTACACTGTTTTATTATTGTAAATATTATTTTGCTGTAAAAATTATGATCTGTAACTGGAGCTTTTCTTCCCGGGCCTCCACTCAAAATGGGTTTTGACCCAGTGGATTTTCCCAGTCAACAAATGTCAATAAATAAATAAATAAATAATAATTAAATAGTTTTAGAGACCATAAGTAGATTGCTTATACTATGGTCTTCTGTGTAGAAATTGTACCTGTACACTTATGTATATATGCATATAACATACATAGTTTGCTTAGATCACAGCCTAGATTTAAACATGTATTATTCTCTCCATTTAAGTGTTTCACAGAATACAACTCTAGGACTGATTCATGTTGTTATTGTGAGTATGTAGATGCATATATCGAAGTGTAATTCTAACATAGAGAATAGTTGCAGTTTGTTCAACTTAGGTCTAAGGACTACATACTTTGAAAAAGTTAAACATCTAACTATATGCAGCTTATTTGCAATATGTTTAAACTTGCTGAGTATGTTCTTGCCTGTATATGTATTTTACACTTCTGCAAGTTACAGGGATTCTTGTTGCTATATGTCTTACAACATTAGACTTAGTAGAAGCAAATATCTCCATGGGCGTACTCCCTCATTGCTATTGTTAATATACTGCATATGCATTTCATGTAAAACTGCTTATTTTCCATTGTTACTGAGCATTAGTGATACTTAAAAAGTCTGATATTTATTTTTTCTGATGCCTGCTAATGATGTTTTATGTTTTCTGCCTTCTTCTAGTTGTAACAAATTCTACATTTTGATGTCCATTTGTTGATTGTTTTTGTCAAAATAGCACTGGCCATTGATGAAATGGGTCCTCAGATTAGTTCACTTACCAAGTAAATAAATAAATGCAGGTTATTTCCATCCTGCATAGGGAAGTTTAAAGCAATGAAACAATAGACTGAAAACTGGCTGCATACGAAATGCACATTTGTATAGGACTCATTAAATGTTAGGAATTTTAAGAGTTCACTCAACAATCAGAATACATTAGTGGTTTGAATGAGACAGGAGTGATCACATAGGATTAAAGAAGAATTGAAAAGGGAGGGGACAACTAATTTTAGTTGATGCCAGGTGGTGATTTTTGAAATATTTCAAGAATATTATTAGGAGTTATACAGGTCTCAAGGTAAATATAAAATGAGATTCAAAATTATTTTCAAGGTTTTAGAATGCTAAAAGTGAACCAATACAGAAAAAAACAGATGCATTTAAATAATTAGCAAGAGGGAAAATGTCTGGTAGCAATAGTTTCCTATATGATTCTGGATCATTCATACAGAAAGTTTAACGGCATACATGGCAAAATTGTTTAATCGTGTTGGGGGGCTGTGGCATCAATTATAGCAAATGACAACAAGCACCCTATTCAGTTTTCCTTATATAGACCTGTTTCTCTACTAAGCCAAGAGTGTATATTATTGATGTCAGTTATAGCAAAACAGTTAGAACAGCATGTCCCTTAGCTGATATGAAATTATCAATTTAGACTTGTGTGGTAAGACAGTCTTGTTATAGTATTTGTAAACAGGCATATTATAATGTTACAATGTATTGAGTACAAAAGATTGAGACCTTTAAGGTCATCAAGGAACTTGTTTCCATTCATTTGTGGTTCAAATACCCAATCTCCTTTCTCTGAATCTGATAAACTTTTAAAACATGTCTGATAAAGGAGGCAAATTCCACAGGCTTCCTGCTATAACATTAAAACTATTGTTTTTTCAGTCCAGTAGAATACATTAATAAATCAACCATTTGTGTGTTATTAGGTATGTGGGATTGTAAATGAATGGCACCCCCAGTACAAGATGCCAGTGCATGGCTGATTTGTATAGTAACATTAAATCACCCCTTAAAATCCTACACCTAACAGAAAATAATTTTAAAGTCTTCAACCTATTGGCCTTATCAAGGATTTGCATTGTGGGGGGGCAGTACTGCATCAGCTTTCCTACTTGATATTGTATATAACAAATCTTGTACAATGATGCAACATCTTTTAATAACCTTTGCCATGTTTTTCATCAAACCCAAGACTACTTTTTGCATACAACCCCAATTCCTTAGTTACCCAACACCATTAAGGATGATGTCAATCTTAAACATACATTTATTTATTACTTTTAAAACTACAGTGTAAAACATCACATTACATTAATTTGTATTGAAAGAGACTCTTACTATTTTTGGACCAGTTCACCAAATAGTCCACAAAATGCTGAAATCATATTTGATCAGTAACATTTATTATAATGCTATCAGTCTTAGTGTCATCAACAAATTTGCTTATCCAAACATGCTCCTTGTTATCTATTGAGAGTATAAAATATCAAACTGGAATGTTTGCAATACTAAACCCTGCAGTACATATTTATTTATTATTAATTTATTTTACATTTGTTGACCACGAAAGTCCGACTGGACACATGTCCATTTTTAGCGGAACCCTGGGGAGAAAAGCTCCAGTAAAAACATGCATGAACAAGCAAATATGAACAATGGTATTTACATAGAAATAAGGCATAATAACATTACATAATATAAGACAGTTTATAGTACAATCTTATAGTCATATATAACATTTACAGGTACACATCTGATACATTCAGTACTTTGGAGACGTATACATACAGTGTGTTGTGGTTGTTTGTTTGTCTTTTGGCTTTTTCCCAGTAAGGGGTCGCCACAGCAGAACTCCAGTCTGCTAATGACAGGCAGTAGATTTTTACGAAATGCCGAGGTGCCAGCTCAACGCCCATCCTTCAACGAAGGCATGCCCAGTTACGCACGCATGTCTTTCGAACATTACCCAACCATGGGGAGGACATGCAGACTCCACACAGAAGATCACTCCCAAGCCACGCCGAGAATTGAAGAGAAGAACCTTTTGCTGTGAGGTAACACCGCTACCACTGTACCACCGTGGCAATTTACCACTGCGGCAATTTACCACCGTGGTAACAAGCAGTAATTTGTAGACATATACATTTTGGAATATTAAAGTCTACTGCTTACAAGCCATTTCTCTTCAAACTCTCCTGGCATCTTGATCATATCTGCTGTGATTTCCTCTTTCATTGCAGGCTGGGAGGGGAAATAATCTTTTTTTGTTTTTTTTCTTCGTATGGAAGCTACTGGAAGTATTCCTTCCATCTGCATCTGATATCCTGTGGACTGGCGAGCAGATCATTGTCAGTATTCCTTACGAACATTTCTTGATGACTATCTTCTTTATATTTTCACATTTGAAACCTGATAGAGTTTCTTTGTGATGAGTCTCTTTGCAGAAGCTGGTAGAGTACCTCTGATGCCTTTACTTAGCTATTGTGACTGCCCTCTTAGTCTCTTGGTTAGCCAGTCAGTAATCCTGCTTAACCTGGTCCATCTTTTATATCTCCTGCTTTTTCTTGTGCACCTTGTTTATTTTGTTATCCTCCTGGACTTGTGCATTCCACTACCAGCTTTTCTTATGTACCTTATTTCAATACCTAGCTCAGCTGTATATCTGTTCTATAGTCTTCAATGTTGTTTTAAGACACTGCCATTCTTCTTCAATTCATTCAAAATTCTTCAAATATCCTACAGACCTCTTCCAACCCATGTGTGTTCAGATGCAACCTGTCTGTTTCAAACATAGAATCATCCACAAATAGCCTAAATATTTTCCACTTGCATGATACCCTTTCCAAACACTCAATTATTATCTGTGCTAATAACTATAACACAAAAAAATAGGACAGAGGTCAAAAGGCACCTTTGCCTTGAACTCCTCCCTACCTTTAGTGTTCTTGTTACCTTCCATTTAGTAAAAGTTTCACTTTAGAGGAGTACTACCATGGTTTGATCCTCCCCCTAAACCCTGGCTCCTTGCCTATCTCTTCTAAAAGACTAAATAAAAATCTGCACTCAGGCAAGAGAAAATGCCTTACAAATGCAAGACAAACTCTACCTGTTCCCAGGTTTTTGCCATCCCTTGAGTAATAGATTTTCAAAGGTGGCACCTACTCTCTTACAATGTCCTTTTCTTAGCAAACCCTCTCTGTCTTGCCCCATCAATCTAATTAGAATTCCTTCTATTTTCTTGGCAAGTATTGAAACAAAAATGTTAGCATAACTTTTTAAGGAGATAGGTCTGCACCTTCTTAGTTCAACCTTTTCTTGTTCCTCTTTCAGCAACAACAATAGTCTGGTTTTAATAAAAGAAGCCTGTATTGCCTCTTCTACTATCCTTTCACCTATACAAATCTCCAGATAACCCATCTTCTCCTGTGGCCTTTCTTATCTTTAACCACATAAAAACATACCTTCTTTACCTCCAATAACTGTATTTCTGTATCAGACTCTAACCTACTTTCCTTCCCTCAATGTCCCCTTCTAAGTGCATTGAAGTAGTTCTCAGTCTTTCCCCTTATCGTTCCAAAGTTAACTAGTCTGATGTATTTTAAAAAAGCTCCACATTATCTCCTTGATACCTTCCTTGTCATATTTCACACCACTCTCTTCCCTTCTCACCCCTTTTGGACTCCGAATCTGCTTTCTTTTCTGTAGCCCCATGGCAAAAGCCTTCACAACTTCTACCTATGTGCAAACCACTAATTCACCTTATCAACTAGTACTCTTTCTACTGCTGTAGCTTCTCTCCCTATTATTTCAGTCTTTAAATTTTATTTCTTCACAAGTACTTTCAACTGACCAATCCCTCTTCTCTTTCATCCATTCCCTTCTGTAGTCTCTTCAACTGAGATTCCAGCTGCTTCACATCAGCACTCTCCTGTCTTTCCCAATATCCCTCAAATGACAAAATCTGCCTTTTCATGACACACTTACCAGCATCTCACCATGCCCGTCTTACCTATTTCCTCTATTGAGTTCAGCTATTTCACCTCCTGCAACATTGATTCATCTTCTAGTCTCCTTTTTCTGTACCATTACACAACCAAGGTTTCCGTATCCACCAACTTTCCAGCTTTCTGTCTTCCTACACCTTAACCTGCATCCTCAGTAAAGTATAATCCGACAGATTCGTATTCCCTATTTTTGCTTCCTTAACTAACCAGATTATTTCTTGTCTAAGCATAAACCTACCTAGTTTACCTGTCTGCTTCTCTTCTCCTCCGAAGAAAATACATTGCCTCTTTTCTTTGTGCATCCTCCTTAATATATCCACCCATCCTTTATGGTTTCTCATTCCTACAGTACTTTCTGTGCTTTCCTATTATTTTCCATTCATTTAAAGTTTCTATCTCATAATTAATCAAAAGACGCATTGAAATAACCTCCAGATATTTCAAACCATGGCTCATAAACCTCCACGAAGAATTGAAAGGAGCCATCACTAGGACTGCAAATATGCCCCCTTTTCACTTTTTTCCAAAACACTGTAACCTAGCTATTACCCATCCCCCAGTTGTGTCTTTCTGGACATTATAATTTTCATCCCACCCTGATTCCTTTCACATTTCACTGTATATAAACCACAGTGCAGTAAACCATTGTCTCTACCCCACCTTCTGTGCATCCGTTATTTTAAGCTTTATTTCATGAAGCAAAGTCATGTCTTATTTTTCTGTATGCAATCTGCTAATTCTTTCCCTTCTCATGAGGTGTCGTGTTCCTTAAACATTTGTGCTATCAGGAGTCTCTCCTGTATACCCATCTTGCCCCTTCCAGACAATACTTGATCAGAAGATCATCTCCCATCTTCTCTTCCTGGACTGAATCTACCCATACTCTTTGACCCTACCTGGATCTATACTTGACAGACCGAGCTCTCTCAACACTAGAGATGAGCTTTAACTCCATCCTACATGCAGTGATGCTCTGAACTCCCTCTTTGTTTAAAATTGCAATTTCCAAAAGTGAGCTCCTATATTTTGAAGGAACCCTCTGTTTGCCAGCTGTTTAACTATATAATTTAAACCAGTCTATGACATTTATCCCTGTGTTACCAGTCTAGCCTGGCTTATGTTGGTAAACTCCAGATATTCTTCAACAGTTGAAGTGCTGAGGCCTGCATTTAATGATGAGTTTTAATATCACCAGCATGAGAAAGTGCATATACATTTCTTCAGGAAATGCAATAATTCTACTATGCTTGCATGACAAAAAATACTTTGCATTCCTGATGCAAAATTGCCTTCTAATAAGTACAGTTGTTTTACACCTGAAAGATAATTAAGAAAGCACAAATGTGTGCAATGTATGAGTGTGTTTTAGCAATGTTTTTCCCTGTACTGAAATCAGTTCATTTTTGCAAGTGTACAAACATAGCAGACAAGAAAGAAAAAAATTCTGGCAAACATTTTGTTATATACACAGACAAGTAATTACTCCACAGAACGTGACCCCCCCCCCCCAATATACACAGTCGCTGTTTAGCCAAAGAAGGCAAAAACATTTGAGATCATATGAACATAAATGCAGAAGACATAAATATAGTAGTAATTCAAGCAACTAAATCTGGATCTGAAGACAATCTTGACAGGAAAAGTGACCAAATTAGCATTTAACTGAAATTCATGTAGGACTTTTTCAACAGAGGACAAGGGTGGATGGGTTTAACCACTGTTTGCAAGTGTCATGATGTCAAATATGATGAGCTGCCCACTTAAGCAGTTTATTTTGGTGAACTGTGACTTAGCAGTTTCAGCTTTAGCTGTTAATATTGCTTCCATATGTTGTCTTTTAAGTGGTCATGCATAGTTTTCTCAGTTGACTAGATAACTGAATACTTCAGATGGTAGAAGCTTGCCTTTAACTTTACCTAAACACTAGTCCAGAATGAGGGAAGGGGTCCTTTTATCAGAAATATCTGAATATTTTTACAGAGAGCTGATCAGCTGGCTGGGCTTCAATATCTCAGGTTTTGTTGTTTATCATGCCTTTTGGTGCTGAGTCTTCTTCATCAGCCATGCCAGCATGTCTTTACTTGGAAGGTAAAACAGAATGGCATCTTCCAGTGAGGACTGTTAGAAATCTAGAACATAGGCACATTGGTCCTTCCTTAGCATAAACTCAAAGAATACAGAAACATAAGCAGTCCAGGGAGTTACTCTTTTGCAAAAGAGTTTACTATTATTGTTTGTCAAAGGAAAATAGTTTTAATGACAGGACTTATGTTTTTCCTTCTCTAGGATTATATCCATTTTCTCTAGATTTAACAAAAATATATATTTATACATGAATATAGAGCAGCTCAATTAATAGATCCTGTCAAAGATACCTTGATATTTATTTGCATTGGTCAGAAACTATGGGTATGAGGTTTAATGCTAAAAAGTGTACAGTTTTGCATTTTGAGAATAATAACTGTGGCTATCTTTCTGCTCTAAATAATTGTAGTTTGACTTCTGTCAATTATGGAAGGGACCTGGGGATTAAGGTAGATTCGGGCCTTAGATTTAAGGATCATCCCAAATGGTTGGAAAGAAGATGTTATTTTTATTTGTTTATTTATTTTATTTTACATTTGTTGACTAGGATAGTCTGACTGGACACAGGTCCATTTTCAGCAGAGGCCTGGGGAGAAAAGCTGCAGATTACAAATATACATAGCAGTTAGTACATAATACAGAGAATATAATGCATTACTTGGCATACATAGCACATAGTAGCAAACTCATATAGCATAGTAAAATAACCATTTCAAAATATAAACTTGCATAAAACAACAACTTGCATAAAATTAGACTTGTTAGTAACAGCCTGCACTTAATTGCTGGGACCTATGTTCTGAGAGACTGCCTTCCAATCTATCTGCAAATATACAGAGCTGAGTATATTTTTTGGTTTTAGAGTTTTTACTGTTAATTGTTGCTTAGATCTCTGTTGAAACTCTCACCCCCCCCCCCCCAACATTTTCTGTCGTGTCTTCAGTTAGTATAACTGGTTTTCACAGTTTGTATGTTATCTAACTCAAGGATCACTTGCATAAAATTAGACCTGTTAATAACAGCCTGCATTTAATTGCTGGAACCTGTGTTCTGAGAAATTGCCTTCCAATCTAGCTGCAAATATACAGAGCTGAGTATATTTTTTTGGTTTTAGAGTTTGTTAATTGTTGCTTAGATCTATGTTGAAACTATTGTCTCCCTGTCCTGAGAGACTGCTTTCCAATCTATCTGCAAATATACAGAGCTGAGTATATATTTTTTGGTTTTATAGTTCGTTACTTGTTGCTTAGATCTCTGTTGAAACTGTTTTCCCCACCCCACCCCCATTTTCTGCCGTGTCTTCAGTTGGTATAATTGCTTTTCACAGCTTGTGTGTTATCTAACTGAAGGATTACTTGCATAAAATTAGACCTGTTAGTAACAGCCCGCATTTAATTTCTGGAACATGTGCTCTGAGAGTCTGCCTTCCAATCTATCTGCAAATATACAGAGCTGAGTATATATTTTTTTGTATATTTTTTTGGTTTTACAGTTTGTTAATTGTTGCTTAGATCTCTGTAGAAACTGTTTTCCCCACCCTACCCCTATTCTCTGCTGTGTCTTCAATTGGTATAACTGGTTTTCACAGCTTGTGTGTTATCTGACTCAAGGATCACTTGCATAAAATTAGACCTGTTAGTAACAGCCTGCATTTAATTGCTGGAACCTGTGTTCTGAGACACTGCCTTCCAATCTATCTGCAAATATACAGAGCTGAGTATATATTTTTTTGTTTTAGAGTTTGTACTGTTAATTGTTGCTTAGATCTCTGTTGAAACTGTTTTGTCCCACCCACCCTACCTATTTTTGGCTTGTAGTTTTAAATTTGGTGGCTTTTGCAGTTGCCCGCCCTACTGTAGATTTGATCTGGGACGCACCCCCAGTCCCATCTTTTTACCACATTTTACCTAATAAACTCTTTCTGCACTTGTTTTTAGTCCTTTTTTAATTTAATTGCATTTTTTAAACTGTGTTTGGTCCAATATTGCTACATACTCAAGTGTGCTAAATTGCACTGCATGTGAATTGTTTTTACTACTGTTTTTGCCACTTTTCCGTAAAAAACTGTAAGCTTGTTTCCTACCTTTCCTGTAACTAGTGTTCCACTAACAGATTTGCTGTATTCAGGACTGTATATAAGCTTCTGAGCCCCCCAAGTCTTTCTGTGTTGGAGGGAAGCCTTCTAGCTTATCAGTGGGAGTGGTAAGCGCTAGGTAACCTGTGTACCACATAAGGAGTGGTTCTGGTCCAGAAATTGTAGTTATTGGCCGTTTGGGCAATCTCTTCCATCTCTCTCAACTTTCTGATTTCAAAGCCTGCATTTGCACTTGTTTCTGACTTCTAACTCTTCTAGTGCAGATACAGATTTATAGTTTTAGCACTTAAATTTGCTTATTCATGCTCAGCACTTGTTCAGAACATATACGCACTAAATAAGCTACTAATTGCTATAGCACTCAACCTTCCTCATTCTTCTTCTTCTTTCGGCTGCTCCCGTTAGGGGTCGCAAGAGAAGATCAACTGTTTCCATTTCTTCCTGTCCTCTGCATCTTGCTCTGTCACACCAACCACCTGCATGTCCTCTCTCACCACATCCATAAACCTTATCTTAGGCCTTCCTCTTTTCCTGTTACCTGGCAGCTTCATCCTTAGTATCATTTTCCCAATATACTCTGCATCCCTCCTCAGCACATGTCTAAACCAATGTAATCTTGCCTCTCTGGCTTTGTCTCCAAACTTTCCAACCTGGGCTGACCCTCTAATATACTTATTCCTAATCCTGTCCAGCCTCATCACACCCAGTGCAAATCTTAACATCTTCAACTCTGCCATGTCAAGCTCTGACTCCTGCCTTTTTGTCAATGCCACTGTCTCCAACCCATATAACATAGCTGGTCTCACTACCCTCTTGTAGACCTTCCTTTTCACTCTTACTGGTACCCGTCTGTCACAAATCACTCCTGACACTCTTCTCCACCCACTCCATCCTGCCTGTACTCTCTTTTTCACCTCTCTTCCACACTCACCATTACTCTGAACTGTTGATCCCAAGTACTTAAACTCATTAACCTTTGCCACCTCTACTCCCTCCTGCATCCTCACCATTCCTCTATCCTCCCTCTCATTCACACACATATATTCTGTCTTAGACCTGCTGACCTTCATTCCTCTTCTCTCTAGAGCATATCTCCACCTCTCCAGGGTCTCCTCTACCTGTTTCCTACTCTCACTACAGATCACAATGTCATCTGCAAACATCATAGTCCATGGGGACTTCTGTCTGATCTCGTGTGTCATCCTGTCCATCACCGTTGCAAATAAGAAAGGGCTCAGAGCTGATCCTTGATGTAATCCCACCTCCATCTTAAACACATCTGTCACTCCCACTGCAGACCTCACCCCTGTCACATTACCCTTGTACATATCCTGTGCCACTCTTACATACTTCTCTGACACTCCCGACTTCCTCATACAATACCACAACTCCTCTCTGGGCACCCTGTCATATGCTTTCTCTAAGTCTACAAAAACACAATGCAACTCCTTCTGACCTTCTCTGCACTTCTCCATCAACACTGTCAGAGCAAACATTACATCTGTAGTGCTCTTTCCTGGCATGAAACCATACTGCTGATCACTAATCATCATGTCCCTTCTTAACGTAGCTTCCACTACTCTTTCCCATAACTTCATGCTGTGACTGATCAGTTTAATCCCTCTGTAGTTACTACAGCTCTGCACATCACCCTTATTCTTAAAAATCAGTACCAAAACACTTTTTCTCCATTCCTCAGACATCCTCTCACTTTCCAAGATTTCATTAAAGAATCTAGTTAAAAACTCCACTGCCATTTCACCTAGAGGAAAGCAGTTTTTGTACTTACTTTTCTCACTTGCTTAGAGAAAAACAGCTCTTGCACTCACTTATCTAGAGGAAAATAGTATTTTTATTCAGGCATGCCCAAGGGTCAGCTTCCAATGTTCTCTCCTGTCTATCTGATGTATCTGGGCATCTTGAGGCAATGTAGAAATTGCTTCATGTACACAGACAACCCTCTCCTCCTACCACCCAAAACTACAACCTGTGAGAGATGCACTTATCTAGCCAAACTATATAGGTGACTCTATAGTCAGGCACACTGATGTCTCACTCACCAGGCTAAACAACGAGAAGGTTACTGTCCGCTGCCTGTCGGGTGCCAGGATCCACCACATAACCCACGCACTCAGGTCACTCCACAACAAGTACAAATATGACTCTGTCATTGTCCATGTTGGTGTGAGTGACCTGAGATGTACCTCCCTGGACTACATGAAAAGAGACATGGAAGAGATCTACAATCTTGTAGCCCAGGCAGGTATGACCCTAGCCCTGAGTAGCATTCTGCCATCACCCAGAATGATACTGTAGTACAAGGAAAAATGATTGACTTCAACAATTGGCTAAGCTTCTGGTGTCATTCTAAGGGGATCCAGTATCTGTCTGCTTGGGATAACATGGTTGACAGACCACGATGCTTTGCCACAGATGGCCTGCACCTGTTGTCCCTGGGATTCCGGATACTGGCTATGGCTCTTGCTGCCCCTATAGTGCCTTTATTAGGCAAGGTTCAAATAACAAATTCACCACCATAAAAGGAACAGGCAAGCAAAAACTGAGGGTAATGCTACTCAATGCTAGAAGTCTAAATCTCAAAATGCACTCACTCGAGGCACTCCTTAAAATGGAGAACATTGATATCTGTGCAGTGACTGAGACCTGGTTCTAAGCTCCAGAGAGCACCCCTGCATTACCAGACTATAACTCATACCACACTTTTTGGCCATGTAACCTGGACCGAAACAGCAAAGGCAGAGTTGTGTCCATATTCATTAAGGATATCCACACCTCCAGACTAATTGCTCAGCATAATGCATCCGAGGTTATCCAAGTGCAACTAACTCTGGGCAAAACTGCAATCCAAATTGTAGCTTGCTACAGATCCCCTATCATGCCCCAGGATTCCCACTCCTCTTTTCTTGATGTACTGGAAAATATTATGGTTCAACCAAACACCCTAATAATGGCAACTTCAACTACCCCACCATTAACTGGGAAAACTACTCATGCACCAACTCCTTAGCTCAAGCGTTTTCTGGAATTCATAAACTCCAATGCCCTGGATCAACTTATCCAAACCTCCACCAGGGGCAACAATATCCCAGACCTAGTCATTACCAACATGAGTGACTGGTGTTCCACACCTGAAGTCAGCTCCTCTTTGGTCCGATCCGACCATAAGCCAATCACCCTTGATATCCACATCCCGACCCACCCCCCATTAAGGAAACCACTGTAAAAAATTTCTCCAAAGCCAACTTCATGCTTCTTAAGACAGAATTGGTGAACTTCATGACACCCATGCAGATGGACAATACAGTTACAACTGCTGAATCCTACACAGGTGCACTCTATAAGCACTTACACGAGTACATGAATCGTGCTATCCCAAACATAGCCAAGATGCTATCCTCCAAAAAAAGAAAGCCAATCTGGTGGTCCCCTGCCATAAACAAACTGTATGACAGAAGGAAGAAACTGTTGCAAAAGAGAGTAAAATCCCATGAGTGGAGGAGCTCCCTGGTCAGCCTCAGTAAGAAGCTGAGATCCCTTATAAGATCCTCCAAAGCTAGCTACAAAAACAAAACCGCCACTAATTCTAAGGACAACCACAAAGCATTCTGTAGCTATGTTAAGAATCTCGATGGCAACACTGGGATCTGCTCTGAGTTACAGCACAACAGCATGAAAATTACAGAACCAACTGATATTGCCAACATCCTGGCAGATAGGTTCAGTGCTAACTATACCCCCCACCCCTTAAAGGGCCCATATCTATACAGGAAGAATGCAGGGTCCCTGTAATCACAACTATGCAGGTAAAAGCTGCACTCTCTAAAGCCAAAAACACAGCATCCATGGGACTGGACAACATCCCAGGCTGCATTTTACATGAACTTCAGAACAAACTGGCTCCCCACTTAAGCACTATGTTCAATAATAGCCTTGCATCAGGCTTTATGCTCACTGAATGGTGCACAGCAACAGTTATCCCACTTCACAAAGGAGGAGCCACCACTGATCCCGGGAACTATCGACCTATTAGCCTGACGAGCCTGGTCTGCAAGGCCATGGAACGTATCATCATGGAACTCATAAACAAAGGCATTGGTAATCTCCAAACTCTGGATCCCACCCAGTTTGGGTTTGTGAAAGGCAGATCATGCCTCCTGAACCTGACTGACTTCTTTGAGGCAGTCACCAAAGCCATAGATGAGTGTAAGGTAGTTCACACAGCCTATCTTGACTTTGCCAAGGCTTTTGACACCATCCCCAATTCTGGAATTATAGCTAAACTCACAAAACAAGGTATAATGCATCCTATAGAAGGACCTCGCTGAGACAGATGCCTGGTGTCAGAGCCATGGCCTCAAGCTCAATGCCAAAAAGTGCAGTGTCATCCCCTTTGGTAAAAACTCTGTACCCATGAACTACCACATAGGCAGCAATCTACTTAACACCAAATGTGTGATAAGAGACTTTGGGACCCAGGTAGACAGTAGTCTCTACTTTGATAGTCACATTGCGACAGTAGTCAGGAGTCCTATGTGGCACACCTCATCATAAAAGGGTTCTCATCCAGGAAAAAAGAGGTCATTGTTCCCCTCTACTCAACACTCATTAGACCCATTATAGAGTACAATGTCCCTTTTTTAATGTACCTCACAAGACATCTGCAGCAGCTGGAAAAGCCACAGAAGTACCTCACAAAGAGGATTACTGGCCTCAAACAAATACCCTACACTGACTGCCTTAAAAAACTCCAGCTTTACTCCGTAGCATATCACCTAGTCCGAGGTGATCTCTGCCTAACATATAAAGCTATGTCAACCCCAGAGCTGCTGGACATGCTACACCTAAAGAAATCCCAATCCCTCTGAGCTACATGCTCTAGGGACCTAAACCTTGTCACCGCAATAAACAGGACATGCTGGAGGGATAGATTCCTGTCCCAGAGACTTCCCATATTCTGGAACAGGCTACCCATCTATGCCAAGCAAAGTTCTTCATTAGCACTCTTCAAGAAAAATCTTGATGAGTGGATGGGAAATAGGAAATACACCCCGTGGATCACTTCTGTGTCTCTGCTCAACAGTGGCACAGGAAAATAACTTTCTTGGGTGGCGTAAGCCAGTGAACCTTGTTGGCTAGGCTTAAGTAGGCTCTTGGGCCGATAGTCTAGTACCTACCTATGAACCTATGAACCTAACAGTAAAAGACAGTACATAGGAGTCATACAGCAGCACCTAACAGTAAAAGACAGTGCATGGGAGTCATACAGCAGCACCTAACAGTAAAAGACAGTGCATGGGAGTCATAGAGCAACATTATATAGTAAGGTATATACACAGTAATGAATTCCAAAGACTTGACTGATTGTAACAGCCTGTAGTAGTATATGTTACACTACACAAAAGTGTTAGAATATAGGAATCACAGATATTAGTTTGTACATTAGTTCTTCACCCTGGGGAGTCCATTGCTATGGATTAATTAAGGATATCCTACAGTGCATATTCAGCAGAGAGAAACAAAGTCTTAATGTCATTATTTAAACCAGCTCTTAGATCTACATTACAACACCATGGGTCTTTCTGCTCATTTAACTCATCCCATTTGAAGTAACTGAAGTGGGTTCAGAAAAATTTCTAGTAAGATATCAGTGGTTAAGCATGTACTTATAGTAGACAATTAGAATATTTAATTATTCTCTTTTGGATACAGATTACTGCAAAGTGCCAAAATCTTGTGCCTTATGATTTTCTAGCTGCAATGTTGGGAATTAGCTTCTCCAACAATAATGCCTCTACTAAGAATAATAACTTGTTTGTGATATTACCCCAGTCAAGATCCTTGAATAAATAGTTCATTTTTCCATCACAGAGCTATAAGATTATGGAATGCCTCACCAAACCACATTATAAATATTTGGAGTCTGGAACTACTTCAGATGTCTTTGATTAAGTTCCACTGGTGCATCCCCTCCAACTCAGAGAGTCATTTAAAAGTTTTCAGCTTTGGATGCCACAAAGCAGCTCAACTGGAAGGTCCTGCTCAACTGGAAGGTCCTGCTTCTTAATTGTAGAGTGATTATTGGACTCCAGGCCAGGTGCAACAAACAGTTTCAGTACTATCCCACTATTGAAAGAGACTCTTTTAAAAGTTTGAAGTCTCTAACCTTAAGAAGCACTTTAATGGATAAAATTGGCTTGAGAAGTGCAGAGTAATTACTGTATACCTAGGATACCCAGGATACCCACAGTAAAGTAATTCTGACAAATTGTTAGTCTCTGAAACTAGTCCTCTGGTCTGAAGGTATAGAAAGTTGCATCTATGATGTATGTACCCAATGCAAACCCCATAATCTGTCTAACAACAGAGGCCACTTCTTTTCATGCTATCCTATTATAATTTCAACTCCATCTAATTCAATACACAAGGACAGTTTCACCCATTGTAGTATGCCAGTTATCTAAAGGAGCAATTTAGCAGCTATGGTAGCCAGGAAATGTACTTAAAGATCCTCTGCTCCTCTCTGGTGCTTCGATGGATAAGGTGATTACAAAGAAGAGCCTGAACAACACAGATATATTTTTTAACTTATTGCATTTTTGTATACTGAAGGATTTTGAACTCTTAGACCTTGCAAACTTATGAAAGTTTATTTATTTATTTATTTGTTTGTTTGTTTTATTATTTTATGTATTTATTCTTGTAGTTGGCAGACAGAATGAGAAAAAAATATATAAAAAAATGCTGTCTTGATCCACTAACAGAAAACACAAAGACACTAAACACAGACCCTATTTTGGACCAATAAAAGCTACTACATCACACCTGTGTTCCTGCGTCTTTGTTTAATAAACTGGGAGTTGTTTCTGTTTTTTTCTTTGCTTCGCAAACTGCTTTTACATCAGAAGCTCCACTCTTGCTTCACCCTGGCTATAGCCACTTACTGAACCCAAGAGCCCTTGGTAAGAGTCATTATTTAAAGTTTTCTGCTTAACCTGTATGAACAAAAAAATAAATAAATAAAAAACATGTTTTTTTTAGCAGCTGCAGTGTTTATGGATTATCATGGTAACTATATCTTGCAGCTCCTTAAACTCTATACCATCAAAGGCTCCATACTGTTTACTATATATCTCTTGGAGACGTTATTACATCATTTTGGTATACTGTTTTAATTATGAAAAAAGTTTCTATTTCTGTTTTAACACAGGATAAACTGATTGTAGTTTAGAACAATGCTAACAAAGCTGATTTACATACAAGTATTTTTTGTAGTTATACTTCTTCTCTTTTGGCTGTTCCCGTTAGGGGTCGCCAAAGCAGATCACCTTTTTCCATTTATTCCTGTCCTATGCATCTTGTTCTGTCACACCAACCACATGCATGTCCTCTCTCACCAGATACATAAACCTTATCTTAGGCCTTCCTCTTTTCCTCTTACCTGGCAGTTCCATCCTAAGCATCCTTTTCCCAATATACCCAGCGTCCCTCCTCGGTATATGTCGAAACCAATACAATCTCACCACTCTGACTTTGTCTACAAACCTTCCAACCTGAGCTGACCGTCTAATATACTGATTCCTAATCCTGTCCATCCTCATCACAGCCAGTGCAAATCTTAACATTTTAACTCTGCCACTTCCAGCTCTGACTCTTGCCTTTTTGTCGATGCCACTGTCTCCATCTCATACAGCATAGCTGGTCTCACTATCCTCTTGTATACCTTCCCTTTCACTCTTACTGGTACCCGTCTGTCACAAATCACTCTTGACACATTTCTCCACCCATTTCACCCTGCCTATACTCTCTTTTTTACCTCCCTTCCACATTTACCATTACTCTGAACTGTTGATCCCACCTTCGCCAACTCTACTCCCTTCATCCTCACAATTCCTCTATCCTCCCTCTCATTCACACACACATATATTCTGTCTTAGTCCTGCTGACCTTCATTCTTCTCCTCTCTAGAACATATCTCCACCTCTCCAGGGTATCCTCCACCTGTTCCCTACTCTCACTACAGATCACAATGTCATCTGCAAACATCATAGTCCACGGGAACTCCTGTCTGATCTTGTCTGTCAACCTGTCCATCACCATTGCAAATAAGAAAGGGCCCAGAGTTGATGTAATCTCACCTCCACCTTAAACGCATCTATCACTCCCACCCAGACCTCACCACTGTCACACTACCCTCGTACATATCCTGTACCACTCTTACATACTTCTCTGACACTCCTGACTTCCTCATACAGTAACCACAACTCCTCTCTAGGCACCCTGTCATATGCTTTCTCTAAGTCTAGAAAAACACAATGCAACTCCTTCTGACCTTCTCTGCACTTCTCCATCAACACTCTCAGAGCAAACATTACATCTGTAGTGCTCTTTCCTGGCATGAAACCATACTGCTGATCACTAATCATCATGTCCCTTCTTAACCTAGCTTCCACTACTCTTTCCCATAACTTCATGCTGTGACTGATCACTTTAATCCCTCTGTAGTTACTACAGCTCTGCACATCACCCTTATTCTTACAAATTGATACAAAAACACTTTTTCTCCATTCCTCAGGCATCCTCTCACTTTCCACGATTTCATTAAACAATCTGGCCAAAAACTACACTGCCATTTCACCTAAACACCTCTATGCTTCCACAGGTATATCATCTGGACCAACAGCCTTTCCATTCTTCATCCTCTTCATAGCTGTCCTTACTTCCTCCTTGCTAATCCATTGCACTTCATGATTCACTGTCCCCACATCATCCAACCTTCTCTCCCTCTCATTTTCTTCATTCATCAACCCCTCAAAGTACTCTTTCCATCTGCTCAACACATTCTCCTCAATTGTGAGTAGGTTTCCCTTATTATCCTTTATCACCTTTACCTGCTGCACATCTTTCCTAGCTCGGTCCCTCTGTCTAGCCAATCAGAAATGTCCTTTTCTCCCTCCTTAGTGTCCAACCTTTCATACAACTCTTCATATGCCTTATCCTTAGCCTTCTTCACCTCTCTCTTTGCCATGCACCTCATCTCCTTATACTCCTGTCTACTTTCTTCATCTCTCTGACAATCCCACTTCTTCTTTGCCAACCTCTTTCTCTGTATACTGTCCTGTACTTCCTCATTCCACCACCATGTCTCCTTGTTGTCCTTCCTCCATCCAGATGTCATACCAAGCACCTTTCTAGCCATCTTCCTTACTAGCTCTGCTGTAGTTACCCAGCTGTTTGGTAACTCTTCACTGCCACCCAGTGCCTGTCTTAACTCTTCCCTGAACTCCACCTCACAATTACCCTTTTTCAATTTCCACCATTTGATCCTTGGTGCTGCCCTCACATGCCTCCTCCTCTTCTTGATCATCAACGTCATCCTACAAACCATCATCCTATGCTGCCTAACTACACTTTCCCCAGTCACCACTTTACAGTCTCCAATCTCCGTCAAACTGGCCCTCCTACATAAGATATAATCCACCTGTGTGCATCTTCCTCCACTCTTGCATGTCACCCTAGATTCCTGCCTCTTGTTAAAATACGTATTCACACAGTCATGTCCATCCTTTTCACAAAATCCACTACCATCTGACTTTCTGCATTCCTTTGCTTAACACCATACCTACCCATCAGTTCCTCAACCCCTCTGTTCCCTTCACCAGCATGACCATTGAAATCTGCTCCAGTCACCACTCTCTCACCTTTGGGTGCAGTCTTCACCACTTCATCCAACTCACTCCAAAATTTTTCTTTCTCATCCATCGCACACCCAACTTGTGGAGCATATGCACTAACAACATTCATCATTACACCATCAATTTCCAGCTTCATAAACATCACTCTATCTGACAATCCTTTCACCTCCAAAACACTCTTAGCATACTATTCCTACACCATTTATCCTCCCATTCACACACCACGATAAAACAATTTGAACCCCCCTCCGATACACCTAGCCTTACTCCCCTTCCATCTGGTCTCTTGCACACACAATATACCAACCTTCCTTCTGTCCATCATATCTGCTAGCTCTCTCCCTATACCAGTCATACTGTCAAGATTCAAAGTTCTGACCCTCACTACCACAGTCCTAGCCTTTCTCCTCTCTTCCTGCCTTTGGCCATGCCTTCCCCCTCTTCTCCAACTTTGGGCAACAGTAGCCCAATTTCCGCCAACACCCTGTTGGCTAACAGTACTGGTGGCAGTCATTGTTAGCCCGGGCCTCGACTGATCTGGTATGTAAATATTTACTGCTGTCCGCATGAATGATTTGGCGACGTTTTATGCCGGATGTCCTTAGTGACGCAATCCAGGCTTGGGACCGGCACAAAGAAATACACTGACTTGTGCATATATGGGTCCACTTTGTAAATTTGATATACTGAAATCTTGAATTTCAGTATTTCAAACTTAGAAAGCCGAATATTCACATTTCCAAAACGAGTAAAAGCACGAAATTCAAAATACCGAAGCAGGGATATTTTGAATTTCTGCTTCCAGTGGTATGGTATGTGGATGTTTGAGTTTAATTTTGGTAAGTTTGTGTGTGTAATTATGTTGGTTAGGGGTTTAATGTGTGTAAGTGTGTGACTGTTATGTGTGTATTTGAGGGACTTTAAGATGTGTGTGTGTGAGTTTCACTTGTGTTTCTGTTTGTGCGATCTTGTAGTTAGAATATATAAGTAGCGGCCCCCCACATGGAGGATGCAGGTTGGCTTGCCTCCCCCCCGCTTATATGTAGTTTAGATGAGTTTGTTTGATTGTGGGGGGAGGGTTGTGTATGTTTATGTGTGTACTGTATGTGTAGCGTAATTACGGGATTTTGAATTTCGTGGTTGTGTGTTTTCAAATTTGTGAGTTGTGGTTGGGTTTTCGGCTTTATGATTTTGAAATTACAAAGTGGACCCATATATATATATATATATATATATATATATATATATATATATATATATATATCATCTTTCGGCTGTTCTCATTAGGGGTCGCCACAGTGGATCACTTGTTTCCATTTCTTCCTGTCCTCTGCATCTTGCTCTGTCACACCAACCACCTGCATGTCCTCTCTCACCACATCCATAAACCTTATCTTAGGCCTTCCTCTTTTCCTGTTACCTGGTAGCTTCATCCTTAGCATCTTTTTCCCAATATACTCAGCATCCCTCCTCAGCACATGTCCAAACCAACGTAATCTTGCCTCTCTGGCTTTGTCTCCAAACCTTCCAACCTGGGCTGAACCTCTAATATACTTATTCCTAATCCTGTCCACCCTCGTCACACCTAGTGCAAATCTTAACATCTTTAACTCTGCCACATCCAGCTCAAACTCCTGCCTTTTTGTCAATGCCACTGTCTCCAACCCATATGACATAGCTGGTCTCACTACCCTCTTGTAGACCTTCCCTTTCACTCTTACAGGTACTCGTCTGTCACAAATCACTCCTGACACTCTTCTCCACCCACTCCATCCTGCCTGTACTCTCTTCTTCAGCTCTCTTCTGCACTCACCGTTACTCTGAACTACTGACCCCAAGTATTTAAACTCATCCACCTTTGCCACCTGTACTCCTTGCATCCTCACCATTCCTCTATCCTCCCTCTCATTCACACACATATATTCTGTCTTAGTCCTGCTGACCTTCATTCCTCTTCTCTCTAGAGCATATCTCCATCACTCCAGGGTGTCCTCCACCTGTTCCCTACTCTCACTACAGATTACAATGTCATCTGCAAACATCATAGTCCATGGGGACTCCTGGCTGATTTCGTCTGTCAACCTGTCCATCACCATTGCAAAAAAGAAAGGGTTCGGAGCTGATCCTTGATGTAACCCCACCTCCACCTTAAACGCATCCGTCACTCCCCCTGCAGACCTCACCACTGTCACACTACCCTCGTACATATCCTGTACCACTCTTATATATATATATATATATATATATATATATATATATATATAGATAT